>NW_024885088.1:7883078-7894544 GCF_019232065.1 Centrocercus urophasianus | reverse complement strand
GGGGTGGGGGGATGGGATGGATGAGTGAACTTATGCCTGCTCCAACAGCTCAATGACCTTCTTGTTTTGGAGGCCCCAAAAGTAGAGGGAGCACTCCTTTTTTTATCCCTCCCTATATTTATACATAAATTTACAATTATTGTAGCATGGTCTTTAATTAGCTGATTGAATACTATTCCTTAGAGAGGAATTTGGACTTGCAGTAAATCAGAATAGTACTGAAAATAATCCTAGGAAAAGAGAAAATGTTTAAGGGTTGCTGTTGCTAATGCTTTTAACACAATCCATCATTTACACTATATGATGCTGAAACCGTGAGAACTGAGCCATTTAAACATAGAAAAAATAAAAGAGAACTGTGGATACAATTATCTTTGTTTCATTCAGTTAAGGACTATTACAAAGTAAGCCAGCACCAGCTCTGACTCTTTTTAGACAACCTTTGTTCTGTCAGTTCTGTAAACCTTGAATGCTTTGTTACAATTTGAAGCGAGGCTGTGTCTCTGTATCTTTCTGTAAGCCTTTCATTAGTGATGGAAAAAAAACCCTAGCTTTCCTCTTAAGAGCCTTGAGCTGAAATGTGGATTCATTTCTATGGCGTAGGTATGCCTTTGTCTTCAAAGCATTCATTATTAAATTAATTATGGAAGAAACTGTAGTCTTGTTGTTTTTGTATGGTATGTCCATAGTGACTTTTGCTTCTAGTGACTTCGCACCTACAGAGATATAAACCTTGTATAGGAAAAATTATGTTGAAGCACTGAACAGTGGAAGACTGTGCTATTGTGCTTGATCCTGGGAAGCTAGAGTGCAGAAACAAGGCATTTGAAGAATGGTGTGAATGTCAAACCAAGAGGAAACAACTTAAGAAACATTACATCTTATATGAAACACCAAACATCTCTTTACATCAGTTTACTTAAGAAGCAATCCAGACAGCACTTAGTTATGTATTGTTAAAGTATGAGTAATTGCTTTGTTTAAGGTTATGTTTTAGTGGTGGTTTTTTTTTTTTTTTTTTTTTTTTTTGGCCCAAGTAACTCATAGTATACATGAAGTAGAAACGTGATGTCTAGGACATTTGTTCAGATTTCATCAAGCACTGCAAGCTTGTTTTGGGAAGCTAGCTGAAAAATTAGAAGAAAGGAATGATAGGATAGGTGTGCTTCCCACTCCTAACTTAAACTGCAAGATGTGCTGCATCCCTTGTTACAAGTTCCTCTGATTTCCCCTGTAGTCTGATGACCAGGATTTATCTACGCCAATCTAGCTGTGTACATGAACAATGGAGGGAACTATTTATAAGGTATTTTTAAGGTATTCTGTGGAATATTAATCCTTATATTTTAATAAAATCCACATAGCAGAAGAGGAGGGTATATGCTTAAATACAATAAAATCTTTGAGATTTTCACAACTTTGTATGAAGGGCTTTAATGAGAAGGCTCTCTGTGTTCTTGTTTGTGGACCCAAGTAGCTTTGGACTCGGTGAGGTCTTTCTTGATGTTAAATTACAGTCATTCTCCTGGAACTCAGGATGCTCTCTGCCAGAGAAAGATGCCTCTGTAATGATGTTACTGACCCATTGAAAACCAGCTGTGACAGGCAAGATAGTCCAAGTTTTCTGAGAATGTGTTCTGCTGTGATATGAGTAGCTGCTTTGGAATCGAGGAGAAAAAAATCCCATATTCTTGCCTTTGCCTTTTTTTGTTCTTAGGACATACTTTTATGGTCAAGTTTGCCACTCCCTGAAATCGGAAAACATGAATCCACCCTTATTAGGTTGTTTTCTTGTAAAGTTACAAGCTCTAGACCATTCAGTTGTGACAGGATGACATTTTAACCCCTTCAACAAGTAGGGAAAATAAGACCTAGAGTTCACAGCACAGAGTCCTACATCTTCTCTCCTTGTTGTTTTAAGTTCAAGAAGTTGATACAAAGCTTCTTTTCTTTTTTTTTAAAAAAGATTTTCCCTTTCCAGGAAATGGTTATGCATATACAGAGACTGTGTACCCAGAGTTTTACATTCCTCTTTTGTTTTTTTATATCTGTACTTTCTATCCTTTTACTATCCTGTAACATAGTCATCAACACATGGATTAAATTTGCGTACTGGTAACCATCTTCAATGGAACAGAGACAGAAAACCACTAGTTTCACTAGTCACTATTATATTATTTAATAATCACTATCATTGTGTGCATCCCCCCAAAAAGATGGGCACTTTCCATCAGGTAGCTTTCCAACCACTTCTCCCCAAGTACGTAGAGTTGCTTGGGGTTGTAGTGATCAAAATTCAAGACTCCACACTTGGCCCTGTTGAAACTCACAGTTTACCTTGGCCCACGTATCCAGTCTACCTAGGTTCTCTGTAGTGCCTTTCTATCCTATGGCAGAACAAAAATCCCCCCTGTCTTGGTGACATCTGCAAACCTAGTGAGAGTGCACTCAGTCCCCTTATTAAGATCACTGAAGGTGCTGAATAGGAATGGCCCCAGTGCTGAGCCTTGAAGGACACCACTTGTGACAGGCCACCAACTGGATTTAACTCCACAACTCTTTGGACCCAGCCATCCAGCTTGTGCCCAGCAGAGTATATGCACATCCAAACCATGGGCAGCCAGCTTCCCCATGAGGATGTTGGGGACAGTGTCAAAAGTTTTACTGAAGTCCAGGTAGACCACATTGACAGCCTTACCTTCATCCATTAAGTGGGTCACCTAGTCATAGAACGAAATCAGGTTTGTCAGATAGGATCTAACACTCATGAACCTGAGCTGACTGGGCCCAATCCCCTGTTTGACCTTTAATTGAGCCATGATTTCTCCTGAGAATATCCATTACATTACCTTCCCTGGCACCGATGTGAGACTGATAGGTCTGTAGCTACCAGAATCATCTTTCCAGCCCTTTTTGAAGATGGGTGTCACATTTTCCAATCTCCGGTCCTGGTTATCCAGGACTGTAGAATGATGATGGAGAGTGGCTTGGCAATCACACCCGCCAGGTTTCTCAGCACTCTAGGGTGTAATCCAGCCCCATAGATTTGTGAGTGTCCAGCTTTTGGAGCAGGTCCAAAAACATCTCATCATGGATTATGCAGGGTCTTTTCTGTTCCCCATCCCCATCTTCCAGCTGTGTACCCAGGCAGCAACCAGTCTTAATATTAAGAACTGAGGCAAAGAAAGCATTAAATACCTCAGCCTTATCCTGATCCTTGGTCACCGTGTTCCCATCTGCATTCACCAAGGGATGGAGATTCACCTTAGCCTTTCTCTTACTGGTTTATATATGTATTTACAGAAGTATTTATTATTGTCCTTTATCTTAGTGGTCATGTTCAGTCCTAGCTGGGCTTTGGCTTTTCTAATTTTCTCCCTGCGCAGCTTCACTATGTATTTGTAATCCTCATAACTCTTCCAAAGACCACAAACTTCTTTTGTTCCTGAGTTCCAGCCAAAGATCTCTGTTCAGCCAGACTGGTCTCCTTCCCCACCAGCTCCTCTTCCATGACTTGGGGATAGTGAGCTCCTACACCTTTAAAATGACTTCCATAAAGTATTCCCAGCCTTCTTAGGCTCCCCAGGAGCAAGACATCCTCAGTTCTTATTTTTTCTTCTTTTCATGTATGAGGGCTCCTCCAAATGTTCCAGATGGCCATGTAGATTTTTAATAGTGCAATCTTGTTTATTACTGGTGAATATATGTAGCTAGTGGTGGTGACAATGTTGAAAAATAGTGTTTTTGTTGCTGAGAATTTGCTCTACCAAATAGAGTTATTGTCCTCTTTGTACTTGTTATAGTTCCAATGGAAACAATTGGGAGGCATTACTTTCAGAGCATCCTACGTTTCATGGTATGTAGTCTACTCTAATCACAGCGTAGTTTAAATGAACATTTATTGCTGCAATAGAAAAACTGATTTAAACATCCATGTATTTCTGCTTTTAAAATCCAAACAATATTTTTTACATCTGCTTAATTGTTAAAAGTCCACCAGAATCAGAATTTTATTGAAATTAATTTCTGCACTTTTACATTTGTCCTTCAGTACAATGTATTTAATTCAGTTATATCAGCTGCCTTCCGTATTGCAAATACTGTCCACCACTTTCACAGAAGGTACACTTCTAGACTGTAAGTTCTGTGGAAACAAATAAAAGTGGAAATGTGGAAATAAAAGTGAAAAAATCAGTTATTTAAATCACTCTCTCTTCTTATCCTGAATAAGGAGTTTTAAATAAAAATCAATAAATGAAAATACCACTGTGATAATATGCAAGGAAAGTAACTTCTTAACCACGTAGGCAGTTAAATCCAGAAGTAAACATAGCAGTAAATAGTTGTCTGCTAAAGTTTTGAAACAGTTATTCCAAATGAAAATTCATTAAAGCGCAAAAGCTTAAATGTTTTACTGCACTCTTAAAAATAACTAGCTAAATAGTTCTGTGGGGTGCTTCATTGAGCTGACAACTACGAGAACATAATAATATACTGCTGTCATTAGTCTTTAAATCTTGCATGTCATACCGTAAGGTGGAGGGCTAACACTGTGCTATGCATTTTTACATTTAGACTTCTAAGGGTGGCTCCTTAACCTGCTCTTCATGACTGTAGTTTTTTTTCTTCAGATATTGACAAAAAGTTATCTGTTCCACAGATATTACTTCATTTGCTACATCCTCTGTTTAGAATTTTGTTTTCTAGTTTCCTTCTGGTGCAGAGAATGCCAGGTACTAAATCTAAGACATTCAGTTAATATAATGTTACTTTTTTCCTTTTATTTTTTTTTCCATGATGTTGTAGAAAATTTTGTGTCTCGATTGCTTAGCATCATTGATGCACGAAAATGTCCTGCTTCAAAGTAGTCTTTCAGAAATGCTTTAGAGTATAGACTACTTTTGTTCTGTACAACAGGTAGAGTTTTTATTTTCCAAGTCTGCGTGGTCATATTGCCTGGATATCTAAGTAGGGCAGAGCTGAAATCCAAGCATATGTTAACTTTGTTGACAGAGGTATCTGACAGAACTTTTTCTGAGAACATACAAAGTTTCTGTCAGTACTCTGGAAATACCATCTTCAAAATGTAACACCTAAGTCTTAAATGTCAAAAAATTTATGTTTGTGTTAGAAGAGAAAACTCCTCTACCATCTCCCTTCCTTCCCTTCCTCCCCCCCCCCCCCCACCCAAAAAAAAAAAAAAAAAAAAAAAAAATCAAACCAAAGACTTTGGAGACATAAATTATAAACAAATGAACTGGAAGATCTGCTATTCCAAAAATGAGCTTATGATGATATAAGAAACTCTACAGATCTGTGGTATCTGTCAAAGCAGATATCCGCTCACACATGGATCTGTACAGACATTGGAAAAATGTATCTGAAACTCTAGCATTGTATCAAATGGAAGGAAAAATGGAGCCTTTATTCCTGTCCAGTCTCTTAAGTAATTTTTTTTTAAACAAAAAATAAAAAAAGAAAGAAAGAAAACCAACAAAAATACCTTGGCTAATTTTTCTTTACCGAGTTCAAGGTCTAATTTATTTACTGAGTTTGTGCTCTTCCAAAAAAAAAAAAAAAAAAAAAAAAAAAGGGACTCCAAATTCTTAAACAATGAAAAAATAAATTCGCATCTTTATAACTTGTGAAAATACCAAGTACTTGGACCTCTGAGGATCCAGAGGAGCTTTCCACTAATCTTTTCTGTGTGTTTTGGAATTTTACATATAGCCGTATTAATTCACCCAGTCTCCATTTGGCCAGGATGATCTTCTATTTTCACCAGATGGAGCTTATGCAAGTATTTCTTGCCAAAAGTAACAACATGAGTCAGTATCATTTGTGGTGATGGAAGGACATGGAAAAATCATGTAGCTTACTGAAAATTTAGTTAGCCACTCATAAGCACCAGTTTATGAGCCTCTCAATGAGTTATACTTATTCCTCACCTTGTTTTGTGAGCTGTTCTACTGCTTTCTGGAGATGGTTAGTGATTAGTTGTGGTTTTGAGGTTTTCTTGTATTTTTCCCGAGTGCCAAATTTTGTATTGTGTGAGACTTACTGTAGCTGAACATATGAATTTGTCTCGGTTACAATGTGTTGACTTCAGTCTCCTGATACTCAAATTTTCCCATGTGTACACATTTTTGTTCCTTCTGCTTTCTTTCCATATTTATGAAAGTTTCTAATGAAATTAGTAATTTATATTAGACTGCACTCTTTGTTCTTAAACTCTTATCTGTTGAAAACTCATAACAAGTTGAAATTTTAAGACCTGATTTCTATAAAATATAATTTCCTTATAGATTATGTATCAATTTATGCAATTTTTGTATGTGTACATGCCACCAAGTCCTCCTTTTTGAAGCATGTATTATTTTATAATCTTCTAGCCTGTCTCTTAAATATAGTGTTTATTAAATTGGTGCCACTGTGCTTAACAATTAAGTGTGGACATGCAGTAATTTACTTCTGTATATATATGTTACCTGGAGTGACATTCAGAATAAATGAATCCATACAAATTACATTTGGATTCCAGATTCACACAAAAATTCACGTCATCTGTCTTCAGATTATTAGTACTGGAACTCAGAGATTTCCATGGTGAAATAACCTAAAGCAGCATCGTCCTCTGAGACAAATAAGAAAGAAAGAATGGATGGTCATTCCTCAATATCATGACATCTATTAAAATCCGAGATGTAAGCACCATGCCAAGTGTAGCTCAGAGATTTCTGTTGAGTTGGAAGGAAATCCTTATTTACTGAGAATGAAAGAGGAGTATTTTTCCCCTATGGGAAAAATTTTTCCCTATGGGGAAAAATAACTAGTGTATTTCTGTTGTAGGTTTTTTTTTTTTTTTTCTTATGGAATACTGAGTATGAGTATGCAGGTCTCAGTTGTTAGACAGTTTCCTCTTGCACTGAAAAAAAGTGCCTTTTTTTACTACAATTGTAAATACAAAGAATTTTTCAGAGCAATTAAATGTTGACTCCAAGTACACAGCATGCCATTATCATCAGAGTAATTGATGAGAAAACAACACTGACCAGCATAAGCATAAAAAACTTATTGTGGAAAATCCAAGTTTTATTTCCTCTTTCAGTTGCCTGTTTAGCAAACAGACCTGCAAATAGGTATGGATTTGATTAAAAGACTAATACTGAATGCTATCAAAATTCATTATTTGGATGATTATCAATTCATTCAAAAAGGCTGCATGGAAAGCTGTACATTCACAAATATTTTACCATACCCTAACAGAAATCCTTTCTACTAAAATGACCTAACATTCAAACTGTATTCTTTGGAAGATATCTATTTTTGTTTTTCATTGCTGAAATAGGGGATGCAACTACCTAACATACTATATTGCCTTTTTTGATCATAGTGGTAAAGGAGTCAGTATTTAGTAATTTAGGTATCAGACATACAACTTCATTGCTTGGGTGTGGTCTCAATCAGAAGAACAGGATCTTTAATTCATAACTGTTGTTTTACTATTCTGTTAAAAGGTACATTTCTAAAGCTGTGTTTACAGAGAATCATAATAGAAGATTCTGTGATTCTAATTTTAAAACTTATAAACAATTGATATTTTGAGTGGGCAATAAAATGTAACAATTTCCATTTAATCCCACTCAAAAAACATAAACCAGGACAGACACTGCACCTTACATTGTCCGAATACGCTGTCCAAATAACCATGTAAATGGTATCTAGTTCAACTGTCCATCTACAATCAATACTTCCTGGCCAAACTATGTCGCTAAGTAGGTATCAAAATGTTTCTTGAATACACCCAATGGCAGAGACTCAACTACTCACTCTGGGCTGCCCATTCCACTGTGTGACTACAGTTAAAGAGAACCCTAAACCATAGGGTAAGAGTTAGAGTTAGGGTTAGGGCTAGGGTAAAGGTTAGATTTAGGGTTAGGTTTTGGGTTAGGGTTAGATTTTGGGTAAGGATTAGGGTAAAGGTGGGGATAGGGTTAGGGTTAGGATTAGAAGCACAGTTTGGGATAGGGTTGGGGTTAGGGTTAGAGGTAGGGTTTGGATTAGGGTTAGTGTTAGGGTTAGGTTTGGGGTTAGGGTTAGGGTTAGGGTTAGGGTTAGGGTTAGGGTTACGGTTACGGTTAGAGTAAGGGTAGTGTATGGGTTATGGTTAGTGTTAGGATAAAGGTTAGATTTAGGGTTTGGATTAGTGTAAGGTTAGTGTATTGGTTAGGGTTTAGGGTTAGGGTTAGGGGTAGGGTTAGCGTTAGGGTAGGATTAGGCGTTAGGGTTAGGGTTAAGTTTAGTGTTTGGGTTAGGTTTAGGATTAGGGTTAGGGATCGGGTTAGGGTTAGTGTTGGGTTTAGGTTTCGGTTTAGGGTTTGGGTTAGGGTTAAGGTTTGTTTTATGTATAGGGTTCGGGTTAGGGTTAAGATTAGCATTAGAGTTAGGTTAGGGTTAGTGGTAGTGTTATGTATAGCATTAGGTTTGGGATTAGGGAAAGGTTTGGGGTTAGGGTAGGGTTAGGATTAGGATTAGGGTTAAGGTTAGAGTTAGATTTAGAGTTAGGGATGGGGCTAGGGTTAGTGTTAGTTTTAGGGTTAGGTTTACGTTTATTATTATGTATAGGTTTAGGGTGAGGGTTAAGTTTTAGGCTTGGGTTAGGTTTCAGGTTAGGGTTAGGTTACGGTTAGGGTTAATGTAGGGTTAGGGTTAGGGTTAGTTTACAGTTTGGGTTAGGGTTAAGCTTAGGGTATGGGTTAGGGTTAGAATTAGGGTTAGAGTTAATGTTACCGTTAGGGTTAGGGTTATGTACAGGTTTTGGGTTAGGTTTAGGGTAGGTTTTGGGTATGGGCTAGGGTTAGGGTTGGTGTTATGCATATATTTAGCGCTAGGGTTAGAATTAGGGTTAGGATTAGGGTTATTTACAGTGTTTTGTTTAGGGTCGGGGTAAGGTAGGATTTGGGTTTGGGTTAGGGTTAGACTTAGGTTTGGGTTTAATATTATGTATTGGGTTATGGTTAGTGTTAGGGTTAGGGTTAAGGTTGGTGTTAGGGTAGGCTAAAAGTTAGATTTAGGATTAGGGTTAGTGTTATTGTTACATTTAGTGTTATATATTAAATTTAGAAGTTTAACTATTAGAGTATAATTTACATTATGAAAATCTCCTATATAACTTAAAAAAAACCAATCTCACAGACTCACTTATTCTACTATTAATTGGGTATTTCAGCTCAAATACCAGTGTTCAAATGATTGAAATCAGTTGAATGTGGCTGGTGTTCTTGTTTTTACCAAAACTATATCTGAATAGTCTGCAAAGTACCTCTAATTGAAAGCGGGTCTGACTGTTGGAACTTTGAGAGCATTAGGTCTCCCATGAAAACATGTGCTAGTTCTGCTAAATCTTTGAGAAAAAACTCATGAAATTTTCTAGCATAATAAACTTCCGAAGAGGTTTGTGACATCACATGAATTAACATGACAACGTTGAAATAAATTGAGTAAAAGCACTTTCTTTTCCTTTCCTCCTTTCATATATATTTTTTAATGTTTCCTTTCTGAATTGCACTGAATGATTAGATATAGACTATAGAATAATTCCAAATGCTAGAAGCTAAACAGAATATTAAAAAGTATTAAAGACAAAAATTCTTGGATGTTTTTACACCAATCTATTTTGTTAATATTTTGGGCTTAAGTAATTTACAAGAGACTTCAGTTGTGAATATAAAATCTGAAATATAAATTACTTTGCTTTGGTAAGGTGAATTACTTGGAATCTCTATTTCAAAGTTTATTGCAAAATGTGCCTCACAAAATGTTCTCTCAGTTTTGTTGTTGTTTTCTGCAACTTCACTTGTTTTGTATAACAGCAACATAAAATCAGCTTTGTCTTTCTGTAGCTTTGTGAGACACTTGAAGAGCACTGTTTAAATTGTTGTTTATGCTTTCCAGATGCCCAGGCCTTCTCAGCATTAGTGAGTGCAGGTGCAGCTCACAGAAGAAAACAGTGACAAAGGACAGAATGAGCTTATTTTTCTTTTCAAATCTTCTGTAACGTACAAACACAGATGTGGAGTTATTAAGAAGTGAAATTTGATTTCACTTTCACATTTCTAATCTGAACCACAGGAAAAAAAAATGTTTGTAATAAGTATTTGAAAGTCTTTGTGTTCGACAAAAAACACAGAATGTATTATGGGTAACAGTTTGCAGGGAGTACAAAGTGCAAGCTTGCTGAACTTGATACAAATGACCTGAAAAGTTTAAATATAAAGAAAAGGGAAAATAAAGAGTTAGAATCAAATGCTAACTAGGTTAATCCACTCCAGTTAAATGCAAGATTGTTTCACCTGGATTTGGCAGACACTCAGGTTAAACTGCATAAATATATCAAAGGCTTGTGGTGTTTTATATGAAACCACTTTCAGAAGTTGTAGCAGGTTAGAACACATGAAAAAGCATTTCCAACTGTCAGTCTGCCAGAATTGCAATCCAGGTCACAGCAATTCTTCTGTCCTTTCAGAGTGACTTTTCTTAAGGGGGAAAAAAAAAAAAAAAAAAAAAAAAGGACATGTAGGAAGCATCTTATCAGTTAATCCTTCTACTCTAGTGTCTTTGTGTCTTCTTATTGATAACGCTTATTAATTTTGCTGCGAACAGTACTATTGCGCACCACTGAACTCGAATTAAAAAGAATCTAGTAAATTAGTGTCAACTGGCAGAAATACTTCGGAACAATTGCTCAGAATTTTCAGAAGTGAATTTCCACACAAGAAGTAGTGATCTGAACCCCTTTATTTTTAATGTGTGCATTTAAAAAAAAAAAAATATATATATATATATATATATATATATTTAGCTCTGTCTCTTCAAGCTTTAGGACATGAGGACATGCACCTGTCCTAAAGCATGTGAGAAGATCTGTTGTCTTTTACTAAGTTAGAGTTCTTCCTTTTTTGAAGTATAAATGCGTGTTTTCAGAGCCTACATTAGGGCATGTGCATATCAGCTGGAATGTGACATATCTGCGTGAAGAAGCAGGTGTCATTTTCCAAAGCCTAATTATTAAACATTCCCAGAGCAGATAACTAATAACTTCTGTATGTTCAAATAGGAAAAAAAAGATCTGATTGTAAATAAGAAAGCAAGACAATTACATTATGTATAATCCTTTCCAGATACTTCAATGCACTAATTGGATTACCAAGAAGGAACTCTCTAAAGGTAGCAAGGGAGAAACTTTCTGAAACATGTTCAAGTACTTTCAGTAATCTGCCAGCCAAAGGCCTGTTGTAGAGATGAAAAGCAGTATTTTCTGTGATTATGACTTTCATTCTGTCTTTCATTATTACTTTAAGACACCTAAGCATTTCTGCAGATTGTTTTTATGTCCTGAGTGCTGGGGAACTCCAAGGAAAAGGAAGGAAGGAAGGAAGGAAGGAAGGAAGGAAGGAAGGAAGGAAG
>NW_024885088.1:7556602-7883068 GCF_019232065.1 Centrocercus urophasianus | reverse complement strand
AAGGAAGGAAGGAAGGAAGGAAGGAAGGAAGGAAGGAAGGAAGGAAGGAAGGAAGGAAGGAATTTCCTGTGCAGGCCTTTTCACTTTGTTTCACTTAATAGTGAAACCAGCATGCAGAAGAATTTGGATTATTTGCTCTCCTTTCTTGAAACCTCTGCTGTATCGCCCTACACAGCAATATCATCCCTGTACTGCAGGTGCTCGGAAGCACCACCTTGTTCCAATGCAGTTTGGATCAATCCATGGCAAATGATTGGGCTGTGCTTCCACCTCTGTGGCAAATGGCTCCAGATATACTGAACGCCCCTCCAGGTGAAAGTAAGCTGTGGCCTACATTCTGTGGCCAAAGGAATGGAAAAGGAGGCATTAGCAATGTCAGTGATGACATGCCATTTGGCTGCTTTTGACTCCAATTCATGCTGGAGTTCTAACACGTCTGGCACAGCTGCACTCAGTGGGCGTGTGACTTCATTCACGCCACGGTAGTCTGCTATTAGCCTCCATTCTCCACTGGCTTTACGCAATGGCCATATGGGGCTGATAAAAGGTGAGTTTTGCTGGTCACTCCCTGACTCTCTAGCTGACGAATCAATTTATGAATGGGGAGCAAGGAATCCCTGTTGGTACAATACTGTTGTCTGAGCACCATTTTTGTACAATCGGTATCTGCTGCTCTTTTACTTGTAGCAACCCCACAACAGACGGATCTTCTGACAGGATAGACAGCTGTTTAATGTTGTCTGTGTCCACAGCAGCTATTCCACAGGCCCATCAATACCTTTTGGGATTACCTTTCTTCTGAGGTAATCTATGCCAAGTATGCACAGAGCTCCGAGGCCAGGCACTGTAGGATGCTTTTGTCAGTCTTTACCAGTGAGGCTTTTTTCTGCCTCCAACACAGACAATTCTTGAGAGCCCCCAGTCACTCCAGAAATATAAATTGATTCTGTCCTGTTGTGACTTGAGGGCATTAGAGCACACTGTGCACCAGTGTCCACAAGTGCCTTACATTTCTGGGGTCCGACACACCAGGCCATCAAATCCACACAGTCCAGTACACTCTACTATCCCTTTCCCACTCAACTGAGGGCAGGGCCCCTCTGTTAGTTGCTTGCAGTAACTGAAATGATTTCATTGCTGGTTGATCTGTTTTGTAATTCTCTCACCTGTGCTCATAAGTCAGGAGTGGGCTTTTTTATGCCACTTCTTCATGTCTTCTCTATGCTCATGTAAGTAGTTCCACAAGGCAGCATGTGACATAGATTTACTACTGTCATTTGCTTGAGCAGGAAGATGTTTGCCTTTGATAGCTGGGATTTTAGTCAGTCTGATCAGCTCCTTCAGTAGATTCTTTTGATCACCCTGATCTTCATCAGATGTTTCTGATACTACCACAGGTTCATCACAATTAATTAATAGAGACAATTCCTCCAGCATACCATCCTGTTTCTTCTCCATTTTATCTATTATCCATGTTATCTAATCTTTCTGTTATTTTTGAGATGACTGAAATGGAAGCATGGTATGGAGGTAATTTTTGTTCAAAGTTTTGGAGCGTAATAAAAAAACTGGGGGTCTTCTTTGTTGATCCTCGTATCTACCAAACATTACTACTAGTGTACTGCAGTATTTTTCTAGTGCTGTTCTTGTGAGTTTTCTCCATATATCAGGTCTACTCCTAACTCTCTCAGGATCATGGTCCTGACATGGATTGTTAGGAACAAACGTCTTCATCATACAACATCTCCACCATGGCTGTTTCTCTCAAATTCTGGATACTCTTTTCAACAGTATTCCACTTTTTCATCTAAGGCTCCAGCTCGTTTTTGAAGGGGTATCTTTCCTTCATGGCTGATAACATTCATTCACAGAGAGTGGCTACTCTATCCTGACATTTACTAATTCCTCTGTCAATAGCTGAGTCTCTGGCAATACTTCCTAGTTGCAGATCTTCGTTACCATCTAGGAACACACTACTGACCCCACTGTCCCAACACCAAAATAATCAGGTGACAATAGGTTTGTAGTATAAACTCGTTTCTTGAGCCTTGGATTTCAGTTATTTTCAGGGGTCGATGACTAGTGGTAACAGTGACTTCCTCTTCGTAACTCTCCTCTACATATCTCTTAGTTTTTTCTGTTGCCTTTCTCAATGATGATGGTTTTGGGGAGGGCCCCTCACCTAGATCTTCCTCTACTTCCTCCACTTCTTCTTCTTTCCGTTCTAGATGTGAGGACACCCATTTACATTTCTGCCCATTCACAGGGGCAACTGACATTGATACTGGTGCTTCCTCTGATCGATCGGGTTTGACTTGCAGACTTCCCCCTTTGGTTCAAATCTCAGCTTGGAAACTCTCTTTCTCCAGAACAGTATTATGTAAAGCTCCGTAAGCACAAGCGAAGCCCCAAATAAGCTGTTCCTCTTCAGATCTACCTAAGCCACACCATCCCTGCCTCAAATACTACTTTAGTTTCTCAGGATCCCACACATGTTCAAGAGTGAATTCCCATGAAACAGGGAGTCCCCACGCTTCTTAGAGCTTTCCTAAACCTTTCCATATTCCCTGCCACTCAACATTCTTTGGTTCTGGGGAAAGCTTTCTCCACATAATGCACATTATTATCAGGAGGAATACATTCAGAGAGATTGATAACATGGTCCCTGGTTGGCATTCCAAACACGCATAAAGAGCTGAGAACCTGGAAGCCAGTCTAAATATTGGATTGCCTCTTAAATTAGCTAATCCCTCTGGGGTGAACAGGTACCAGACAGGTATCTCCATCAGTGCTCTTAATTGGTTATGCATACATGCAACTCCTAAACTGAAAATGGTGAACCTAATAAGAAACCAATATGTTCCAAGAAACATAATGGTCCTTAATTGTTCTTACAAAGCCGTTGAAATGAAGAACAGGTTCATAGCTGGAAGTTGCTAGGAAAAGGAAGAAGGAGAAAAAAAAACTCAGCACACTGTCTAGAGTCTTACACACCACCTGGCCTATAATCTAATCTATGCAGGTCAAAGCTAGCTACAGTATTCTGCAACTCCATGACTCTAAGAGAAATTCAGATTCAGTTCAGTCTGCACAAGTTCTCTGCACAAGTTGTCGTGGAGTTATCTCCAGGTCTGTGTCCATGACAGAAAACAGCAGGTGCACAAGCCCACTGTTCCAGAAAAGAAGGAGAGAGAGAGGAAGAAAAAAACAGTGTTAACGGTTTAGAGGCTGGTCCAGCCCAGCCCTGCAACTAATGAGGCAGGGAACCTATGGGCCCCAGGAGAAGGGAAAAGTGGGAAGGGTGGAAAGATAGTACATGGGTCTGAAAAAACCCAAAGCAGCAGCAACAATCTGAGATCACATTTACTAAATTTGATCTCAGAATACAAGAAAACACAGCTTCTTAAACACTGTGCAAATAAATTCTTATAGTTACAAAATGCTTAGTTATTCCTATGTTAACTGGGACATTTTGGTAAGTGTTTTCTTTATTTCTTCATTAAAATACTGTGTTGCTTTGAGTGGTTGTATTTCAGTCTGCAAACTGGCTGGTTTTCACTGCTGAGTTAAATATCACTATGTTTATCAAATTCTTTTCCACCATGAACTTAATTTAAAAAATGTGGATATAAAATAACACTGTCCATAATGAAGTGAGGTTTTTTTTTTTTTTTTTTTTTTTTTTTTTTTTTTTTTTTTTTTTTTTAAGAGTTAGGTTTTCCATATTTCTGCTGACTTCCTTTGCCTGATATGTTAGAGGAAAAGTTATGCAAGTTCTGTATTTACTAAATCCTTAGCTGAAAGGGAGACTGTTTCCTCATAATCCAAATCATTGGGCTGTTGGAGCAGGTCCAGAGGAGGGCCACAGAGATGATCAGAGGGCTGGAGCATCTCCCCTATGAGAAAAACAGGCTGGGAGAGCTGGGCCTCTTCAGCCTGGAGAAGAGAAGCTTCTTGAGAGACCTTATAGAAGCCTTCCTCTGAAGGGGTCTACAGAAAAGCTAAGGAGGGTCTTTTCATAAGGTTATATAGTGACAGGACTAGGGCAATTGGTTTTAAAATGGAAGAGGGCAGATTTAGACTGGATATTAGGAAGAAATTCTTTCTTGTGAGAGTGGTGAAACACTGGAACTGGTTGCCCAGAGAGGTTGTGGATATGCCTTCCCTAAAAGCACTCAAGACCAGGCTGGATGGGGCTTTGAGCAACCTGGTCTAGTGAGAGGTGTCCCTGTCTATAGCAGTGGAGCTGGAACTAGATAATCTTAAAGGTCCCTTCCAACCCAAACCATTCTATGAATCAGTGATTCAAATAGTTATGCTCTGTACCCTAGAGGCTGGCAAAGCTTTGCCAAGATAACTGAGGTATCAAAAGGTGCTAACCCTAGTCATTTATAATAGTTCTCATGTTGTGCTTTGACTTAGGTTTTCATCTGTGATACCCCTGAATATCAACTATGTATAAAAATGCTGCTCTTGTGTAGCACTGAGGCTGACACAGTTTCATTCTGGACAGAATATGGCAATAGTCCTGATATTGTTGTCTCTTTAGTTACATATTTACTGAATATTGTGTTTTCTTTAAATGAAAATACGAGGGCTGCCATGAAAGTAATGTCTCCTATTTTATTATGTTGGATCACTACATCAAAGGAGGATACTGGTGGTAAAACAGTAGATGGTGAACCTTCCCATCAATGCTCCATTATTTTTGAGTGCCATGCAACAGATGGCAGCAGAGGGGAAGTCTAACAAAAAAGAGCCTGACACAGAAGTGGATATTATGTTCAAGTGTGGAAATGCATTCTTCTATGCCGAAAAAATGATTCCTACTGACATTCATTGACACTTGCTGAATGTTTAGGGAAACCAACCTGTTTGGATGTGAGGACCCTGAGTTGGTGGGTGGTGCATTTCAGCAGAGGTGATAGTGATTAGAAAGAGAAGCTGTATTAAAGATGGGTGTGCAGATTTTTAAGAGTGTGGTGTACAGGCTCATGATCATCACTGCTAAAAATGGATAGCTAGGGGTGGTGACTACCCTGAAAAATAGTGTTGTGTAGAATCATAGAATGGTCTGGGTTGAAAAGGACCTTAAAGATCAACTAGTTTCAACACCCCTGCCATGAGCAGGGACGCCAGCCACTAGACAAGGCTGCCCAGAGCCACATCCAGCCTGGCCTTGAATGCATCCAGGAATGGGGCACTCACAACCTTTCTGGGCAACTTGTTCCAGTACATCTCCACTCTCTGGGTAAAAAACTTCCTCCTAATATCTAACCAAAAGCTCCCTGTCTTAATTTAAAACCATTCCCCCTTGTCCTATCACTACTCACCTATATAAACAGTCATTCCCCCTCCTGTTTATATGCTCCCTTCAAGTACTGGAAGGCCACAGTGAGGTCTCCCGGAGCTTTCTCTTCTCTAAACAAGCCCAGTTCCCTCAACATTTCCTCATAGGAGAGGTGTACCAGCCCTCTGATCATCTTAGTATTCCTCCTCTGGACTTGTTCAAAGATCTCTGCATCTTTCTTGTACTGGCGGCCCCAGGCCTGGACACAGTACTCCACATGGAGCTTTGCAAGAGCTGAGTAGAGGGGGATAATCACCTCTCTCTTCCTGCTGGCCACTCCTCTTTTAATGCAGCCCAGGATATAGTTGACTGTCCAGGTTGCAAGTGCACACTACTGGCTCATGTCCAGCTTCTTGTTCACCAGGATTTCCCCCCCCCCTCCCCCAAGTCCTTCTCTGCAGGGCTGTTCCCAAGGAATTCTTCCCCCAGTCTGTAGAAATACCTGAGATTTCCCCAGCTGAAGTGCAGCACCTTGCACCTGGCCTTGTGGAACCTCATTAGGTTCACATGGGCCCATTTCTCAAGCCTGTTCAGCCCGTCCCTCAGAGGAATCTCTGAGCTGAGGACTTGTTCTATTAAGTACTTTTATTGTGCTTGTTGTACCAGTTGCAGTTTCCATGGAAATAAAGTAGGTATTTCTTTCAGAGAATTTATGTATCTAGAGGCCTACGTGTATAGATCACCTTCAAGACTCTGCATCTTGCATCTTGGAGCTATAAACCTGCAATCAAGAGAGTTTCTATCTTCCCCCAATATATGCTTTCTTGTTCTTATATATTGATTTGTCACACTGTGTGAAGATCAGAATGCTTTTCATCAGTGACGATATTTTTGGCAGTATTTTTTCTTGTCATTTCTCTCACTTCTATAGGGCAAAGACGACAAATGACATGAGTTTTTGTTTCAAAAATGTGCCTCTTTACAGAGTACAACGTTAATTCTCAAGATCCTTATTTATTAGAATTATGCAGCTTCCCTTGCTGGCCAGGTCAGGATTTTACTGAGTGTATCTTGATATTGCAGCATCAGGTAGTGATAGATTGAAGAAGAGAAATGTGTTGTATCATGGTATAACTCCAAGTAGTGCTCAAGAAGATAAAATAGTTGAGGACTTTGTTTTCTATAATCATGTCTTAGACAGTGTACATACATTTCTTTACTTGAGATGTTTTGCTTCAATTCTCTCAGAGAAATGATTGAAAAGATTAACCACTACCATTTTTGATTTCTGCTTGTTTTGTAACAGAGGTAAATGAAAACACTTTTTCTTTTTTTCTGAAAACAACTTGTTGCATCATTCTTATAGCTAGTCTAATTTATTCTCATTCTGAGAGTCATCCATGCATATTCCTTCACCAATTTTTTTTTTTTTTTTTTTTTTTTTGGCCTTAGAGAGTGGTGTCAGGGGTGTCATAGTTCATTTGATTTTTCTGATTATTTCCTCCTCTTGCAAACCTTCCAGGAATTCAGTACTTAATTGTTCAATTGACTGAAAAGTTTTGAGAACTCTCAAAAACTTCAACCTGTTTTCTCTCACTGAAATTGTCCTTACTAGAATTAACAGGCTTCTCAGAAAGTAGAAGTACTAGAATCCAAGCCCATATATGAGGGTATTTTTCCCTCTCTTGAAAAACAAAAAGACAAAACAAACAAAAAAATAATAATGTCAATAAAGAGATGGCAATTGGAAATAACCATATCAGCTTCCATTTCAGCATTTCTGGAGTAGAATGTTTTATTCGTTGGTTGTTGGGACTGGATGTTTTAAAGACAATAACAAACTTTGAGGATGAATTAAATCACTTTTATAGGCCTGACCTAGAAGGAGTAGAGCTGTTGCTTTGAAACAGCTCTTCTGTCTGCTTCTTCAGACAGATGTGAAAAGATTGTAAGGAAATGTGAAACAAATGCTTGGCAACAGCAAAGGAGTATCAGTCTCACTAAGTAAATGCCTTGCTCTGGGCAGAAAGTAGACTGAAAGGAAGTTAAAATTTCTTTGGTGAAGAGATGTACCTTAATTCAGGAAGTGTATAATATGATGTTTCTCTTTCATGAAAACTGAGGTTTTTTAAAGATATTCTGTTTATGTATCAATGTGCACCCAGCATCTTATTGGCCTGCTCAAAAGTTGCTGTTTAGGAGGTGTATCTTTTAAAGTTAGGCAAAAATGCTTTCCTTTCAGTTTCAGAACTGAAAGCTTGAGAAAAGGATATTTTCATAATTCTAAGGGTATCATCAACATTAATTAAGGTTACTGAGATTTGTGTATGTGTAATAAAAAGAGCATGAATAGATCATAATGTAGAAAATAGGTCTTTACACATCATAAGTGATTGGATCTTGGAAAAATACTTGAAATTCATTAAAAAAACAGCTCTTGACTCAGTTCTGCACCTTGAGGTTTTTGATATATCTGCTGTAGTGTGCTCAGAACATCGCCTTTCCATTCCTGCAAGGATGGTCAAGCCCTTCCACAGTCATAGTTCCCTTGATTGTCATCAAATTTCTCATGAACAGCTGTTTGGAAAATTAAAAGAAACAACTAAATGAAACATGAATTTTCTGATAAACAAACAAACAAACCCACAATTCTTTAAACTAAATGTGATGATCTTTCTTGCATCAAGGTGATGCAAGAACTGCACTGATTTGGACCTCCTTAGTTATTTTCTACTCATCTGAGACTATAGCCATAATTATTTTCCTGTACCTTAATAATTGAGTTTTACCTCTAACCCTGTTAACCACATTGTACATTACATGTTCTGTTGCATCAGGGTCTTCTATCAGGATGACGAGGATGACAAGGCACATTCAGACTCACTGGCATCATCAGTGTGTTTGTAAGATTTAAACAAGTCACTGAAGTATAAAGATGATAGCAAAGATAATAAAGTATAAAGATAATGGCAAGAATAAGTGGAGTGGGAGATCATGAAGACAAACAAATAGAAGAATAGCAAATAACACTCAAATAGAACTGACATTGTTTTACGTGTGTTTGAGTTTCATCTTCAAATTACAACTATCCACTGCAATGTATGCTTCACGAAATGATCTGAATAGTTGTTTCATAACACTTTATTAGGAAAAAAACTATAAAAATGTGAAAGCTTTTGGAACTTTAAAGTCAGCCCCCTGGGATTTCTCTAGCAGATGGAATATATTATTCTCTGTCAGTTATTGCAGGTTGTGTACACAACTCATTATAGTAGAATTTGCCAAAGTCACAAGACTCTTACAGTGATAAATCTCTACTGGGATAAAAACCAAGTTCTGTATTTATCACTATGCTTTTCTGTTCACTTTTGGTGGTTTCTTGTATGCTGACATATTTTTTTCCACACTCCTATTCCAGGCAAAACTGTACAAGAGTAATTGATTTATCCTTTCTATAATATTAGTTTGGATGCTGACATTCCAGAATCCCCCTGTCTAGTAGCGTGTTGTTCATGGAAACTAGTTGCATTTCCAGTAGAAAAGAGCTGCTTTCTCCTAGTGGTGAAGATAGATTGCAATCTGCTGTACTCATGAAGACGAAAACATTTTAAATGAAGTGGATTTATAGATTCCAGCACTAGCATGTTGAGTGAAAGGTGGAAAAAAAATAAAAGTGTAGCTAAAATCAAAGGAATAAATCAAACACCAAAGCTTTTGAGGGTCTGCATAAATGTTAGAAAGTCAGAAAAAAAAGATGCACTCAAAATTAACAAGGGAAAATATTTATGTACCTTGTTTCTGGAAAACTTCATGTTCTTAAGAAGGTGAGCTTAGCAGGTGATGGTGGCTTTACAGGAAGAACCTTTATTCAAAATAGAGTTGAATATACAATAACTCCTTAATATCTAAATTTGTCAGCTTGAGTCCTATATGTCCTAATAGCACTTGCCTGTGATTAAGAGTTGGGGAAACACGTCCATATGATTCTATCTAAGAGTTTTCAGTCCTTATTGTTTCAGCCCTGGATGCCCTGAGCAAAAACTTTCACTGGATTCTCTGGTTTATCTAGTATGACTAAACCGGGCTAGTGGAAATAAGAAAGAGGCTGGCACAATGAAAGGTGCAATGGAAGAGATCATTTGCTTCTGCTAAACACATTTTTACTTTTGATTAAATCTAGCAGTTTTAGAGTTTTATTCTTTTCTTCTGCATGTGCTCAACTCCCTGTACTGCTGGATTTCTGATAAAGGCTCAGAGTACCAGTCATTCTTAAATAGGCTGAGCAGAGATGTGGAAGGTCCCAGAGACCATGCAAGTCCTTAGTGCAATATGGCATCTGTAGCTCCCTCATGCCTTTTCTCATTAGTAATATCAGAAAAACTGATTTTAGTGTTTTTCTCCAGAAAACATTTTTGTTTTGTCAAAAATAGTGCATTTAGATGAAATCTCATTCAACTGAAAATGGTCCAACTAATTCTAGTTATGAAAGAAGATTGTATTTAAGTCATTTAGTGGCAAAATAAAATTTCACTACTTGCAAACGTTATGATCAAGTTGACATGGAAGAAGCGTGCAGTAGATAAAACCTTCTGTTATACAGTTTCAAAAAAACTAACAACGGAAGTCTTTTCTGCTGTGGACTGGTGTTGTTTTCAGTGAAGTTGGCTATTAGGACTGAAAGGAAAAAAAAATTCACCAGCACAGAAGTGAGGAGAAAAAAATAATAGAAATATGAAGGAGGACATGCCACAGAGTAGAATGTCTCACTGCCAAAAATAAGTATCTCAGATAATTTACAATCTTATACACAGAAAATTATGGAAGCACATAAACTACATTTGAGTCAACATGCTGTCTAATAATAAAAAAAAGACAATTTTTTAAAGTCAGATTTTATTATCTCCAATTCCATTGGTGTACGTGCTGAAAATTAGAGAGAGCTTTGGAATTGCGCTTCATATGAAAATTCAGGTTGAATGCATAATTTGTACTGAAGAGCAGGAATTATGCTAGTCTTGCATTAGTCTTGCTTTAAACTCTGCACCTCAATTTTGGGACTAAAAGATCATTCATAAATATTAGTGGCAGCACCCTTAAACAGCTTGTGTTGTGATGCTGGAAAAGCAGAGGATTTGCAAGACTCCTCTTAAGTAAGGTTGATACTGAATTGACTTAATAAATTGGTGTGGGTTTTGTTAAGATGTTTCAAATGATTGATGCAGTGCTGATAACTGTTACTCCATGATCCAAATACAGTATAACAATATTGCTGTCCAAGTCTCTGGGCAATATGGGGAATGAGGAAAGCCAAGGGTGATGCCAAGGGAGATAAGACAGGAAATAAGTCTTTTGCTCTTGTTATTCTTGTATAATTAGCAAAATTATCTCACAACACAGGACCTTGCAGATTTTCCCAGAATCTGTCTGAAGGAATACACTGGAAAACATCCTATTTAACTAGGTCTTCAGTAATGCTAGTAGAGAAGGTAGAGAGTGGAAACAGAAGAGAGATTGTTCTACCTTTGATTTATACCACTGACCATTTGATTTAAAGATATGAAAAGTGTGTTAGAGAAAAACCAGAAAGTGGTAGGCCCAACCAGCTTTGGGAAGGAGAGAGAAATAGATATATCAGTCTTCAAGAAGGGGAACTCAGAATTAATTGATAAAGCACTGTAGAAAGCAAGATTAAGAGCGGTATAATGCTTTTGTAAGGAAACTTTTAATATAAATAAAATTGAGAATTTATTATTAGTATAACTGAAATTTTGAGACCTAAAAATGTATTACTCCAGATCTAAGTTAAAAAATAATTAAATGCTATACGATTGTTTGCATTTATTTTTAATATATAAAATGTTGTAATAAAAGTGTTAGGGTTCAACCTGGCAGCAGCACAACACCACAGAGCCATTCACTCACTCCACCCACAAATAGAACAAGGGAGAGAACAAAATAGAATACATGGGTTGAAATAAAAATGATTTACTAATACACAAAAGGAAAACGGAAACAGAAACACAATTATAACTATATATATGTTATATATAATATATATAGTTTTATATAGATGTATAGCTATCATATATATACATATATATGTATACAGAATACCATTACTCACTGCCTACTTGCTAACACACAGCTAACAATGCAACTGTTCATCAACTAACAGCTCACTAGCAATCCAATGTCTCACCATCTGCCAACTGATGCCCAGCAATACCTGAGCAGCAGTTATTCCCTGGCTGGCTTCCCACAGCTTTATAACCTTCCTTCCACATGATGTCATGAGGTATGGAATAACCCCTTGCCTAATTCAGGCCAGCTGTCCTGGTCTTCTGCCACAGTGCCATATTGGTGGCAGCTCTTCCCCACCAAGTGGCCCAGCTCTAACAGCTTGGGTGTGCTCCCATCACTCAGCAACAACCAAAACATCAGTGTGCTATTAGCACAACCTCAGCTGAAACCAGGACAAATAGTAATAATGCAGTTAAAAATTTAATACATATTTCTCAGGCAATTGGCTTGTGTCTCCTGTTCCTTCATTTATTTGCTTGCAGTACTCTGTCTATATTCTGATAACAAGCACCCAGGCAGATGCTTGAACTGATCTCTTCACTGATCTCTTCACACTGACCAGCTGTTTCTGGTACACGATGCCACAGTCTGGGAAAGGTTGACTCCATACTGCGTGGCATCAAGGGAATGAGCTGCATTCGGAGAATCCCTTTTAGACAGATCCTTTTCCAGTGCAGACTAGCACTCCATAATTTGCTTTTCCTGAATTCTGATCCATTTTGTGGAAATAAGGGCAACTTTTGAGAGAAGTGGAGAAAAATTAAGAAATGTGAGATTTAAGGTTTCCCTCTTTATTCAAGCTTTAGAGCTTGAATTCTGATTAAGGTCATGATTTTCTATTTCTATTCTAATTAGCAAGTAACTTAAATATTAAAATTCTAACATGGAGTGTGTATTTGGAATGGAAACATAAAAGGATGTCACCTCAGGAAACAGTCTATGACACTTACTATTAAAAGCACAGGTAAGAATGTTATCTGTACTATTCAGCTTGAATTCCAAAAATAAATTACTGTGAATGGTCACCAATCCATATATGCAAGATCTCCAGACTATTAATTCTTCAAACTTCATGCCTAAATTTTCCATAAGTTACAAGCATTGTTAGCACTGACATTGTCAAATCATTAAAATTCTTCACAGCTGGCTGTTTCACAGGAATGTATTACAGGAAAATAATTTTTAAAAATCTACCAATATTTGTTTTCTCAGTATTGATACTTCAGAAACTTATTCCATCCCATAAGAAAGAGTATGCTGTGTAACGTTCCACAGGTCAGACTGTGCAGAAATGATTTAATTCCAAAATGTAAATGTAATGCAAAAGCACCAGCGCTTCTGCAAAGAAAATAAGCGGAGGTAGACAAGTTAACATTCACCAGTGTAATAGAGAGGTGCTCACATTACTGGGTGCATCTGGCCAATCCAGTCTCCACCAAGTCTTCAGACTGGTAGAGGCTGGCACGTAGAGTGCCTACCCTGGGGTTTCTCCCAGCAGATACCAGTGGCTGCTGGCTGGAAAGATGTCTGCTCCCCTTAGCTGCAAAGGTAATAGTGGTAGACAGCAAAGCATGGTTTATCAGGATCAAAATCATTCACAGAAAGCAAGGATACTTAGTTAACAACTACAAAGCAGCTTCCCACCAAGTTTCTTCTAGCTAGACATAGAAGCTTGACGTTGTGTTACCAATCATGAGCCATTTCTCACAGGCTAGTCACGTGTTTTCTACAAGTGAATTATATCTCTGTGTGATCAAGTAAACGAGAAAAGAACAAAAACACAACAAAAACATAGATCAGTGGTAACAAAGCAATTACAGTACTATGGACTGTAACAATTTTTTTTTTTGCAGTTAATTACTGACTACATGGATCTGAAGACCTTTTGAGACATCTAAGAGCCTTCTGACTGAAAGTGAAAATCATGTGCTTCATCTTGTAAATAGATATAAAGAAAGCTTTTTGAGCTTAATCCATTTATTTCTGTGTAATTTTCTTTGTTATTAAAAGCAACAACAACAACAACAAAAACAACAAAAAACCAGCAAGAATTATGACGTTCTGCCTCCAAGTTTCTTTTCTGTAAAAGAAGTAGAGACAGTTAACAAGACTTTCCTTTCTTCTATCTCATTTTAACAGAAATCCAGCGCATGGTACCTCCAAGAAAAAACCCAGTTCTGGTGTTAAGGCAGTGTGCAAAAGGCTTGGCTGGAGTTAAGGAGGGAGCCCTGAGTCTGTGTTCCTGCATTCTGACCCTAGCTCTGTTACTGACTAGCTGTGTGACCTTGAGAAGACAATTAACTCATTGTTCTTCAATTGTATCATCTGTTGAATGAATGTAAGTCTCATCTCTGTCTCCGGTGTGACGGTCTTAATTGTTCATGAAGTGCATTTAGATTAACACAGCATTACTAAAGTGAAGAATGCTATTAGTCAGTGCATATTAAACATAGGCCTATTCATTTATTTATTATTATCATAAGCAAGGAGGAGTAATAATCAGGAGAGCTAGCTTTTGCAATAATAGAAGCTGATTTTTACAAAAAAAAAAAAAAAAAAAAAAAAAAAAAGGAAAAACAAAAAAAGTAACGTATGCCAGGGAAATAAGTTGTGACTGTGTAAAGCTACTTTTTATCCATAAAAATTTTGTTCTTTCTGATGAGAATAACAACACATTACTGCAGGATATTGGGGCACCATATTAAAAATTCCTTGCTTTAAACTTGTTCTACTTAAATAGAAGAGTAGGTGCCAGTAAATACAATTCTCATCTTGAAAGTTGGACTTAATGTGGCTCGAAAGGCCTGTATTTTACATCATGTGTCATCTGGAACAGCTGAAAAGATTCCAGAATTAGAAGTAACTTTGATGTAGAGTAAAATAACTTTTATAGAGAGCTTCAGTTCTATACAAAGGTTGTATAAATACATATTTCACAAGCATATATAAATACACATTTTCAACCCTGACCATTTCTTAAAAATTGAGAGAAAAAGAAATTGTTCGGGGTTTTCTCACTATTTTTAGTTTTGTTCCCTGTGTAGATACCCTGTAGTTGGCAGCTTTCTAAACAATTTTCTTGATATGTCTCCATGTAGCAATCTCATAGAAGATGCTTGAAAAATAAATATGCCATAGAGGGACATATTATGTTCTTTCCGGATTTTTCCTACTGCAAACCCACGAGTACCTTCGTTTTCACTTCTGTGCTTTAGAAATGCTTTCATGTATCACCAAGGCAAAGATTTACAATGGAAGACCTGACATGTCAACTTAACCTAAGGAGCTATGTGCAAGGGATTTTTACACCTTTCTGTCATTTTAATCCTTTTGGGTATAAACGAAATATATATTTCTGAGTATAAATTGAAGGAGAGAAGTTTAAGAAATGAAGATTTGCTTCAAACTTCATGGTTTTAAACTGACTTATCTCAGTCAATGATCATTTTTTGGGATATTTTTTTGGAAGGAAAGATTTAAGAACACATAAAAGGGGTATGGCTAGACTGTAGGCTATCCTTATATCTAAGTGACCTTGTTTGCTGTTTAGCTCCAAGTCTTCACATGAATAATTTTGAACTTACCTACTGCATTTATTGCTAGACATAATTTTCTTTCCACTCTTCTTGCAAGTATTATGTCTGATAACCAGAAAACAATGCACTTTGCTGTCCTGTTTGAACTGGAATGATAGGTCACTGGAATTATGCCAGTTTTGCAATGAGTCATGCTCTAGTCTGATGACACTTTAACATTATCCTATTATATTCTACTTACTCTAATTGAAAGTAGTTTCTGGCATGAGGTGGCCATGTCTTAAGGGGCATTCCAAAAAGAGATTATCTTTTTTGTTATTATGCAGATCAGACTTAGCTGGAAGAAGCTCAGACTTGAACAACCTGGAGAAAAAAAGAATTCATAGTTGAAGACTGTCCATGTTCTCTATTAGTCATGAAATCCTAGGAATATATGTATGCCACCATGCATCATGCATCTCATGTCGTCAAGACTTTAAGAAGTACTTTTTTGTGACTGTTGCAGGAAAAAAAAAAAAAAAAGAGGGAGAGAGAGAGAGAGAGAAATACAGCTGCTTGTCATTTACTTAACCTTGGTTGTGCTAAATTTAATCAGTGGGAAAACATCTGGAACTGATTCTCCTTCCATTTAGAGTGTCCAGTAATCACTATGTACATAAAGATGGTGCACCTTTATAACTGGAATACTTGCCTAAACAATCTTCTGAAACATTGTTAGCTTTCGGAAAAAAGCAGAGAAATCAGAAATTTCACAATGAGCAAATATTTGCAATGCTCTCTATATCCTGCACTGTTGATAGATTGATTTTTGTGCAGCTGTTGTATGAAATCCACTGATCAGAATTAATACATTTCCAAGTATGTAAAATCACTTAGTATTTGTACTGATTAAAATTGGGCCAAATTCTGAACTCTTTAGCATTATTTGAATGCAATTTGAACTTGTTATTAATTTTTAATAAAATTCAACATACAAATAAACTGAGAACATAAAAAGCTTCTGCCTATGATCTGTGAGTGAAAGGTTAAAATAGTTATAAGCTTTATTGTACAATTAGGTTGTTGAGCTTATTTAGTGAGTGATTTATATGTGTTTTCCAGGTGGCTTTTCTGTTAAATAAAACTAAAAGAATCATTGAGTTGGATAGTAATACTGAGGAAAATGCTAACCGTTGTTAAAAAGCTACCTGGGAAGTTATACAGAAAAAGATGCGTTTAAGCATTATGTTTGTATGGGTGATATATTCCTTTCTTACCAGGAAAGTCAGCAAAATGAAAAATATGAACATTTAAATGTAATTCCTGTTCATTTTCAAGGAAGCATTTATATTTACATATGCATGCAAAAGCTGTTTGGAACTTCAAATTCCTGTTCTAAAGCAAGTACATTTCCATCAATAGGAAAAGATCTTTTCCCTTAGTCTTCTGCAGAGAAATTTGCAGTGAATGCCCCACCTGACTATGCAGTGATTTCTGTGGTAAAGAACGAAGATGGGAAGAATTGCTTTGAACATCATTTCTTTTTTGCTTTGCACCCTCTGTTAATGTTATCTCTTGCTTTTCCTTCCATGCTGATTGAGGATAAAATTCCTGTTGGACATTTTCCTGCCTTTTGTTATGAAACAGTACAAATGTAGACAGTGCAATCCAATACTGCAGCAAAGTAACAAGCTTGGAAATACAAAAGCATGGGCAGCAGTCATGCCTTTTAAAATATGTATTATCTTTGCAATGAATATTAAGCATTTACAATCAGTGACAATCCACTATTAAGGGAAGAACATCTCTGGATTTCCTCTGTTTCGTTCTTGCTATGGTCTGCACCATGTGGTTGGACCAGCAAGAAAATTACTTGTAGTTGGCATAAATTGAGAAAAACATTTGTAAATGAAGAATTGTTTTCCAATTCTTAATAAGAGGTAATAATGGGAAGGGCATCTGTAATACAATTCTGATAACTAATTCCAGAAATTCTGGCTTACATATAACATAGTCCTGAGTCTGTCTCATGGGTATGTAAACTGTGACATTGTTCTGACCATTTAGATACATTTGTGTTCCTTTAAGTATTATATTATGCTGACTCCTCAGAACTTGATTCCATTTTCAAAAAAAAAAAAAAAAAAAAATTGTGAACTGCATAATGCCAGTATTTGTTGCCAGTAGCCTTTTCATTCTGTTTTTAATGGAGTGAATCAGACCGTGGCAATGGGATACTCTAGACCTGGTTATACTAACTCAGTTAAGACCGATTTCAGGTCAGATTGACCTGAATCTATCCCAGATTAGTTTGTGCTGAGTGAGCCACCATGAAGCAAGAGTAAGCTGGCAGCCCTACATAGAAGTCTACAAATTTCTGTTACTATTTATTTGAAGGACTCAGGTTGGCTGCTGTTCCTATAACCTTGAGAGAGAGAGAAAGCTCTAGATTTCAGTGCGCGTAGCAGCCCAGCAGATTTACAGGGATGAATTTAGACAGCTGTATACTTTAGAAAGTGTATGTAAAAGTACATGCAAACTTGCCTTAGCATAATAAAATGTCTATCATTGTTAAATAAGACTTCCATTCTGGAAAAATTGTATCAGTGGATACCAGTTCTAAGGTCTGCTGTTCCCAGTAAAGTAGAATTGCATTCAGAAAACAGTAAGGTTATTCAGATATTATATGAATATTAAGTTTAATTGATAAGGATTGCCTTGGATAAAAGAGTGATGGTTTTTACAAAGGGATCATTTTGCCTGGCAAAGATTCTCTATTTGCATTGGTTGCTGTTTTCTACCTAAGTCTCCTTAAAGGAATAAAGATGTTCTTTGCTAAATAAATGTATTAGTATACGTCAAACTCAGACAAGGACTGACTTGAGTGGAAACAGCCTGAGGGGAAAAATGCTTGAAATTCTCTCATAAACAGGTAGAAAGGAAATTTGGTTGGGGTTTACAGAGTCTGTATGTCAGTAGTAGTTTTTAAAAAAGAGGAACTTGGGTATGTTTGTTGTTTGATTTTAGAACAATTTATAATTAGCCTTATTACGGAAACCTTGGATGCTCTCTTTTTTCTGTTTTCTTTTTTCTGTTTTCTTTTTTCTGTCTCCTTTACCTCCATATCTCCCTTGCCCAGGACTAAATGGACTTTTATGTATTCTTGTTTTATGCAATACAATCATACAACTCTATACAATTCTATCTCTCTAACCTCATTTAGTTTCTGCTGCAGCCAGGTCATGCAATTTTTGTCTATGTGATGAAACTGACAGAGATTTTCCAGAGTTTATCTTACTAGTTTCTTTGCCAGTCATCTAAAGAAACTATACAACAGCAGAATGGGACTTAGCTTTGCGCATCCTCCACTGTGTATCACAGATTTGTCCTGTATCAAATGCTGAAATGTGCCTCTTTTCCACTAGACACTCTACAAGGGAATTGAGTTCTTAGTCATGAAAAGTGAAGGAGTTGTTATAGGAAGGCTGTCATTGATTTCAATTATCTCATTTAAGCAGTTGTTTTTGTAGCTGAGTACTCCAAGATAAATAATACTGCTGAAGTGATTGTGCTGTGTGGCTGATGCCAATACAAAAAGGACCTGGGAGTGATACAGAAGTAAAGATTTTAGTTGTGTATCCCTTGATTAACAGATCTGGGTATAAGAGAAACAGGTGCTCTGGGAGGTGATTCTGCACCATGCTAGCAAGGCTAATACTATAGTGACATTTACAAAGCAGGAATGATCAGAACCGTGAACCAAACTGACAGATCTCTTTATTTTTAATTTCAACCTAATTTAAATCTATTTTTCCAATGGAAAAAAGTCTGGATATGAAAACACAAAAGCATTTATGGTTTGAAAGAAAACTCACAAGGACTTAGTTTTGGGGATTTTGCGTATGGGGGTTCCCCAACAGGAAAATATGAGTAATGTTCAGTGTGTGAAAGTAACAGCACAAGAAGAGAAGAAAGCAGAGATGGAAAGCAAAATGTTAAATCCCCCCTACTGAAAGCAAAATTCTAAAACCTTTGTGTCCCAAAGTCAGCAGATTTTACAGTGCCAAGTCTGCAAATGGTAGTGAAAATCTCAGGTCTTAATGCTCAACAGTAATCCAACAGTCTTCACATCACCCTTTTTAAGGAGTTTGCTTCCTGGGCTATGCTTTCACTATTGTTCTCAGAATCTGTAATACCTTTTTCAAAAAGTTTATTGGAATAGAATTCCTTTTACCCATAATGTCCTTTTCTAGGATTTTCATACATGGATTCACTGATGTGTTATTTTTCCTCATATCAATACCAACAGTGTTTCAAGCTACTATACTGATTTCCCAATCAAACTAGGCAAGCACACTTTCAGATCTATACTAAGATCAATGTAGATAAATTCATTATGACATATTCTCAAGTCCGTGTGAACAAATTTACTGAAGAAAAACCAGGAAGTATTGTTGTGTACCACCTCAAGCTTGGAAAACCCCATAGCACATTTCTGTAAAACTGCCACTGTATAATTGGTCTGTCTTTGAGCATCTGCTCTTCACCTGTACTGGAGATGAGGTAAGGCATAATTCAGTTTTGTTTTGATCTGGGGCTATTTGATGTTAGGAAAATCCATCTGTTTTGTCCATTTCAGCAGTTATTCAAAAGAAAAATCATTCCGAGATGGCATGTGTACACTTGTATTTGAATGAGCGATGTCCTTCAATACCTTCACTTAATTTCTTTTTTTAATAATACACATATTATGTATATATAATATTCAGCAAGTGACCCACTTCACTTAGATTTAGAGGAGGAATCAAAGTGATGTAGAGCTCAAGCCATTGCTGAATTGTCACCTGAAGACTTATAAGTATTGTTGTCACCTGTATCTCAGTCCTTTGACCAAGGGAAAGGAATAGGCAGGAGTGTCTAATTTGTTCTACCACAGTAAAACGATTTTGAAACAAAGTGCCTTGTCCTCAAAAGCCATCCACCCTGTGGTGAGGGGCTATCAGCCATACTCAGAATACACACTCAAATCGGTTATGCTCTTGACTCTATCCACTGGACGCAAGCACAGCTGTATAGAGGTTAAAAGGAAGATCCTTCCCAGTCTTTTGTAACAGTAAAGGTTTGTGAAATCTACTGTGAGACAAGTCAAGCTGAAATGGTTTGAGGAGAACTTTTCAGAATAGTAAAACTGACCTTCTTTCAGAAGGAAAGTTAGTTGACAAAGGTATTTTAGAATATTTCTGATGAAGATGTTTGCTGGAACTGAAGCACTGTGAAACAGAATTGCTCAAAAAATCCAGTCTTAAACAATCTTTTTTCTATTTAAGCTAAAAATGTATCTTCTAGTTTATTAAAAAACCAAAATCAACAGTTCTCAGCAAGTTTTTTGGTAACTGAAAAACTTTACGGAAGAGCAATTACTTTTAGAGCCATTTTCACTCCAGTTATCGTGTGATTCTTGAACAGAGGATGAAAGAGATGAATCACTGTTTTATTCACATTTGCAATTTCTGCCCTTTTGAAAATTAGTGATACTTAGAAATAGATTGCATTTGTTTGTTGTAGTTGTTATTTATTTGTTTGTTTGTTTTGGTTAGATTGAGAATGAAAGCAGGAAATGAGCATAAAAAAAGTTTTTCCCCAGTGCTGTTTTAGGTTCAATATCATTATATGTGTGTGTATGTATATATTAATAAATAATAAATTTTGACTCTGATATAACATCAGATTAATTGAATTAACAAATTGATAGTTGTGAGTTGTGTCATTTTCACTCATGACAAGAGTGCATGCAGTTCAGTCAGTAATATGGTGAAGATCAATTTCTTAAGGAAGAACAGATGGAACAAAAGCCTTATAATGCTGATAGGATAAGATGCGCCTATTAATAGCTCGTATAGCAACTACTTTCCCTGAAGATGCTGTTACTAGTCAAATCACTCCTTGCATTCAGTGTTCATATGGATTTCCATTTGATACTCTCAGAATCTGCATCTTGCTCTTACCATACTTGTTCTGATGTTTTGCAGTCTCAGCACTGCCATCTTTATCTTTTCTCTTCTTGCTGGGGCTTCATTCCATACCTCTTCAGGAGTAAAAAAAAAAAAGGTTTTATGCCTCTGCCTGAGGGCATGTGTCAGCTTGCACCTCACTTATAAACAGTTATTTCCTTGTCAAAACTTTGTAGGTTGATTCTATGATCATTTTGAGTGAATTTGAGGAAGTAATGACTCAATGTCCAGATAGAGATAATTCACTAGTGCTGTTCCTCACGAATCAGTACTGAGACCAGTGTTATTTAGTATTATCATAAATTATCATCATATCAGTGGAATTGAGTACACTCTCAGCAAGTTTGTGGATGATACCAACTTATGTGCGGTGTAATAGACCCTCTAAAGGGATGGGATGCCATTCAGAGAGACAAAAACTGCTCAAACAGTGGGTCTATGTGAGCCTTGTGACATTCAACAAAGCCAAGTTCAAGGCCTGCACCTGGGTCATGGAAACCCTTGATACCAGTACAAGCTGGGTGGTGTAAGGATGGAGCATAAGCCTGTTGAAAAGAACTTGGGTGTACAGGTGGATGGCAAGCTGGACATGAGCCAACAGGCTGCATTAAAAGAAGCATGGTCAGCAGGCTAAGGAAGATGATTTTGCCCCTCCATTCTGCGCTGGTGAGACCTTGCCTGGAGTATTACATCCAAATGTTGAGTCCTCAGTACAGGGGAGATGCAGATCTATTAGACTGTGTCCAGAGGAGGGCCACAAAAATTATCCAAAGAATGGAACATCTCTCCTAAAACAGGCTGAGAGAGCTGAGGCTGTTCAGCCCAGAGAGGAGAAATTTCTGGTGGACCTGACAGCTGCCTTTCAGTTTCTAAAGGGGACTATAAGAAGGAAGGACAGAGACTCTTTAGCAGCGTCTATTGCGATGAAAGTAAAGGAAATGGTTTCAAACTAAAAAAGGGAGGATTTAGACTGGGTATAAGGAATAATAATAAGGATGGTGAGGCACTGGAACAGGTTGTCCAGAGAGGTGAATGTCTCGTCTTTGAAGACATTCAAGATTAGGCTGGACCAGGCTCAAATTCACCTGATCTAGGTGTAGATGTCCATGCTCATTGCAGGGTAGTTGGAGGACTTTATGATCTTTAAAGATTTCAACCAACTGAAATGATTCTATTACGATTCATGTACAATTCATGGTTGCTATTGCAGAATAGTAGGATGCTAACTGTGCTGAGTCCTCTAAAACTAATAATTTGAGTCTCAATTTTTTTTCTTTTTTTTTGGCAGGAAAAACTCAGTTACTTATTAATAATTATATGAATGTAAGTTGAACTTAGAATGCTTGAAATAACTCCAAATGGAAATTCTTCATAAGCAATGAAGAAAAAGTGGGAATGTGGCATTAATAGTGAATGCACATAATGAACAGGCTGAAAATCCCTTGAATTTAATATTAAAGTAAATGTGATAGTTCATTTACAGCATTTCTATGAAGATAATTTATTGCAAATTTCACTTGTGCTCCAATACAAATTCTTGATCTGAAAATGACAGTCAATTTCTGTAGCATTGGATACACATAGCAATGAACATTTGAAGTGGCTTTTACTTAGATGCCATCTACAACTGTAGTACAACAAATTACTACTGTACCCTAATATATTTTTCCATGCAATATTTAGTATATATTTATTTAAAGCAAACATAGTCTGAAATAGGAAAGAACAACTGGAGATTCAGATATGAATAGTTTGATTTAAAACAGTTAATATATTTGATTTTTTTTTGCTGAGTTTGCTTTAAGGTTTAATTATTCCCTCAAGCAATAATATTTAGTAAAAGTAATTTTTCTAGTCAGTATAGAATAAGCATATTGATCACAATGTGTTTCTTGAATTCATGACTAACCACTAGTTAATGGGAAATTATTCTAAAAGATTTGTGTGTTGCTAAGAACTGCATTAGACCAGAAAATAATTGTGGTATATTTCACTGCAATTACAATAATTGAGTTTTGTGTTCTTTTGAGTGAAACCATTGACAGCAATTCAGAGGATGTTTCCAGTATTACTGCCACTGCAATTTGTATGCTTTGACTATCAACAGATGTGAAAAATTAAAATGTTTTCAGACTGGCTTATTTTCTTTAATAACCATACCAAAACTATACTTCCTTTTTAAAACAAGATTTTTTACTCTAATGGTAGTATGGAATACAGTAATGAAAAATAACTCTACACATTTATATTTCATGATATGTTCCCTATGTGTAATTACAAAGGTTTGTATGTGTTAAGAGCTCTCCCCGCAGAACTAGCAAGCTGCCGCATTAAATTTCACTGGCTGTTATTGTGTTTTACAGTCAAGCTCATCTCATCTTTTAATGTGGCAGGAGGGGGAGAGGGGAGAGAAACACTGGAGAAGGTTCACTTTCAAAGCTATTTTTGTCTTATTTTCCTTGGCTTCTCATACTTTTTGTTCTCCAGATAACTGAGCTAAAGGTTCATTAATATTAGCAGCCTTAAGAAAATCAGAGGCATTAGCACTAGACATTTTAATTTAGCCACGAACAGCTGATCTCTGAGAATATTCACAAGCTTTTGGTTTCATCTCTAAATCTGAAAATATGTTCAAAATATCTATTTTCACAGTGATTGTCCCAGATGAAACAACAACAACAACAACAACAAAACAGCAGCATGCAAACAAGCAAAAAAAAAAAAAACAAAACAAAAAAAACAAAACAAACAAACAAACAAACAAACAAACAAACACCCAAACTCACAAAAGCATGACCAAGGTTTCAACTAGGAGAATATAAGATTCTTTACAAAGCTGAAATGAGTCAAATCATTCTGCTGTAAAATATTGAGAAATGTAGGGTTTTTGACATTGAAATATTCATCCAATTTGCCTTGTTAGATGCTTTCCTTAAGGTCTCCAGTTCTCACATTCTTCCTGGACCACCTGTGATAGATTTTGAGTGTAACACATGCAGGAAAAGTAACTTGCTGTTGACAGCAGATGTCAGCAACTACATCTGTAGTGCTTCAACCATCAGGTATTAATGGCAAACATAAACCACTGTGACAGACTTTGAGCTGCAATGTGGATTTGCCTTGTCTAATGAAGGATAACACAATATTAAGATAGCAGGTTAGCAAAGAGAGACAGAAGAGCTTTCTGCAAACACTTTTGGAGTCCTTGTAAGAAACTGTGGACTTCACTTTCTGAAGACTGATATAGGATTTTCTTGTTGAACATGAATTTGATGTGGAGCATAGGGACCAATCTGCCAACGTAAGCACTTTAAAATGTGTTCCAAGAAAAATTTCTACTAGGAAATGTTGAGGAGTTAAGACATCTACTGTCTTCTCTAAAAGAAGCAAAAAATGGGTAAATGCTTTGCTTTAGTAGACACACATTCTTTTCCCCACTCTTACTGAACTTTTTCTGCTGTCATAAGCTTTCTACTGCTAGGTAACACAATTAATAGATGAGTTGTATCTTTTGTGCAATTCACTGTTTCTCTGAATGTTCCTCTGCAACCAGCCAGCTTTCTAACTAGGAAAGTTTGTTTTCCAACCCTTTTGTCAGGACTTAGCTCTTATTACCATCCTTGTAAACCACATTCACTTGAATTTAGAAGCCTGCTGCTTTTTCTCTTTAGGAAAAATATTTTTATTAGAAGAAAAAAAGCATTTTTTTTTTTCTCCCCAGAAACAGAGCCCAAGAGAGAAGAAATGTTAAAACAAAAATGTGAACTTTCACTTTTACATCCATGTAGAAATCTTGGAAGGGCTACCTACTTGAGATGTTTACAGTCTCTGCATCTTAGCCTGAATCATCCACAGATCTATCTCATTTGTTGATGAAGAGAAACTCCTTCAGGGCTCAGTATAGGCCTGCCATTTCTCTTACTGCCTTGTCTTTGGGACCTTCTTCTCAAGTCAACTCAGTAAGATGGAATACAGAAATCTTTGGAGGTAAATTTTGATGTAGCAAGTGGAACTGTAAGACTGTGAGTTATGCACAGCCTTGGAAAAAACGTATGCAGCTGACAGAGTTCTACATATGGCTGAATTTCTCCTGAAAAATCTGGAAGGAAGCATTTGGGAAGTTGGACCACATACCTGGTTGTGTAGTATATATGATATAGCCAAAATGCAGTGTGAATAAATGACAATACTGGAATGACTCCAGCTCACACAGCTAGCAGCTTTCAGAACCATTTCAAAAAACATTGTGTCTGACACTTATTTGGAACAAATTTTATCTTTCTGTTCAGAGAAGGAACTGAAAACAACTTCCTCTAGCTTTCTTTTGTGGTTCATTGCTTTGAGGAAAACCAAAAACCATCCTGGACATAGCATAACCAGAAAAATATAGAAGTTAGAATTGCTGGATTAGTCACTCTTTCTTATCACTTAGCTTTATGTTTTCATGTCTTTAGCCTATCATTAATGCTTTTATCATTTTTGGCAGTATAATCAGTGGACATTTTAAAAAATCATAATCATTAGTTTGCTGAGATTAAATTGGCCAAGGAAAGTCCTTACAGTTACTACTTTTGAAAGGAGCTGAACTGAGTGAAATGGAAATCACAGCTTGCTATCTCAACGGGTAGAGTGACACCAGAACTGCATGTTTTCCTAACACACTCCATTTGCCTCTGATTCTTCTGCCAGGTCATATTTGAAAATGAGGAGGTATTTATAATTCTGTGCAATTGGTCCTTGACCACTTTTCCAAATCTATCAACAAATGTACTTGTTACTTAATAAATGTTGCACAGGTCTGTTGGTATGAACATTTGCATTTTCTGCATACAGTTTTTACATGCATTACTTAGCTAAATAAGAAAAATAAAAAAATGAAACAGAAAAAAAACAAACCTGAATATACTTTTTCTATAATTCTATTTTTATTATAGAGTAGAAAATTGTTTTAATTGTTTTTCTTTACTCTCCTTTTTCCCTCCTTCCCACCCCCCCCCCCCCTTTTTTTTTTTTTTTTTTTTAAAAAAAAAAGTGAATGTATTCTATCCTTGTGTGTTAGGTCTGACAAATTCATATTCAGGTGGTCAGGTACCTAACAGAATCTTTGTATGCATTCAAAAGTGTGCTTCAATGTTTTCTCCCTGTATGTTTTCTAGTACTACACATGTTTATGGTTTTTAATTTTGTTGGCACTCATCTACATCTCTGTGTTTTCCCATTAGATGTATGATGTGAGATCATAGATCGATGGGGTGTCAGTCAGTGTGTTATTTGGCCTACAGGCTTATCTAATCAAAAGAATGTAGAACTAGTAAAATCAGCATTAGTACATTTTGAATACTGATTTATTTATTTATTTATTTATTTATTTTTTACACAGGAAAACAGATGTTGAAGTTTATCTAAAACATCTGCAGCCAAACATGTAACTAAATACAGGAGCAATAGTGTATGGCAAATTTTACATGTACTTCACAACTGGTTTGTAGTGAGTATTAATTTATTTGTATTCTTCAGTTCCCTTTTTGAGTTGTACTTCTCTTTATCTCCTGCTTTATAGTAGCTGTTTTTTTCCGACTCTGCAGCCTTTCAGTGAGCAAAATCAAATTCAAGGAGAACATGCAAGAATTACAAATGCAGCCATGTCTTTAGTGACAATAAATTCAGATATCTAAAACTATAAGCCTAAAGTGACTTTTTTTTTTTTTTTTTTTTTTTTAATGTACTGAGCACTTATACTCTTAGTAGTATATGGGACAGTTTTAGTATTTGGTATATTCAGATGGCTTACATTTAATTAGCTAGAAAGTTTTTACAATCCCAACTTCAAATGTCCATGAAAAGCTAGAATAAAAATAGTCCTTTCTTATTCGTGCTAGTACTGAGTACAGTCCTGACCCTTTAAATCATAGAATCACTAAGGTTGGGAAAGATCTCTAAGATCATCCAGTCCAGCTGTAGACCCATCCTCACCATGCCCACTAATCATGCCCCTCAATGCCACATCCCCCTGGTTCTTGAACATCTCCTGGGATGGTAATTCCACCACCTCCCATGGCAGCTCGTTTCAGTACTTGATCACTCTTTCAGAGAGTGATTATTTTTTTAAATATTCAGCCTATAAGGATTACCAGCAGATCTTGCTGCAAGCTCTGTGCAGAGAAGTTTAGTATGTTGCCTTTCTTACTATTTCTCTGCTCCTTTTCCTGTGTGTGCTTGTGGAATCTATTGCATCTCACTAGGTCCTGATGCACCACTGCTCATTCAGCTAGGAGGAGCTGCACAGAGAATAGCAACACAGTAATAATGAAGTAAATCCATCGCAGTGTAATTTTCAAAATGAACTGATTCCATCTCTGCTAATGATACATTTTGCTGTATTCTTCCAGTATGACTGCTCAGGTGACCTTGAACACCATTTGACAACCGAGATAAATAATAGCAAATTGAAAATATCTTTTTTATAGACAGGTTTGTGTTCTGATGTCAGATATTTATAGTCACCTTGGCTTTCAAGAAACATTATGTTTACTGTTTTCTGAGGAAAGCAAAGATTTGGAACTGTTCTGGTCTAGAACCCAAACCAGGCGGGTTACTACACTGCCTTAAGAAATGTTCCCACACAAGCAATGAGATGAGCTCTTGCCATAAGAAGGTTATCTTGATATCTATCTTTCAAATATCATTTCATAGTTATTTTATATAGAATAATTCTAGAAGAAATAAAAATTCCTTGTATTAAAGATTGAAATGGATGAAACTAATTAAAAGAAAGTGGCAGTGAAGGAATAGATTGGAATTCACTTCTGGCCTTTTTAAAACAAAAAAAAAAACAAACCTGTTTTATGTATTGTTATTTTACAAACAACCATCCAACCAAGTAAGCAAAAACCTCAGATGAAGAAGAATACTCTGTCATTGCTTTCAGCTAGTGGAGAAAGAGACTTTATCCTCATTGCTGTTTTCTGAACATTGTTTCTTTCACTGCTTTGGTTAAACACTTTCTAAGGCTATCATTTATGTCCCATCTGGCCCATCTCTAACCCTGCATATCTGTATGCAGCTTTGTAGCTTTCCCAGTCATCTTTATTTATTTCCTCTGAGCTTTCCTTACCGGACAATAAGCATTGTCTTTATATAAGACATCACTTACAGCTTGAGATCTAAATATTCATATGTAAAATAAATGTAGAGAAGGAAGATATACTTGTTTTAGCATGCATTGCAGCAAGATTACTATTTGTAGTAGATGGACATTAGAATTTTTGATTTTATTTCTGGATTTATATTTTGGATTTTATCACTACCATGTGTTGAATGTATTTTAATGCTTCATATTTCCTCAAAATGAAAACATTGTTGTCAATTGTAGTTACAATCAGAAAGATTAATGCAGTGGAAGAGTGATACAGGAATGTAACAGCAAAGGGCTAAAGAGAATAGGATGGTATTTCACAAGAAAAGTAGAGGTTCTCACCTGTTTCTGAAGATCTAGGCTGACAGAAAAGCCTCCTCAAGGGAGGGATCTCCAACCATGGATCCTTCCCCAGTGGCAGTCAGCCCTTAAATGGAGTCTAAGAGAGGTAGAACCAGACTCCATCCCTTCCAGTCACACAGGTGAATTGCCTTCATCTGTGCTCCCATAGCTGACCAGGTCCTTTCCTGGGTGATCCATCAGTGGTTCAGGCCATGAATCAACAGTTACCATACAATAATTATTATGAATTATTTTGCTGTTCAGAAGCTCCTTTAGTCTTTATATTCAAAAATATTTTAATTATTTTTGTGCTTTATGTGTTTGTTTATTTATTTATTTATTTATTTTTGTCTCAACATTGTTATTTAAATGACTTCTGTAAGTTCACCCGGGGAAAGTGAGACTACTTCAGAAAATGAGTTGTTTCTAGAAATACTTCTGCAAATAAGATAACCGCTCATGACTCTGGCAGTCACCTTAAAGACTGATTAATATTTAGGTTTATGGACATGATACTTGTATTTATCACTGAATTGAATGACTGGATGTGTGCACCAGGAAATGTTATTTAGTTTAATTTTTATCAGGAACATCTAATCAATGGGTGGTAAAAGCATAAAGGGATTTTCTATTACATACATGTTATTAATAAGGTTTTAAAGAGAAAACTAGTTGCATCTTGTGGTGGCTTAATGGTTACCAAAACCTGAAACTGAGCAGGTTCCAATCTGAATAAAGTAGCTCTGTGAGTTAGTGCAAAATCTTCTAATATCACAACCAAATGTAAAAAGCCTCAGATCTGTGGTATCACTTTAGGCCTGCTGTTTAGAAACACCACTTCTATGAAAAACTGCGTTCATACAGATTTCTTCAATATTTGTGGATGCCAGAGTCAGGTTCTCAATGTAAATCTATTCTGTAACAGAAATAGCAAAAATTATTCTCAGCACAGATCTGAGTTGGGGGCATAGGAAGAGAGAGAGGAAGCAGGAAGGCAATCTCTGAGGCATGACTGAGACAATTACAAGCAAAGTGGACATCTTCCATTCAACTAACGAAGTATGGAGTGTACATTACATAGCTCCTGTTTGTATGAAATGTATAATCACAGTCTGAGCATTGTCTTTTTCAAAATGCTCGTAGGTGTGAAATATATGAGAAATATCGATGGAATGAGACTGCCATGGATAGTCAGAGAAAAATCTTCACCAAATAGACAGTTTGCTTGTTTTTCCCCAGTATGAGGAGGGAAGAGAATCTTGCTGTGCCTGTGTTGAGTCCAATAAGGATAGAACTATGTTTTCCATGTTTATGCAGGTACAAGGTCAGAAGGGAAGGCGCTCCAGATAGACAGAGCTGCTCTGTAAGTGCTTAGCAGAATACCCAAATGAGTAGGAGGAGAAGGCAAGGGTTTCACTACTGCCAAGCTACCTTTACCTCTCTTTTCTAGTAACTAGCATGGTAAGGAGGAAAGAACTAGAGTATTACACTTCTTAGAAAAAGGATATGAAAGCAAATGTAAACTCTTGAAGAAATAGTTTTCTGTAAGAACTTCTGGATGCATACTGCAGATAGTATGTGGAGACACATGCACTTCACATTCATAGTGCTCATGAACTCAGCTCTAACACTTTGTAAAAATGAGTACTGGGTTAAGCCTTAAAATAGTTATTTTTCATCGGTTACAGACATAGCTGCACATTTGCAGTCTGTGAGGACTCTTTTGTTTATTATATTTTCCTGGATTGCAGTGTAATTTGTAGCTTTCTGATGCTTTAAACCTGATCAGAGGAGCAGTGCTACTCTGTATCCACCATGGTTACCCTGCTGAGCTTTTTGAATTCAAGCGCTTGACACTTTTCCTGGTGAGAATTTTTGGACAAATGTGAGGGCAATGGCCAAATAAAATGCTGAAAATGAAGGTGCTTTCATGTGATAATAGTCATACAAGTTCAAGTAAGGATTTTAGAGAAATTTAAGCATGCACATCAGGTGGTATTTACTGCAGAAATGAAAGTCAGATTTTTTTCCATCTCTTGGCAGACCCAAATTGAAATTATAGGTGAGGTGAATTTCTAATTAGATGTAGACATTCTTCTGCAGAAAATCTATACTGTAAGATGTTCCTATGTATCTGAATGGTGTATATGCACTTTAATACTTTTATATGACTTATGTTATAAGCTTAGATTTCACTGCTTCTGACGCACACACGCACAAAGCCATATTCCATATTCCATTTATTTAATTTGCTGCACAATGTCATAAGCAAGGGAAAGAAATTGCAAATGCTGTCACACTGTTGTATTATGAGCTCTTTGAATTATTTGTGCAGTGAAGAGAGATTTAGAAAGGTGCATCTAAGAAATGCCGTGAGCCAACAGCTTCACTGATGACAACTGACCTTATGTCAGAAAAGCCACTGACATCTTTATCTGATGTGGCACAGTAAGTGGAACAATAGCTTTTTAATTGATAATACAACGCATGTTCACCATGAGAAAGATTTATCATTACGCATAATGGAAGTAGTCTCCTTTAGAATGAGAAGAATTACCCTACAACAGGTGGCTTGCAGTTCTGTTGTCTGTTGCTTTATTTCTTTAGTTATTTTTAAGGCCAATAACACAGTTCCTGAGTCTGTTCATACTTTGTAGAACTCTGAATCAGTTTGACTTCTGAAGTACTCCTAGTTTGTTTGGACTTCATTTATTTGTGGGAAACATAAATTAAATAGTAACATGTAAATAAAACCTAAAAATAGAAAGGCTACATCGTATACAATATTTTTATAAAGTAAACATGCTTACAAGGAAATGATATTTCAAAAATGCTGAAGTAGAATTATTAAGGGGATACTGACGATGTCTGGACTGACCTCAATAGAATGTCCCCAGTATCAGTGTGCTGCAGCTGGTAAATGATCTTTTATATTGCTTACCCTGGGTTTGGCAAAAGCTTATAATGCTTTTTCTTGGAATAAGCATGTTAGTATCTGCATGCAGAACAGCTCCATACTGTGTTTTGATGAAACCTTGAGTTGCTTTTATGCTCTTCTGAATGCACGATTCTAGTATAAGATGCAGGGAATCTGGAGTAAATTTCAAGTGTGAAGTGGAGCATTAGCACATAGAGGAAGGCTTGGATATGTAAGAGCATCTAAATATCATTTTATGACTTTATCTAACATGCAGAAATTGATACAAATAATGCTGATGAATATAACTCATGTTAGCCACAATATGTGACATAAAAGCACAGAAGAGATGACACAAGCTCATGAAGATCTAATTATTGTTCAGATTTTATGTTAATGTTGGTGAAAGAAGCTTTCTTGTGTTCATACTTCCAGGAAAGTGCATGATTATTGGAAAAACCTTTTAGTAAGTATTTGAATACGACATTACTTTTGAAATACTAATATGAGCTTTAATTGAGTTCTTCCAGATACGAAGTTGGAGAAGATCTTGCATATCAGTTCTCATTCCCAGTATAAATGGATCTACAATTTGGTTTGTTAGATTAATGCACCTATTCCACATATCACTGAGCTAACACCTACTTGAAGGACATTCCATGGCTGGAAAACACTAGTGTTATTTTAGTTCAAAGTAATGCTCAAAAAGAAATATATGTACAATATGTTTGTTAGTCTAACAGAGTATTTATCACATTAAAATAATAAAAATGTGGAAGAAATAATATTGTATACTAAATTTGCAGTCCTATTTTATTTGATTCTTTCTTTACAATAAAAATATTGCACATGTAAGAAAACCAGGATTGTAATTCACAATAGTGGGAGAGATGGAATGTCAAAGCTATTAAGGACATTTGCATGCTCTTCATAAGAGCTACATAGCTCTGATATTCTGAAGAGGTGCTTAAGAGCAGGATGCCTTAACAATGCTGCAAGCTTCCAGGGAACCTTAGAGGAAAGGAACAGTTAAGAACAATTTTTCTGTGAACATGTTAAGTGTTTACCATATGAATACCCGTGAGAGGGAAAACAGAATGTGGCCTGTTTTTTATCTGAGAAGCTACAGATGGATGTAACGGAAGCTTTGAAATTTATATTTCCTGGAGAGCAAAATAAAGGGTTAAAAGTCCATTAAACTTCAGTTAATTTTTATGTCATTTTTAGTTTTTAAGGGCATCTACATAAGTTTCTTCATCACTGGCAAATAACATGTCAAGTATAGGAAGTGACCTGATGACAGAAAGTTCCTGAGTTTGGTTTATATCTGTAATGCTACTAGAGATCCTGGCTAGAGCACAGGAGTGTACTTACTAGTTACGTACAGTGTGGGGACCCCTGTCTTGTTCTGTGGTCTTCTGTGAAATGTGTACAGAGGAAGACATCTGCATTTGCCTGTAACAGAAAGACAGTCTTGCAGAAATGACGGCAAATGAAATAGGGCATGCTGTTTATGAGTCTTGATTTTTGTGATTTTAATGAGTGTGTTTTGCCAGTGTTGACTGGTTATTAACGTAATACCTTTCTGAAACAGAGAAAGGTATTTGAAAAGCATTCCAGATGAATGGTAAAAATGTCATGAACTGATAACAGAATTTGTGACAACACATTTCAGGAGTCCCAGTAATATCTTCCTTATGTTGGAGTATGTACTAAGAAATGAAGATTCCTAAAAAAAACCCCAAAATATTTCACTTGTTTTCAGACAGAAAATTATACATAGTTTTAGTCACAACAAATTTGGGAGCAGTCTTATTCTAAACCACAGTGTCATTGCATGTTACAGTAGAATGTCAGCACAGTACAAGCAAATTATTGGAAAACAATATTTATAAACTTATTTCTACTGTTTAGTACAAGAAAAGATTGAGCTGATGAATAAGAAAATGCACAGGCAGTAGAAATAAGGAAAGGTATCATGGGAAGAGTATAAAGAAGCTTTCAGTCTGTGTAGGGATGGAGTCAGGAAGCCAAGGGCCAGCTTGAACTGCACATAGCAAGAGATGCCAAAAACAAGAAAGGCTTCTACAGGTTCCTCAATTAGGAAAGGAAAGTCCAGGGGGGTGTATACCCCTAGTGAGTGAAACATGCAGGCTGGTAACAACTGACAAGGAAAGGCTGAGGTACTTAATAACTTTTTGTCTCCGCCTTCCCTAACACCTGCTCTCCGCACAGCCCTCAAACATTTGGTTCAGTAAGAGGGGATTGGGGAAGCAATGTCTCTCCTACTGTAAGCTAAGCTCAGGTTTGTGACTATCTGAGGAATCTGAACATCCACAACTCTATGGATCTTGACAAGATGCATCCCAGAGTCCTAAGGGAATTGACTGATATGGTTTCCAAGCCACTCTCTATGGTATTTCAAAAGTCATGTCAGTCAGGTGAAGTCTCTGAAAAAAAGGTCACATCACACCCATTTTTAAAAAGGGTAAAAAAGAAGACCCTGGGAACTCCTGACCATCAGTCTCACCTCTGTGCCAGGGAAGATAATGGAAAAGATCCTCCCGGAAGTTATGCTAAGGCACATAGAAGGCAGGGAGATGATAGGGGAGAATTAGCCTGGCTTCACCAAGGGCAAATCCTGTTTGACCAACCTAGTAGCCTTTTATTGTGATGTCATTGCATCAATAAAAAAGGGAAGAGCAACTGATGTAGTCGATATGGGCTTTTCACATGGTACTCCATAACAATCTTCTCTCCAAATTGGAAAGATATGGATCTGATGAGTGGACTGCTTGATGGACTGGCTGCAGGATTGAGTCCCGAGAGTGGTGGTCATTGGTCAATGTCTGGATGGAGATCAGTGATCAGTGGTGTCTTCCAGGAGTCAGTGCTGGGGATGATATTCTTTAATGTCTTCATCAGTGACATCAACAGTAGGGTCGAGTGCACCCTCAGTGAGTTTGCTGATGACACCATGCTGTGCAGTCAACACACAGAGGGACAGGATGTCATTCAGAGGGACCTAGCCAGACTTGAGCAGTGGACCCATGTAAACCTCATGAGATTCAACAAATCCAATTGCAAGATCTTGTACCTAAGTCATGGTAATGCCCATTACCAGTAGAAACTGGGAGATGAAAGGATTGAGAGCAGCTCTGCTGAAAAAGATCTGGGGGCAATGGTGGTTGGGAAGCTGGACATGAGCAAACAATGTGCCCTCACAGCTTAGAAAGCCAATCATATCCTGGGCTGCATAAAAGGAAGTGTGGCCAGCAGGTCAAAGGAGGTGCTCCTACCCCTATACTCTGTGCTGGTGAAGCCTCACCTGGAGTACTCAGCTACAGATATGGAGTCCTCAGTACAGGACAGGCACGGAACTCTTGGAATGTGTTTGGAGAAGGGCCACAAAAATGATGCATGGAATAAAAAACCTCTCCTATGGGGACAGGCTGAGAGAGCTGGGGATGTTCAATCTGGAAAAGTGAAGACTGCAAGATGACCTGATAGTGGCCTTTCAGTATCTAAAGGGGAGCTATAAGAAAGAAGGAGACAGATTCTTTAGCAGGGTCTGTGGTGATAGAACAAGGGGAAATGGTTTCAAGCTCAGGGAGGGTAGATTTAGGTAGATATAAGGAAAAAATATCTTTTACACTGAGGGTGGTAAGGCACTAGAACAGGTTGCCAAGTGATGTGGTTGATGCCCTGTCCCTGGAGACTTTCAAGGTGAGCTTGAATAAGGACCTGGACATTCTAATTTAGCTGTGGTGTCAATGTTTACTGTAGGGGATGTAGACTAGATGACCTTCAGATGTCCCTTCCGATTCTGAGGATTCTGTGCTTCTGTGTTTTTATGAATAATTCCCAGAAGAACAGAATGGAACTGAGACACAAAACCCCACTTCTACAGAAATGAAGCCTGTAGGGAGATGTACAATGTGAGGCCTTTTTAATGATTACTTACATGGAAGTTGCTGAAATGTTCTATTTCAGATGGTTTTGAATACTCTGCTTTTTTTCATTTATTTTCTTTGATATTCTCTTGGTTATTTTCTTTATGAGGGAGTTAAATAAGTCGATCCATGATTCCATGTTTCAAACTACAGTAAATCAGAGGAGGCAGGGTTCATTAAATTGTGCACTAAATGCAGTGTTCACATGTTTTAAATCCAGATGTATTATCAAAGAGGAAATGGGATTCTGGAACAGGAGCAAAGATTCTATTGCCATCAGAAATATGATAAGAAAAGATTTACTAAGGAGCTGTGGGTATATCCTTTTGCGGGTGGGAAGGCACTCACTATTTTATTATTATTCCCATGCTAAAGTTGTGCAAATGATACTTGTCTCTTTCTAGATTCTTCCTAGCTGCACTGGAGCCGGACTAGTCCACTGAACATAATTGTATTTCAGCCTTGAAATTTTGTCTCTAACAATACTCCTATTTTAATGGAAATTGTGATGACAACAACCTTTGTCCATGAAAATATATCCTGTGATATGCACCATGGTTATGCTTCCAGCAGGAAACAGAATTTTGACAATAGACTACATTGAAAAACTACATCAGACTGGTCCCAGATAGCATGATCTCTGGAAAAATACACAAAGTATCAGCATTAAAGACAGACATCCTGTTTTTATTTTATAAAGTATTGTGGTTTTATGCTATGGTGTTTAGAGATCTTTGCATTTTAAGGAAAAGCAGAAGTTAGAAATTGTATATGTCAGCATGGTTAAGCAACTGTGGTTCAGTGTGTGTTTTGTAGCTGGTTAAGGTCATGTTAAGGTAAGTATCACTTGGTCTCTTTTAGCAGAAAGCAATGTAATGGTGCAGTTCAGCAGTCAGCACATCAACTCTCTTGGGAGGAAATCTTTAGAAGGTGAGATTCACGTACAACAACCCTTGCCAGTGGTAATTGATGTCAGCTGAACAGCTGTAGTAATAACTTTTTTGCTGAAACAAACTGGCAGGGAGGTGATAGCTACACCTGTGCCCCACAGGAAAGTGAGGTCTTAATTACTTTCATGCAATGTGAGTGAGAACAAGTAGTTGCTCTTCTTTCTGAGGTCCTGTAAATAACAAAGTCAAATCATGTTAAGGAAGTGTGGGTTTAATACAACACTAACTAAAATAATTCTATGCAAAAGATTAATCTGTGTAATATGGCTGCAAGTTATTTCAGTTTGAAGTCTTGAAATGACATAATAGAAGCACAGGACTTTGAATGTGGAAGGAGTCAGATATCCACTGTTCTCACCCCTTTTTCCTTTTTTTTTTTTTCCTTTTTGCTCTTGAGCTCGTAGCATGAAAATGAGAGGGATTTTATCTGAAAAATAATAAGCAGAACAATCCAACTGCAGTATGTGATTATTGAACAATAAAAGGAAGTGGGAATACCTTTTTGGAAAACAGTTGACTGCCGTAAGAAGAATCCTGAGGAGGCATGAGATAAAAGCCTGAGGTTATGGCTGCAAAACATTAAAATCTGCAATGTAGCTCTGAATTCTAACAGGGAAGACTGAAACTCCAAGGATGTAGATGGCTGCATGCCATGGAGTCCCAGGATTGGTAAATACTGATACAGAAGGAGAAAACAAGGCAAAGGAGCTAACAGTGAAGGACAGAAGTTTCTGTGAGGATGGACACTTGACTGGGGACAAATTGTGTTTGTGATGCTCCAGGATACACTGAAAAACCAAGCTGCTCCCTACTTCACCAGAATTGGGATCTACAGAAATGAGGGTGGACTATGCCATGCTGTTCACTGGAGAGGAAAACACCACCTTTTTTGTAATCCAAGTAGATATAGTCAAAGGAAGATTCTTCCTACATAGTTTTAACATTTAGCAGTGCCCTCTTAAAAATAAATTCAGGAGTAGTGCCTTCATTATTTTTGTTTTTTTTTTTTAGTGGAGTAAATTTATCACAGGATTGGCAGATATAAAAAAAAGATGACTGGTTTCCTCCATTGCCCATCAGCACAGAAATTTTATAGTGTGGAACAACCTGAAAACTTGTAGTTTTAGAGCTTGTATTACATGTAAGAACATCCTGTATGTACCTTTATAAATTAGTGGTCACTGGTGAAAATAAGAGTGTTATGTTGTTCTTTTGGTTTTATTTCCATCTTCCTTTTGTTATCTCTATTTGATGATGTCAATTAAAATTTTTTCCAAGGACTAAGAATATTTTTGTGTCAATCTGCTTGAAAATCCAGCAATATATAACCCTTTACTCAAAGTATATTTCAAGTCTTACTGTGTTTTTAGTCTATCTATCTGTGTAAATACCATTTTGCTTTTTGTCTTTATCATAATTTTCTTTTATAGCTTATATAGCTAATCCCTTTTAATGTCCCTAAGGAAACAGTTCCTGTTCATGCTTTCACCAGCAAATCTATTACATCGAATACCCTCTAATCTAGAAATCACAGTAATTCTATGTAGGATAAATGAAAGGTATTAGTAGTGAATATATTACTGGAGGAGAATGAGATAATTTTGGGTTTTAATCATCATTTAGATTCATTGTGTACCATCTTTTGCAAGTGTTCACTAATTTTTATAAAATATTGGTGTTCTTCACTTTTGAAAACATGATCAGTCACTTGAAATATCATGTAAATATTGCCCATATCTCTTCTGAGGTGACTGTTATGCAATACTGGCTATCAACCAGCATCTAAAGTGGCATTGTAAGGGGTTATTGGGGTCATTGATTAATGACAAAATCAAGCTTGGTCAAAGTGCAGAATATTCCCTAAGACGTTACTGCTTGCTTGTCTGCACTGCATAAGCTTTTCATCTACGTTTTTGTAAGAAACAGGGATAGGTGAGAAATCCACAATAACAATTAAGAGAGAGCATTTATTGCTTGGTTTTTATAAGAAACAGGGATAGGTGAGAAATCCACAATAACAATTAAGAGAGAGCATTTATTGCTTGCTTCCAGCTCTCTTATTTTGTTATTGGCACTTATTAATCTTCATACTCAAGTACATATAATATAAGTAGTACTGATGTAACTACTTCTGTCCACCACATTATTGATTATTTCAAAGACAAATTTACATGAGGGTCTTTCATTTCTGAACTGGAGAAAGTAGAATATTGAAAAATCCAGCAAGCAGTAATAGTGAATAATCTGCTTGTATGTTTTTTTGCCATTATTATTATCAGATACGAAATTACACTTCTTAGTACCTCCTGTTTTTGACCTCTCTGAAGAGGCTGTTTGAAGATTTATTCAGCAGTGAGATAATTTTATTGTCAAGTAACATGAAAACAAGGCTGGTGTAAGTATAAATTGATGTTGTTGTGTAGATGCCTTTTCCTAAGGATTTGATGCTGTTCTGTCGTGGTTGCTGTTTTTTGTTTTACGCAGAGTAAGTTTTCACTTTTTGCTCTTTTATTTTTAAGTGAGGACGTTTGGCCAGCAGAGGGCACTGCGCTATAACATAATTACTTTCTGTTACAAAACCTGGTACCTTACTTCAACAAACTCACGTAAAATTAACTTATGAATGTCTGAATTTACACAACGTTAATCTGACAAGCAGCCGTGCCAAGAAAGCATGCTACAGGTACCTGAACAAGAGTTTAATGAGAAACCTCATGAACCTTGAAAACTGAACTTGGTATTGTTGTAGTTTCTTTTTTGGAAAACAGAAAGTAAGAAGTTACAAAGGATGTACAAAAAATTTTATTTTTTTTTTCCCACATCAAAGGAAGATTCATATTCATGGCTTTTTTTTCACTTAGAAATGATTAATATGGATCTCAGTAGCAGGGTAGAAGATGGAAATAATGCAACTCCAATTCATTTATCAGATATTTATTATTGAAAGGATTAGAAGAGTAGGGCTGGGTTCATAGTCTTTGATATTGGTATGTTTTTTCTGTATGCATGATGATAAAACTAGTAAAAGGGAGAATCACTTTATAATGGCTTTGTTTGAGTTTCATGTTGAGGTTTTCAGTTAAAGATTCATATTACATTGCTCCATGCCATTTGACAGTGGTGAAAGTTTGAAGGATGTAACATTAAGAAAACGCTTTGTGATGAAGATAATGCTGTACAACCCTTCTTACCAGATCACTTCATGTTCTTACTGTTACAAAAATGAAATAGAGCAAGACATTCCTCTTTCTCTCCCCCTCTATTTTTCTCCCTGCCATCTTCCCCAAAAGGTGGAAACACATTATGATTGCAATGCTCAGTGAAGAGTGGCTTTGTTCTTTACCGTGATAAAATAAAAAAATGAGCATATAATTTCTCCTGACCTTGGTTTTATGGCTTTGTAGCAGTTTCAACTGTAATGCTTTTTTGTGTTGAGACCAGGTTTCATGCATATGAATCATGTGCATGAATGTATTTTGTAACAAGAGCATATCCATTGCATCCTTCATGTTCATTTGTGTAAAGTACACTGAGGGAAAGGAAAATCTCGATGACAGGACTTCAAGATATCTGCACCTAAATTGCATGAGTGATTTCTGATTTGGTCTAACACTATCCACAAGCCACAAAACACTGTATATTTTTTATTGGTAGCATTCAACAGAAAAAGTGTTTGTTTGTTTGTTTGTTTGTTTTTTCCCTAAAAAAACCCTGTACATGCCAGTTGTCCTCCTTTTCCTTCTGAAGTGCCTTTCTTGGTCCTACTACTTTGGCAGAATACAAGGCAGCCTTGCTATCACAACAAAAGCCCAAACCCACTGGTGGGCTTCCCAAGCAATCCCAGGGAAAGAGTGCTGAAGAACTTGAAGGAATGAGGCCAACACTTATTTTAGTAGGAGTTCAGATTGTGGCTGTGATGGGGAGGGCCGAAATAAAACCTAATTGGGCTAAAGATTATATTACCTTTTTAATATCTGAGCATTCTACTGCTATTCTTCTGAGCATTGTGTTGACAGCACAACCCTGGAAGGCAGAATCATGCCTTCCAGTTGAAAGAATGATTTTCATCTCCTCAGCCTGATTTCATAAGTTATATTAGCTATTTAACATATTGCATGACATTATTTCTAGGGCAGCATCAAACAGAGAAAGATACAGAAGTTAGAAGTGAAGGTTAAGAGAGCTCACTGTTGCTAGTCAGTATGTTATGATGAATGGATTGGAGGAAGAGGAGACACAAGGAGATAAAATTTTATTGCAGATGCAGAGGACAGTTGTATAATGAGGGAATGCCACCCTCCTGAATTTCAGAATTACTTAAAAATATTACAAAAGTAAAATAAGTAAAATCATTTTCAAAATAAATTAAAACAATATGTCAACAATAAAATAAAATTACTTAATTTAGCTATGGTTATAGAATCTTACTCTGGAATTACTAGTAAAGATCTTTCCTTGTTGAAATAAAAATAATTATTTATTTAATTCAGATGATTTTTATATACTGTCTTTTGCACTACAACACAGTACACAACAGAGCAAGATGGATGCATACTTTCAATGCATTAAATAGGAGTTCAGATAACGTGGTTGAAGCTTTTTCCTATGTGAGATGGAGCTATTTGTGTAAGTTCCAGAGCCATTTATGTTATAAATATTCAGATTGTGTCTTTCAAAATCTCTTCCTGAAAGCCAATTTTCTTAGCTTTCAAAGGAAAATGTTACATGGAAAAATAAATTCTTCAGCAAACGGAAGACAGTATAGCAATAATAATGTTAATGATAATGAGCTGCATGCATCTTCATTTCATTGAACATATAGAAACAACACCAATTCTCTTACTTAGATCAACACAATGAAATCACTGGTTATTCCACTGCAGTGAAAGTGCAATATGTGTCTTTCTTTCTAGTATTGCATTTCTTTTTCAATTAAATTCAAATTAATATATTTTGTAATGAGCATAATTCTCCATCTAGTGAAACTGTGTTACATTCAAGACTTTCCACAAAGAAACAACAATAAAAATAATTTATTTGGGAGGTTTTCCTAAGTCTGTTATGTTTCTTTTTTGCTGGGAAACTCTACCCAATTTGAAGTAATGTACTCTTGGCCTAACGCATCACTGATTTCTAAAACTGTATAATACTTTGTTTTATATAGCTAACATTTTGGACAAAGTTTACAGCAATAACTGAATACTTGTTGTCAAATCAGCGCATGAGCTAGGTTAAATATTTGTTACCTCTATTTCTGTGCCAGAGAGGCAGTACATATTGTTGCATACAATGTTATATATTGCAATTAATTTACACCTCTGTTTGATCCTCTAAATAGGTCTGCAGACTAAAAGCTGATAAAGTTACTGCTTTGATCATTTGATTACTGTTTTAACCTCAGTGCTTGGAGATATTTTAATAAATTACTCTAAGGAAATTTAAGTGATAGAAATTCTTTGAAACCTGGGAGTTTCCCTTGAGTTTCTTGCCTCTGACACTTACACAGTTGCGTGTAAAAAAATCTTTTTTTTTTTATAGGCAAAACTTGATTAACTCAATATAGGACAATGAAAGTAACTTCTCAAGTTGAATACACTAGAACAGGTGCCAGACGAATACTGGTGCCAGATGCTTAACTATTTTTTTCCTTTATTACACTGCAATTTGGAGAAGCAATTATGTTCTCTCTTTTTCTTCAGATTAAACCTCCCATCTCCAGGGCTGTTTTCATCACCCAACAATTCTTTTAGATGTTATTACTATGTTCTCCAAAAACTTTGCCCTAATTGCTTAGCTATTTGTTTGTATTGCTAAGACAATTTATCTCTGGTCTCTGGGTCAAAATGAATGTATCAGACCATTACAGTACAGAAAGCTTAGTATGTGGGCACTGAAGCTTGCAGTATTTGCACGCTATATTGAATTCTGTTCCTCTCATTTCACATTACTGTTTTGCTTCTACTGTAATGGCATTTTTCTTAAGTTACTTATCTCCTCTTGCTTAAATTAGTTAGTGCCTACACACAAAGATTATGAAGAACTGACTATCTTGTTGGACGTTTTTATTGAGTCAGATGTCTGCAATATGCTTGGTGCCCATTAGTATAAAATTTGTTTTAAAACAAATCTAAAACATATAAGGTAGTTGGTTTTATGCTATTTTTTTTTTCCCCACAGCACATGTTCCTGAAGGGTCCTTACCAATGAGTTACGTGACCTGCCACTGTAGCAATGCATATTGAATAATACAGTGTAATTTGTACGTTTTCTTTCAATTGTGTTTTGAGTCTTCCACCTGTTCCTGTTCTTACTTAGCTATTCTGTATTCTGTGCTGCTTAAAATAAACATTCCCATACCAAAATGCATGGAACCTGCAGCATCATCTAGGTATTTTAGATAAGCAAAGCATGTATTCTTCCCATATTTAATTATTTTCTTACCCTTTCTAGCCTGTCACTGCAGTGAATTGCAGCTATGATCTTAATCTGATGTACTTCCTCATTTTGACAATTTAAATATATATGTATATATATATAGTTTCAGTTTGATTTATATGTGTAATAGTTTATGTGAAACTGTGAAAATGAGGCTTTCACTACTGTCATGATCCATACCTGCCAAACTCCATTTAAATTTTAATTCAGAAAATGAGCCTGGTAGGGTGAAACTAAATGAGTGCTGGAGGAGAATAAGTTGCTAGCTAAGAAATTGCTAGGATACCTTGAGGGTTTGGGCTGCAAGCCCTTATTTTATTCTCTCTTGCAGAGAAAGCCAGAGTCAGCTTTAATTAAAGTAAGGTAGAATGTATTTAAGTAGTTATCCCTGCTGCTTATAAACCATACTGCTGCTGCTAGCCAGGGAGAATTGTTTTGTGACATGAACTTTGTCTCAGAAAAAAACAGAACTGAGTTTTTTGACTTATTTCCCTTTCACCCCTTGCAGAACTAGGAGCACAGCAGTGATGGCTCCTCCCCAGGATGAAGGATTGGTCAGATAAAGTGGAGAGGTCAATGTCTGAGAGTTGTGATGGAGAAGTAATGGAAAGGAGATGGTGAGTTCATGCCAGAAAAGAGAAAATTTGCAGGGAAAACACCTGCATCCTGGGTGAAGATTAAAGGCACTCACACCCAGAGCTCCCTTGCAGAGTTTGGTCTGGCTCCTCTCAGTTCCCTCCTCCATTTGCAATCACATAAATCTGTCATAAGTCTCTCCCTTTTCTTCTTTGTGCAGTTGGAGTAGTGTTTATGAATACATTTAGAGAAAGCCACAGAATAGAAAATTCAATTTTGCTCATCCTGCCGAGAAATCTTGAGATCTGACATCTATTTAAATTATCAAGCATTTGAATTTCACTGCTTTCTTCATCTAGTCAAGCATGAGAGTTTATATAGCAATACAGGTCTTTGGACTTATTCCAGGAAAAATGACTTATATCTGAAAAACTGGAGAAAAACCAGAGGCCTTTATCTTTCTTAATTAATGCATCTCTTCAGTATCACTGCAGCAGCTCTCTGCTGAGCAGATGTAATCAATAAGCCAGAATGCTTAGGGTATCCTCATTCCCTTCAAATTTCCTCAGCTACTACAATGAGCAGTCAGCCTGGTATACAGCTGATTAAAGATACCTTTAGAGACATAATCAAGTATGCACCTAGTGGGTTTCTATGAAAAAGCACATGACTGTCTCATTGAGGTCGTTCTTTTCTGTGACACTGTGTTAAACATCCGTGGATTCCTTTGTTGTTTGTTGGCCTACTTGTGAAAGCTAACATATTTAACATTTGCCAACATTTAACATTAACATATGTGCTTGAGCATCTGCATATTTACTTGGGGTCTAAATTTGCTTGTATTATTTACATGTAGTATTCGAATATGAAAATTAAGACCAATTTACTTTCCTCTTACTTTGCAGCAAGTTTGTGTGTGTGATGAGCAAACAGACTGTGGGTGGCCTAGGGTAAAATAAAATTTAAGTGCTAGTTCACGAGGGCAGCTTCCTTCACTTTCAACAGATAAACACCTAGCCATGGTCTAGCAGATCTTACCAGTTGGTTTATTTGACATGACAAACAAATATCCCAACAGCTGAATGTAAAACCTTTTTTTGGTGTTCTCACAGGCAATATTGTAAAATTTTTCAGAGCCCTTCAGTGCTCAGAACATAAGTCTGAGAAAAATATTTCAGATGTTTGGATTTTGCCACAACCAAGAGCTCAAATCTCTGTAACTAAATTGAAAATAACTAAATGAAAATGTAAGTCCTTGCTTTACTAATATAGTCTTCAAAAGTAAGTATTCCACAACAAAGTAATAACAAGAGAAAAAGAAATCCTTACCAACTGTTTAACAGTGTTTACTCTTTTTTTCTCCTCTTTTTGAACTGCATTTGTTTGAGTGGCCATAATGTACATTTCTAAGATCGCTGATTTCAGAGATTTTAGACTGATGCTCTAATAAAGAAGACCTGAAATTGTGGTAAAGGCTGTTTAATCATATCTTTAGCTGTTCCTTGTTCAGTAAGTTCATACCTCTTTCACAAATAGAAGAAGTATGGGCTCATTACAGAATTTTCTGTTCAGGGCATCACCATTCCCATCACTACTTTTCTGAAATGGCATTTCTTCTAGCACTGTCTGAACAAGATAAATTGAAGTATCAAAGCTTGACAACAGTTACATCTTTGCTTGGATAGGAGCTTTCTGTTTTATCCTGGTTAATGGATTTCTGCACGTTCAGTACTTTCTGTATTCTTTTTGTTTGATAACAAAGAAATAGCACAGAATTGTCTGACAATTCAGATGGCTTACCTCACTCTATCTTATTCCATAAATATTTTTGATTATACTAACCACAGTCTTCTTATCTGCTTGTATTAAAATGCCTTGTTTATTATTCAGGAAGGTGATAGGGTAGCCCTGAAGGGAGTATTTAAGTTCAAGATCTTCTGGTTCTCACTGTTTGTTCTGGTTTAAGTGCTTAAATAAAAGCAATTAGCAACCTGGGAAGCGACTTCTGTCATCCTGCTGTTCAAGCCTGTCTTTGGCATCAGGAAGAAACATAGGGAACTACTTGACACAGGATGTTGGGTCAACTCTGAAGCTCTTTCTGAGTGCAATGGAGAGACTTCTCTATGTAGGTTCTGCACCCAAATTATTAAATGAATTGTAAACCATGCTGCTTATACGTGAGCTTGTGCCAAGATGCTCTGAGCTGCAGTCCATCCGATTACAGATGTTACACGGTGAGCTTCAGAGAGTCCTGCATTTGCCTGAGCGTATGACGTCAAAGAAGACTCGCTGTGCAAAGGGTCTCGGACTACTGTAGAGTAACCTGTGGGAAGACACCTTTTGTAAAAACACAACCCACAAATTTCAAACCAGAGATAAGAAATAGGTGTGAGGTCATGAAGTTTTTACTTTGTTGCTGTAATTTATATGTTTTGTACCACCACTGAGACTCAGATTTGTGAATTTAAAATACATTTTTCATTTAAGGAAAGTAGTGTGCCAGATAACATTAATCATCTCTGTCTTAATATCAATCTGTTAGTTTTGATTAACAAACTAAAAGGTTTTCATTTCCTTCCAATGATTATTGGTATATAAACACAGCATCTGATTGTTATTTAGCCAAGTAAATGCACTCATCATGCCTGTTTTAATGTTGTGTCAGCTTGCATTTTTTGCAGATCTCATTTTTTTTTCTCTTATGTGTGTTCCATTTTGCATAGAATCTGTAAAGCAAAATCAAAGGAAATTCACATTTAATAGCAAACAAAGGTAAATATCGCTGTGGTATTAATCACTGCCATTTAATGCTTGTCTTTCCCCCCCCCCCCCCCCTCAAACTTTAGTCATCTAAATTTCTTATGTTCTTTGATGGCAATCATCTACAAAAAAACATTTGACATACAAAGAAAGGATACATTTCAGCCAAAGGAAACATTGGTTTTAGACAACAGGAACAGAAACATCTAGCATGAGAATTTCTTATTAAAAGAGATTTTCTACTTTTCTGTTGGTAGGTAAAATTAATAGACTTTCCAAACAGTAATCTGTTAAGAAGTTTTGAAGAGCTGGTAGTTATAAGCCTAGATAGATTTATCTAGATCCATACTTGTATATAGCAAAATGTTTTGTGGTTATGAAGACTAGAAATGAATATCTTAAGGAAGGTTCTTGTTTATGTCTGTCTGCTTCTTGCCAGTAGCATGTATTTAAAAAATCTCATTGCTGCAGGGAATGGTGTTTTCTAAAAGAACAATAGTCTAAAGTATACATGTAAAGTTGAACTGTAAGTATTTTGGGGTGAGTATTAAGCGATGCTGATGATGTTTTTTCTTTTGGGGGGAAAATGTTTTAAGATTTGGCAAAAATGGAAGTGAATAATGGTAGAAGGGTAAATGTCTGTAGTTAATTTGCAAAAAATGACATCTGAACTTGGTGAGCTATAGGAACATATGACCACCTGGCTGAAAATTTCAGTCTGATATTATTTGTGTTTTCTTATTTTCCTATCTCAAGGCATTCCATATCTTCACTTAATTTGGTAAATTCCTATGGAAAATTGACTACTTAACTAAAGAAAAAGTAGAGGTAATTAGTGAGATTCTCAACCAAATGACGTAGTTATCTTAGCCATGCTAAAGGAAGAAAGTCAATTGCTACGATCTGCCATAGTCATGAATGTTGCTCTATGTAAGTATGTCAAAACTTACTATGCTAATTCAAACCAGACCAGTAAATGATAACGTCAAATACTTTAAAAAGTGCAAAAGTTCCTGTAACCCTTGTAAAAGGGTAGCATCCTTTCTGCTAAGACACTACTGGATTTGATTATTCTATGGTAGGGAAGTCAGCCTCCTTCATTTTACCCACTCAAAAATACAGAACAAGTACCTTGTGGAATTGCAGTAAGGTTACTGCAAGCTCTTAGATTCCTGCAAGATACTCTGAGACTTTCAGATGAAAAATTATTATGAAAAATAATTATCTGGTTAATATTCCCAAGAAAAAGTAAATAAGCTCTTTTTCAACCGATGGTATCAAAATGGCTATTTATCTTTATGAAGATGAATTCTTTCCATTTCAAAGGAAGATTGATAGCACAAGCTAGTCTATCCTTTGTAGCAGAAGCTTAGTCTTGCTCTGGAATTTTTTAATTAACAATGATAACTGCTGAAATAAAACATAAGCCAGTGTAACTTCCAAAACCATTTTAATATTGCTACTTTCATTTTACAACTAAATTAAGAATATGGTAGAAGTGGCCGAAAATGGGAATGAAGAAGCAAAGTACTCTTCTAAAAATTAACTGACTGGTAATGAAAGGTTTTTGTGAAATTTTTGTTAAGTCTCAATAAACAAAAGGAGTGGTGAGTGCAATTGCAAGTGAATTACAGTACCCATAAATGAAAGGTAGTACACTTTGGATAAAAAGTAACGAAAAGCCACAGGTGTGCTGATATTTGATTTTTCAAGTCAAGAATTTTTATACATAACACACTTAAGAGTGACTAATCAGAAACAATTTTTTCCTCTTTTTCTTCCTTTAGAAAAAAAAAGAAAAAAAAAAAAAAAAGAAAAAAAAGCAAGCAGTTTTCTCCATCCAGTTTTATGGAAGGTGTGGCTTAAGAAAGCAAGTTCCTCCAGGAAGAAGAGCAGTATTTTTGGGGAACCTCCAAAACTTGGGGCAGCATATTTCTGGGAAAACTTGCCCGCTTTCACTAGTGATTAGACCATTTCATAAATTCACAAGCTAGACTATTTTAAAGTAAAAAATCCAGAATAATAATGAACTTCAGTTTCAGAGACTTAAATCAGACATTTGGCCAAAATGGAAACACTGTTCAGAAGAGCAGGGAGCAAATAGGGATGTGCTGAGATTGGCAGAACAAGGAGCCAAGAGTGTGGAACAATACGCATGCAGGAGAGCCAGGGGTCAGACAGGAGGTGCATTCACAATGCATTGAGTAACAAGGAAAAATCAGAGTGTTTATCAGACTTATAAAACCTCTTTTTCTCAACACCCTCTATTTTTCAGCAAAAGTGTAAGTAAAAATTAGATGCACCATTTTCCAATGCAATTTAAAGATATTTCAGTCCTGCCTCAGAAAGTATTAATTTTCTTCTTGAATTATTCTTCACATTCTACCCAGCTTTAAGATGCACTTCTGCCCCATCATGTGCCTTTTGGATCTTTGTAGGCTCAGGCAGTGCCATGTTTCACAGCCCACTTGAACTTACCATCTTGGCCCTATTAGTACTTTCTTTGTGTCTGATGCTTTCTGCTATGAGAGAGATGAGAGAGAGAGAGAGAGAAGCTGCAGTATAATAAACACCTATTTTTAGGATGTTTGGAATTTCTTATTTAATTAAGAATTAAGAAAATTTGGAATTTGGAAGTAGGAACCTTTACTCTTGCAGTATGCAGGTATTTTTAAAGGTCAGGTTGAAATCAAAATGTTTGTTTTCCTCCTGCACTCCTTTCCATACATCAACACATTGCATGAAAGTCAGGCATGTTTACTGACTGTATTACACTGTTCCCTTCTTCTATTTGTGAATAGATACTGTCATAAAAGCATGTCATTGAGTAGTGTCAGTCTTTATTATTTTTGCTTTTAATTATAACCTCCTTGCATGTACGTGCATAAATACCTTTTTCATTTTCAAAACTGAATACAGTGCTAGTGTTAGAATGTTGCTTCCTATCTCACACTTGTGACAGAGAGCCACCTCCAAAGGAATAATTTGTTTTGGCTGCTCTCTCCAGCAGGAGAGAGTGCAGATAGAACACATCACCTGGGTAGGCTTCACCACCAGGTGGACGACGCAGCAGCAGAGACATCTGACAGTAGGCAACAGCCTGTTTGGACAAGTCATCACAGAAGATCAATGCATGCTTTCCATCTCCATGCATACTTCCATCTCTGAAGTATTCCCCCATGGACAGCCTGAGCAAGGAGCCAGATACTGAAGGGGTGCAGCATCAGACTAACTGTGTTTGTTCCAAAACCTACACAATGAATAAGCACCTATACCTCCTCCACAGAGCTAATGTAAAAGTCCTCATGGACACAGGCTGAAAAATTACAGGAAAAATATGTAAAATATTTTAAATTCAGAGAGCTTGCAGATCAGATACAATTAAAGGAAGCAATCTTTCTTTTTGGCATTTGGAAAAAAGAATAATTCCTGGCATCAGTAGCAATTTAAATATTGCTATTGAGTAACTTTTTAGGTCAGCCTTGTAAATTTTTTTTTTTTTTAAAGAAAAAAATAAATCAGTAGTAGCATCATGTTTTGCCTTGTTATGCTCAGTGATACAACAGCAAATTCTTTCAGTACCCATAGTAATCTATATTTTGAACAAATGGAATGGGAAATTACATATTAGAATCATAGAATCACCAAGGTTGAAAAAGACTCGTAAGATCAACCATCTGCTTAACACCGACATTTCCCACTAAGCCGTGTCCCTCAATACAACAACATACTGTATTTGTGTTCCCATAAGTATACATTTTAAATGTTCTTGGGTTGCAAATCACTTTCCATATGGTGATAAAATTATACGTTTTTTCATTGTTTTGCTACTGTTGTTTCTACAAAGCAACACTTTGTTCTTTCTTTTCCTCTGCTATTGGTTTTGATCTTGAAACAAAAGATGGCTTGCAGCTGAACAACCACAACAATCACAACTCAGTGAAGCTGTAGTCATTACATCTTTGCATGTTCAAGGATACATGCAAAAAAACCCTGTTGTTTAATATGATGTAATAAGTAACACAGAACAGAGCAGTAGTGGTACTGGGTGATGGCAGGAAGAATAAGCTATTCCTTCTCAAGGGGAAATACATGTTCACTTCAAAGATAGGATGGAAACATTTTGTAAAGCACATTGTGACCCAAAGTTAGAATAAATGTACTACAACTGGCTAAAAGAGATTGGAGTTCATGAACTTAAATGCTTCCAGCTCACTCAGTGTAAGAAGCTTGGAATGTGGTGATATCATGGGCAATTTTGCCAAGTGACTTACAGAAATAACTTTTTGTTGTTTGATGAATATTGTTTTCAGAAACTCTTTTATACTTCATGACATTGCATTTGGAAGTGTTCAGCACAGAATAATATTCAAGATTTCATTCGTAGAACATGCAAATGCTACCATTCCAGTATTTCTTTCTAAGGTTCAAGATAGTTCATTTGATTTGCTGTAGTTCATTGCCTATGACTTTCAGTCTGAGTTTTTTGAGACATCTGGAAATAGAGAAAAATCAGAGAACCATATAATAATTGAAGTCCTAACCTTCAGCTCATTTATTTATGATCTTTAAATGCATGTCTCTTATCTATGAACTGTTTTGGCACTAGGGAATGTGTTCCCTGCTGGTTCTAGAGAGCTCAAATTTTTTTTTTTTTTTTTTTTTTTTTTTTTTTTGGGCAAGCAACTACTTAAGATGCAGTTACTAATGTTGCTAAGATTCCAAAAAGAAAATTACACTCATCTCTTTTTATTTTTTTTTTCTGATAAATTTTTCTTCTGTATCGCACAAATGCATTTAAAAATCTACAGAAAAAAATGTTTCAGAGACTTTTTGTCACACGGATGTGCTTTATTCATCTTTTACAGCAAGGTTGCCAACAACTGTAATTTGGATCACATTGTGAGCTAACTTGAAGCCAGAAGACTGTGCACTGCCAGCAGTGCTTCAGCAATGCCATAAATTATAGCATAACTACTGGCCCAAGTGTTTTCATCCTCATAAGCTGGATTTGTACACCCTACAGAGAAGTATACTGCCTCCATCATGGATTCCATCTCAAGCCAACAGTGCTTAGGATTGTATAATCAATGAATATTAAAATGCTATAATTATGAAATAAACAAGAGTTAGGCAGAGCAGATTATAATGACAAAAAGAGAATAGATAGAATACTTACCCACATCCTAGGCTGGCTTATGAAACTCCAGACTTCCCTCCTGGCAGTCAGCTCTTAAATAGGTCTAGGAGAGGTGGAACCAGGCTCCACCCCTTCCAGCAGCACAAGTGAATTGCCTTCACCTGTGCTCCTCTGGCTGACTCATGGCTCGCCTCAGGTGATCAATCAGAGGTTCAGGCCATGATTCTGCAGTTCCCGTACAGGATGAACAATTGGAATAGAGTAGTCAAAACCAGGATAAAATCATTTGCCTGATACACTGGGACTGAGCCATTGGCACCATTATTTATAAGGTCTCTTCATGTGTCTCAGTGATCATGCTTCAATGATTCAGACTAGCTTACATAAACCATCTGAATATATTGTTAATATTCCCTCATACTTTTAACTTCAAGCATCACTTTTTTTTTTTTTTTTTTTTTTTCTTTTTTTCTTTTTTAAAGATGTAGTAGAAGAATACAACTTTCCTGGCACATGCAATCTGTATTTCATTTTGTATGGTTTTGTTTTGTTTTGTTTTTTTCAGGCTAAATTTTTTGAGTTTGATTTTCAACAACCTATTCAGGGCAGCTGCACATAGTAGAAAGCAGCCCAAAGTGCTTGTCACTAATCTTGCCAGATAATGCGAGGTTTCACAAACCTTGAGTTTTGGTTATATATAATATGAATTCTTTCAAAAATCTGTCTTTAACTCAGTGTCTGTATAAGCAGCTAACCCAAAAACTCGTGTCTTATTTTTATGGTTAAAATCACATGAATGAAAATAATCAAATTAAGTAGTGACCTGAATGTTCCCTGCATACCTAGTAGACTTCACTTCAGAACTTCCTGTGGTCCAGAAATGGATAGATCCAGTGCATTTCATGGAATAACACACAGACATCAAAATTCTTCTTATGGGGTTGTGTTCATGGTGAGGCAGTCAGATATGTCTAGAATATGTGAGAGAGATAAGCACTAGGGATCATAGAAAGAAATATTCCTGCAAGATTTCCATTCCAGCCCAGACTAAATGTTTTCCATTCTGTGAGGCTTATTATTGCTTGAAATGATCTTTTAAATCTAGGAACTACTTTTAAGTGAAAAAAAAAAAATAATAATAATATCATAGCCTGATAGAAGCTGTGTATTTAATGGTTGTACATTATCACTGAATCATAGAATTGTAGAATGAGTTAGATTGGAAGGATCTTAAAGATCATCTAGTTCCAGCACCTCTGCCATGGACAGAGTTGCCAGCCACTAAATCAGGATGTCGAAGGCCCAATCCATCCTGGACTTGAATGCCTCCAGGGATGGGGCATCCACAACCTCTCTGGGCAACCTGCTCCATTGCCTCACCACCCTCTGAGTAAAAACAACCTTCTTCTTTACATCTAACCTAGATCTCTCATCTTTCAAAGACATTCCCCTTTTTCTTATCACTATCAGACTGTGTAAAAAGTTGGTCCCCCTCCTGCTTTTTAGCTCCCTTCAAGTACTGGAAGGCTACAGTGAGGTATCCCTGGAGCCTTCTCCAAGCTAAAAAAGCCCAATTCCCTCATGCTTTCTTCATAGAAAAGGTGCTCCAGCACTTTCATCACCCTCCTTGCTTTGAACACACTCTGACAGTTCTGAGACACTGCATAGCACTTAAGGGAAAAAAATTCTCATTGTAAATAAAATATTATAGGATAAACTTGTATGTTAAGAATATTTTATTGTTCATTTGCCACAGTGTTGTTAAATTTTAGCCAACTTGCAATTTTATAGAAAACAAAGCCTTTTCATGTCTTGTCTTGTATTTTCTCTCTCTTTTTTTTTTTTTTTTTTTTCTTCATTCTAACATGGTACTAGTTAGCTCAATCCTAGTAAACACGAAGCCAAAAAAAAATAAAATAATAAAAAAAAAAATGCAGAAGCTTGGAATGAACAAATTCTGTTCCTTCTCATGCGAAGACCCAGCAGAAACCCCAAAAGAGTTATTTTTAGCTTTTGTTTTCTCTCAGGATATATAAATGGAATCAGCTGTGACTGAAACATGATTGACCAGTATGAATAAGACTGATAAAATCCAGAGCAAACAAACAAAACAAGAGAAGTGTTTAAGAGAATAGAGATTGTTCTTTTAGCATAAGTCTAATGACAGTTCTCCTCTTTCTCCTGTCTCTTCCCTGAAAGTTAAACAACTTTTACACTAATAAGCAGAAGCAGGCACTATGTTTATACCAGTAGATGTCTAACATGTATGAAACCATTACCAGTTTATTCTTGTAGCCCTTGAAATGTAAATTAAAACAGCCACAGTTTTTCAAAAGTAGCTGTCAATGATATAATATTTTCTGAAACGACTGTGAGCAGTTGTGTCTGTCTTTGCATCAGCACTCAAAATGTTACAGTTTGGGCACATTTTCATCAACAGAGATTTTTCCATTTTATAGTTCAGAAAGGACATTGTGCTTCTGAGTCATTGTGTAATTCATTTTTTTTCAAATGTATCTTAAAGATACGCAGCTCTGATACAGGCAGAGTTTAGTGCTGATAGTGGGTATTAAAACCAGAAATGTTACATGAGCCTTGAGCTAACTGTTATTAGACAATAATGTGCAGTGATAACTTGTCTCTGAAGTACAAATCCCTTCAGCTCTCATATTCCAGTATGCATTTGACCATCCTCACTGCTGATTTCTGTTTGCTGTAGTTTAGTTCAGTATGTCTATGTGTAAACTCAGATTGCTGTTTTGTTTTGATGTTTAACTGTGTGCATTTTTCTAATTTGTGTGTGTGCATGTGTTATAATGTATACCAAGGATGCACAGAGCCTCTGGGCCAGTCACGATGGGGTGCATTTCTGGTTAGTCTCGTGTCAACCTCCAACACATTTAATTCTTGAGATATCCCTGTCACACCAGAAACACAGGTGGGTTTTACCCCTTTATAACTTGATGGCATTAGAGTACACTGAGTGCCAGTGTCCACTAGAGCCTCATATTTATGTGGTTCTGATGTGCCAGGCCATTGAATCCATGCTGTCCTATAAACCCAATTTTTTCTTTTCTCCAATTTGCTGGAGGCTGGGTCTCTCTAGTTCTGGTTACTATTCATTACTCATCTCTCATATATGAGAACAGGAGGCTCATTGTCAACCTTGTAGGTAAGATCAGACCATTTTCTCTGTCTTTAGAACTGCCTGCTGGAGACTAGAGCCACCATTTTCCTGGAAGGACTCACTCTCGTGATGGTTTTCCCTTGCAACTCACATACCTGTGTCTGTAGAGCTCAGGTGGGTTTCTCATCTCATGTCTTTCTTTCCTCTTCACAGAGACACAGGCAAAAGCAGAATGTTTTGTGGTGTGTACCTACACTGTCTTCTCTCTTACGTCCATTTCTAATGGATGAAATTTGGTTTCTAAAGGTGGGGAGAAAGACATACCATCTTTGAATTGCTTTAACTCCTGGGACAGTTACTCCACATCTGAGAAACAGACCCATAGGGAGGAAGAAAGGCTATCTTCATAAAGTCAAAGTGGGCTTGCTACTTCATCGACTGTTGGTCATTTGTTATATTTTCAGTTCATTATTGCCAGAGTGCTGATATACAGTACTACAACTCTCTGCCACATAGATCACATACATTTCCTGTCATCTTCATCATGTGAGTTGGTATTATCATCCAGGTTAATTCCATATACTATCCCTACCATAGCCATCTCCCTCAAGTACTCAATACCTTCCTCCAAAGTGATACATTTGCCTGGGTAAAATCCTAGGTCTTCCTTGAAAGGATATCTTTCCCTCATGGCTGAAAAGAGTCACTACCATAGAGTGAAAGACTGTCTCTTTTCCAGTTGCTTTGTCAGTGCCACTTTCCCTAGAAAGAGTTCTCCACTGATTGTCATCACTGCCCACTACATCTAGGCTACTGGAACAGCCGGGTGGCAGTGTGCTAGCGTGGCTGATGGCTGCAGTCTTTTCACAAACCTTGCAGCTCACTCACTATCAGGAATCAGATGGTTTCTGTCTCTTCCTCCTCCTCTGTTTTTGTGATGGCCCTGCTCCATCTTCACCTTCTCTGAACTTACAAGCTTCTCTCTTTACCAAACATTATGACTTCCATGTACATTTTTTTTCATCTTTCTTATATGGGCAACTGTTACTGGCACTGATAGCTTCTCTGGTTGAACTGTGGGTTTTGTCACAGGGATTGGAGTGATCACAGGACTACATGTGAGGATCATGGCAACTGCAGAGCCCATCAGAAGGGTTAAAGTAACTGCAGGGTCTGTCAAAAAAGTCAGAGCAACTGCGGGACCTTTTGCAGAAGTTGGAGCAGCTGCACTGTCCGTCGCAGGAACTGAAGCAGCCACAGGGCTTGTTGTAGGAGCTGGAGCAATTGCAGAACCTGTCACGGAGGTTGGAGCAGCCACAGGGCTTGTTGTATTGTCATCAGATCCAGAAGTATTTTGTTCCCCTTGAAGATGATGAATGGTGCTGAACAGAGCTCAGTGGGCATAGGCCAGACCCCAGCATGCTGAGGAGATTTCTACTTCTTTAGGATTGCCAGGGCAACAGCAGATCTTTTCCAAATATTCTACTAGTTTTTCAGGATTCTGCAGTTGTTCAGAGGTGAAGTTCCAAATCACTGGATGATGCATAAGTGATTGCTCACCACCCCCCAACTGATGACCAACTAGCTCCTTTGAGCATCTGAAGAGAGCAGGATAAACTCCCACCTCCTTCAAAACTCCTTCCACAATGATGTCCTATGGTATGCAATATCCCCCTGTCCAGTTTAAGCCAACAGTCCTAATCCTGGTCCCTCCCAGCTCCTTAGGCCCTTCTCTGAGAATGGTGTCAGCTCTGTACAGCACTGCTTAGCAGCAACTATCAGCATTGGTGTGTTATTGCCTTTTTTTTCTCCTAGAACCAAAAACATAGCATCATACCAGACACTGAAGAAAAAACAATTCCATCCCAGCTGAAACTAAGAGTTTTTAAAATAGGTTAGTATCTGAAGCTTTCATGGCAAAATTTTCTTTAACTCTGAATCTTTTGTCTTTGTGTGGAAGCACAGTGTTTTCGTACAAGCTTCCCACATCAGGTTTTACAGAAGTTGTAATGATTATATTGAATGTAACATTGTAAAACTGGTGCTGGTGCCTGGTTTGATAAAGCCTGCTCCTCTGCGAACAGCAGCTTTGCAGGAAATCATTCTGAGTCTTTCTCTGGGGAAGAGGCTGCAGTGTTTTATGAGCTGGGAGATCAGGAGGGATTTCTGCAAACAATGCAGAGAGGTACTGAGCATGTGTGTGGAGAAAGGCAATTTGACTCTGTAGACCCACAATAGTAACAAATAATTCAAAGCATGACTTCCTTCAGTTTTCTACAAAAAGCATAAACTGAGCATCCCAGCAAAAATAGAAACTGGTTACTGGTCTATTCAAAAAGTAGGGAGCCAAACAATGGCTGAAATAAATTATGGTCTGTACTTAGCAATCATAACAGCTATAGACATTTGAAGGCTTTAGAATAGTGTTTAGAAGGAGTGTTCGTGTCAAAACAGAATCTTTGTTCCCAAAGACAATATTTTTGAGATTTGAACATATTTTCCTGGCAGACTTCATGTAAGGACTGCAGGTCTTTCTGTGTACTGTAAAGCTCTATGTATTGTTGTTGTTCCAAAACACAAGGGATAGGTTTAATGAGTGCTTACCTGTGTGCATGCTTCCCAGCCTCTGGATTGTAAGTGCAGCATCTGTGTATTTATATTGCTTGATCCTTGTAATAAATGAACAGCTTGTTTTCCTTGGTGTAGGTGACACTCAAGCTAATTCATTTTACTGACAAAAAGTGGAATAAAGTGCTGAGTTTCTAGGTGGAATCAACATGCTATGGGAGTGTTGTGTGTGAAGCCTCGCTGCTTCAGAAACTTGGAAATATTCACAAGAACATCTGTGCTCCGTAGCAGTGTAGGGAGGAGAAAGAGATAACCAGGGTGATTTGCCTGTCTTAGCCAGAGGGCAAGAATAGTCTTACTTATGTCATGAAACTGGGTTTGCTAAATACAGGTAGTCTACTGTTCTTTTGTCCTCTCTGAGTATTTGTAGGTTTTACGCGTCATACAACTTGGAAAGATTACATCATTTTTCATGCATTGAAGAAAGAATGTCAGAGCTCAAATAACACAAAGTAAACTGTTTGTCATTGTTCTTTCAATGTGGTAGTTATTCTTCTAAGTGATTTGTCATTTCTTACGAACTGTTTTGTTGTTTTTTTTTTTTCTTTTGCATGGCTTGTCTTCAATGAAAATTGATGGGTCTCTCTTCTGCTAGCTGGAATTCTAGAGCGTGACAGTTGAGACTTGATATAGACCACAGTTAGTACTTGCTGTTGTGAGCAAACAGTCTTGGGACCATTCTTATGAGAGGGCAATTTTATACTGAAACCATTTCTTCCCCTCTCCCTGTTAAAGATCCTGCTTTAAAATGGGTTCTTTGTATCACCAATGAGAAAGATAGTGTGAGTAGATCACAGAATCACAGAATTGTAGGGGTTGGAAGGGACCTCCAGAGATCATCGAGTCCAACCCCCCTGCCAAAGCAGGTTCCCTACAGTAGGTCGCACAGGTAGGCATCCAGGCAGATCCAGGCATCCAGATGTTTTCGTGTTGTTTGTTTACATAGCATTTTTAGTAATCTTGTTGTAGCGTATTTTTAAAGTATTTATTAAAAGTAGACTATGGAAAGTGTTCTGTCAAACTCAGATGCTGTTCTGTGTCAGCATCTACATAGTAAACTTTATGCAGCTTTGTTAGGAAAAGAAATTTTCTGTTGCAGAATTGAAATAAATTCTACCCTAGCCTTTGTAGAGAACTGAGGAAAGTGTGCATTCTGAAGGAAATCAATGTCAGAAGCGCTTCAGATTTCCTACAGTACATGGATGACTAAATCATTTGTCTTTATTAGGTATCTTTTATTTTTTACACTACCATTTAGACATTTCTGATGTACTGCATATGCATCTTTCCTCAAGGGAAATTCCAACATTTTCAGTTTAGGAGTTGACTTCTGCAAAGATTTCCTCTTCATATATATACTTATATTTACTCTTTCCAAATTATGTGCTTATGGGGAAAATAATTATATGCTGTAACAAAATTGTGTTTTAAAGTCAACTCATGAACACATGAAACTTGATTGTTCTTTTGTTTTAAAATCTATGTTTTCCTGCTTGTAATCCTCATTACTTGTTACTTGATTGTTGCAGTTTATTTTAAATTTGCAACTGAAATGGCTTTTTGCATTAAGGGGCAACACCTCCTGGTCAAGAGCCTGTATAAAAAACATCTGCTTCATTTATACATATGTATGCATATTCTAACTTGAACTCGAAGCAGTAAAAAAGCACATTGGAATCTGTTTTACAGTCTAGTCCACTTGGCACCCATGCTGTCCGTAAAATCCTTTTTCAGTAAGATGAACACATGAAAATTTTCACTGCTATAGTATTTTAAAAATATGGAAGACCTACTACAGATGATCCTAGTTCTTGCAAGATAACAAATACCATATGAGTTTCCATTCTTATGTAATAAATAAAATGGATTCAGTTTAAGGCATAACTTTAAGGCAAAAAGTAGATAAAAATTTGTTCTATGATGGCAATAGTAATCTTGAGATTATTCTTAGAAGAGAAAATCTGGCTTAAAAATATGTGAAAACAGTAATACTTAAAGGTTTTTGTTTTTCCAGTGATAATACCAACAAAAATCCACTGTTGGTAAAATCTTTCTTTTGTGCAGATCACATCTGCTGCCACAAATCAGAGAGACTTTTCTGAAGTGAGAAGACAAAACAAACAGAGGAAATCAATGTTTTTTTTTTTTTTTTCCAAGAAAACTTTAAAGAGAAGCTGTATCATGTCACGTCAGAATCGATGTGTAAAAATAGTAGATTGAATACGTTTGTTTTGGTGGTTTTTCATTTCTTTCAATAGCTAGAATGGTTATAATATTACTCAATAAGCAAACTCCTTTCATGGACTGCAACTCTATACATACTGTGCCACACTCTATGCAGGTAGTAGGTAATAGTTCTTTTCACTCATCTAAATTTCAATTTGTTTTTCCACCTTTTTTCCCTATTATGCTGTCATGAATGCAGACATAACATTTAAATTTCAACTAACAATAAAAGCCCCATAGAAAGTGGTGTTGAATATTATCCTTTTATAAAACAGCTGCACCTAACAAATTCTACTGTAAAACTGACATGGAACAAGAAAAATTCCCAGGGACTAACACAAGCCTGTTTCACTGCTTTGGTTTGTAAAGGGGAGTACAGGGAAGTCATAATAATTTTTAATTTGAGAAACATTTCCTCTACTGGTTACAGAACAAAACTAGCCAGTAAGTTCCTGGACTTTGGGCCTGGATTTGGTATTGGTATTTGGCCCCGTCTTGAGGGTATCTCTTAGTGTGCCCTTTCTGTTTACACAAGAGCAAGCACATCATTAAAGAGTTATAATGGAAATAACATCAGGAGTCTCTATTTTGCTATCTACTGGTTAAAAAATCAGCAAAGGTACACAAAAAACACTAGTCAATATTGTAGTCCAACTCGACTAGGAGTAGTATTTTCTTAACCATTACAAATATTGTTCATTATGACATTCACAAAATTTACAAGCACTGTCTTCATGCAACTCCCATGAAGGAACTACATATTTTTTTCCACCGGTAGATCTTAAAACACTTTACCGAAGAGCTTTCTGATCTTATTACCATTTTGTTGATGGAATCTGGTGCAGAAAGATGTGATGTTCTCTATAGCTCACCCTTCCAGGAGGAACTGGAAATGGGATGCAATCTTTCCCATGTTACCAGCTCATAAGTCTATGATACAGGGTCTTATTTATTCAGTGTGTGCACTTTCTCTCATGTTCATTCCTCCTGCTTTTCTCCCCCTTTCCTCCTATCTCTGATGAAAGAGCAGTGGAAGAAATTATAAGGGAGTTTCTATCCTTTCTAATTTTCAGAAGTAGGTCCGTATCTTTTACTTATAAATTGATCTAAAACTGCTGGCACTAAAAGTAATTACGCTCATACAGTATCATGCACATATTATCTTCATCCCCATTTGTCCTATGCCATCCAAGAAACATTCTTGTCAGATAGAGTCATACTAGCTTATGAGCAGTAATTATTTTCTTTTCAGTCAGCATTTACGACTCATGTAGCAGTCCAGTGGGAGTAAGATTAGGAGTTCCTTTGCCAGATTTTGTAGACTGGTGTTCTATGGCCGCTAATTCTGATGCCCTATCTCTTGTCCCTCTCACAAGGAAAAATAAGGTCACAGTTCATAACTGCATGTGTAAATTACGGAAAGTTTTAATTTACTTAAATGCAGATGAGGACAGGATTGCAAGACATTCATATTAACTGATTTTTTTTCCCCTTAACACCCCAACAATATTTCAGGATAGTAATTTTTAAAAAGATGTTTTTTCCCTTCCTAGATGACAGGGAACTTACAAAATTAAGGAAGAGTTATTGTTTTCTCTGGCTAGGTTTGCTTGATAGTTTAGTGGAAATTTATTTTTCATTTATAAAATCAAGAGGAGGCTACAGTAAAGTAGAACAGCATTTTGCTGCTGTTTTGTTGTGTGCTTCTTTTTTGTTTGTTTGCTTGGTATTTATTTATGTATTTATTTATTTTAAGTAGGAATACATGTGCATTTTCTCTTAAAAAGTGATCTTTGAGAGAGTGCACTGACAAACATTGTGGATGCAGTACAGCACCACATCATCTAAAGCATGACCAGCTAACTTGATGCGTATTCTTGTGCTGTGGATGTACAATATATTGATTTTATGGAAGGTAGTTGCAAGAAATTTATAATAAATGAAACACTTTCATTCTAAATACAGGCTGGAACATTTCACCCATAATTTTTGCAGAGGAATTACTTTGTCCAAAAATCTAAGATTCACAACTGACATAAATTGATATATCCCTATGTCACGGTTTTGTGATTTTTGGTTATTGGTATTTCACAGCATAACATGATGTAGTGCACTGGAGTTAAAGAATTTATGCTCCAGTTCTGGGCACCTGTCTGGAAGAGAAGAAGAGCTACATTCCCCAGAAGACTGTTAGCTATTGTGTTATGAATCTCGCTCAGGGGGAACCTCGGTAGTTCACCTAACGTCCCTCTTTTTGATGGTTAGTCTCTCCTCCCTGCTGCTTGCCCTGACTGTCCATCTCACCTCAGCGTATAATATATGGTGAGGCCTTCAGTTCTCAGACACTCTTTCTCTCATTATATTTTATTTATTAGCTTCAATTCTAATTATATTGTATTATAGTGTGTTATCTTGCATTCTGATACTATATTTAGTAAATTGGTTTGTTTCTCCTCGGATCTTTGCCGCTGTTTTTAATTACTGGGGGTCCATTATTTCCCCTTTCTGGAGGTGCAGATCTGTAGATCCCTCCTCCCAATTAGTCACGGAGCAGGGTCGAACCAGCCCGTAAATTGTTGACACTGTATTAGCTTTGTAAGTGCTGCATTAATTTACACCAGCCAGTCCAGCAAGTAAGTGAATGACAGTGTAGATCTCTGTCAGCAGTAGCAGGGATTGCTGCTGTTGTGTTACCTCTCAGCCTTTGCAATCAAGTTGCTTTTACCTTCCTTTCTCTTTGCTTTACTCAAAGGAACAACATTTTAGATATGCTTTTCCTAGATGCAACTAATAAGAGGATGATAAATATCGGAGAAAATGACTATGTTTAAAAAAAAATAAGAATTTGATCAGTGAATGGCGGTGTTCATTTCTAGATAGATAGCATCATGTTAAAATTGGAAAGGAAATTAGTGTTTTAATATTTTTTACTTACAAGTCTGAGTGAAATTGTTAGTACAACTATGAAGATTTAATTAGTTGCAAACTTTTAGAATAACATTTGACAGAAGAACAGATAATTCTGGAAACATGGTTTTACAATTTTACATAAATAAAATTCATTCTTGGTATATTTTACGTTTGGCTATCAGAATATTTTATACAAAGTTGTATATATATATATAATTCTTTTTTGTAATAGAGAATACTGAGACAGAGACCCTAAGATCAAAATATTTATATAGTAAGTCAATCAAAGGAAAAAAAAAAAGCTACACAAAAGCAGCAGCCATTTGAACAAAGACCACCATGCTGTACAACAAATATCCACACTGGCTGTTCTTTGAAGTCAGATACTTAATGCCTTTTATGTCGTGTCAACAGATATCAAAGGGAAAGCTGAAGAACTGAACTAAAAAGGTTAAGTTGTGCATTGGTCATGGCATAGTCCCATATATGTGACAAATGTACAAAAAACACAAAACAAGTTTCAAGTGGCTTTTTTTTTTTTTTTTTTTTTTTTTTTTTTTAAATGGAGCACTCTTTTGCTGAGTGGCTACCTGAGAAAAGATTAGGCTATAATTTAATGCTTCTTTTATCATTTCTGATTCAGTGTAAGAGAACCTGATCGCTAGTGCTCAAGGGTCAGAAACTATTCACAGACTAATGCATAATTCTGTGAGTAGAGGGAGACATAGATTTCCTTAAATCTGCTAAGTGAAAAATAGTGGGAGACTTGGTGGTGGGGATGTGGTCTCCGGAAACCAAGGCATTGTCATTACCCTATGCTTCAGTATTGTTAATATTGTTTACATTCAAAATAGATGCTGTTGCAGCATCTGTTATTCATCTATACTCTATACTTAAGATGCAAGTGATATTTTCTTGGTAGCAGTAGCACAAGAGTCAGTGATGCTGCCAGATGCTGCATAACAAATGAAAGAACTACAAATAGGAAAAGAAAACAAGAGATTGGATAATTCCAATTTTAAGCTGATTATCTTACCTTAGCCTGTCTGTGTGTCTTTTATATAGACTTTTGAATGTATATATTTCAGAAACAGAGAGGCAAGTAACATAATTTTGCCAGCAAATTAAAGGAAGTTTGTGGGGGTATGAAACTGTACTTAACAATAATAACACAAAATTGTTGTGCTTTACAATGAATATAAAACAAATAGCTTTTAATATTCTGAATGGTTTAACAATTACTTTCTGTCCACACAGAGAAAATATGTTTCTGAGCTTCATCCCCGTATAAAAGAAAGATGGAAATAACAGTGAGTTTGTCTTTCAGAAGTGTATTCATACAATTAATCTAATGCCTATTTGGCTGGCATTTAAAAACTGTGGTTCAAGCATTTAGCTTTTAAAAAAAAGAAGCAGATTACAGCCAGGATAAAGCGTATAGTGAAAGCTTGCTTTACATTCTTGGAAGTTATCATTAACAATCGTTAATGAAGAGAAAGAGAGTGCAACTGAATAAGGCTTTCGTATATGAATATGACTCTTCTAAACACGCATGTATGTGTGCAAACATTTAAGTATTGGTAATATGTAAAAACTTGATCAAGCTTTCTTTAGCTTTTGAGAAGAATCTGAACAGTATGTTTGTGTTAGATTTAAGATACCAGTTTCGATATTTGTGTTGATTCAGATCCATTTTTTAAATGTCAGTTCAGCAGATATTGAGAAGAGAATCATCACAGGGCCCGCTTTCCCAAATATACTGTCAGCCTGAAAGTATTAACTAGCATCTGGTAGTGACCTGCACTTTGTAAATCATAGTTTTGAAATCAGCTTAGCATATTTTGTCTAAACAAGTCAAGAAATTAGCATGCAGAAGAAGGAAAAACGTTCCAGCTGCAGATAAAAATAATTGCTGAAGTACTATCAGGAGACACAAAATAATTGCAGAAGTGTGATTCACTGGAGGCAGCAAGCATTTTCTATTTTAATTGTAGAATAGGACATCAGAAAAGAAAACAGAAGGTCTTTAATATGGTACTATCATTAAAAAAGATTCAGATAAGCAAGTATATTGTACACAGAGAAGTGCTGTGTTTGTTAGAATGTGTATGGAAGGAATAGAGTATAATTAGAATAATAATAGGAGTTTTGGCTCTAGTTCTGCTCTGTTTCAAATCCTCAACTGTTCTTGAATTCTTAATAAGTTAAGGCATGAGTACAGCAGAGAGGGAGCAGGCAGAATTTGTTGTAGCAGCTTGCCCATATCAGTTTGCCAAAATCTAAGTAGGCCTTTAAAAGAGGATTATTTTTTGCTGATGACATCATTCCTGCCACTGTCAAAGTGTGACAAGTCTTGGCTTGCTTGAAGAAGAAAAAAAACCCTTTCTAAAATTGACACTACATAGATTTAAAACACATACAAGGACTACTATAAAGCTATTTATATCCTGTTTTCATGCTATGAGTTTTCGTTTGGGAATGGCTTTTTTTTTTTTTCTTTTTGTCGGGCATTTTGACTTTGTCAATCTTTGAACAATGCATTTCAAATGTCTAGATTGTTCTCTGTGATATTGTTACAGCTTGCCTTAGCTTAAACACTGCACTATTTATTTTATAACCAGTGGCCACAATCTTCCCTTCTTCCAGTGTAGTTAACTTTGAGATAACTGAAAATGTGTGCATAAACATAGAAAACCCCACGTGTTTCTGGGGGTGATCTCAGTATCTGCTTTCGACAGTTCTATGCTATTCTTACCTCTTTCGTTTTATTTTATTTATTTTTATTTTTATTTTTTCCTGGTTTCTTTTTTCTTCTATCTGCAGCATTTCGGAGAAGGTGCTTTATCAGGGCATTTTTTAACATGTACATTATTTACCATTTGAAGCATCAGCACCAGCTGTGAGTTGTACAATGAATAATTAACGTTGAATGGTGACCTTGAACCTCATAAAGCTGATTAGTAAGACAATGCATCTGGGAGAAGAACTTTAAGACTGTGCTTGTAAAAGAATATCAAAACAGCTTAACACAGTAGGGAAAAGCCCCCTGGAGCCCTTTGAAAGCCAATTACCTACAAACTCTTCTAAAAAGACCAACTCCATAGTGGGAAAAAAAGCATGTATAAAAATCCAATGAAGTTAGAAAAATAAAACAGCCTTTGTAGTTAATTGTAACAGATACTTGGAGTTAAACACTGCATAACATTATATGCAGGGTATGGTCACACAGAATAGAGAATATTTGTCTTCTTTCTTGTTCAGATTTTTACAGCACAGTTGTTTTCTAGTTCACTGGATTCTAAACTCTTTCACAAATAAGGATGCTGCGCAGCTTCACTGATACTTCAAAGCAGAAAATATTTGCCCTGGTTTCCCTGTTGCAGAGGCTGTTGACAACTGCTTATAAACACAGATAAAATTCTTTGTTAGTAACTGCATACTGACAAAGCCAAGTATGATGCAAATTTCGGAAACAGCTAATCAATTTTTCTGAACAGATTACTGTAGAGTTTTGAGAAACTGCTATATTTTTGCTCATTCACTAAGTGGCATTATTTATTGTTAGTTCCCATGATCTCACTGGGAGAGAGGAGTGAGCCCTTACTTTGAGTTCTGGATAATCTGGAAGGACTGGGTAGCTCTAACAGGTTGGAGAAAGGAAGCACTATCTCTTTCAAAAGTCAGAGACGGATGGATGAGATGCAGCCTGAGACTGTGAAAGAGCTGTGTGAAAAGAGGTCTAAATTCACCTAGAATTCTCCTAGGATTTAAGCCTCTGAATTAGACAAGCTGTCATGGCATGGGCCTCTGCACCACACGGTGCAGGGGAGAAGATGTTTAGTTATTTCAGTTGACCAGGAGTATATCTGACCATGAGTGACAGTGCTGGACTTAACTGAGCAAAATGAGTTTAAACTCAAGTCAGACTTTCATCTGAGTATCTGTTCTCAGTGAGTGAATGAAAGAAGGATATAAGCTTTGTGGTTCAGTTTCATCCATAAAGTTATGTATGTGAGTGTGGTATGAATCACTTTTGCCCTAGAGGAGCTTTAAATCAAGCAAATTTAGTTTTTTTGTTGCTGTTTTGTTTGTTTTTAAACAAGTTGTGAGTTCTAAAATATTGATTAGGTAAAAATGAATTTTGTTTTTCTTCACAAAATACTGAGTATTTTTTGTGTTTCTTGAAATTTTTTCTTTCATTCAAGGATGTAATTTTGGTCCAGTTAAACAAGATACACATCTTGTTGAAATTAAATGTTCTGAAAAATAGTATGAAACAACTCTAATATGTACTCTTTTTTTTTTTTTTCTCCTGTTACAATTCATAGTTTTTGTACTTTTGCTCACATTTGGATCATTTCCAGTTAAAATACTGAAAACTTTCACTGTTTGGTAAAACATGCACTATTCAACCTTAGTCTGTTAGTAATAGGAAAGTAATAGCTTTCTCAGAAAACTGAAAAAAAAAAAAGAAAATAATTCCTACCTCTTCAGACTCCAAACATGTATAAACTTGGCCTGCGTTTGGCAAGTAGTTTGTTTGTCAAAGGTGATCCATGGGGTTATTTAAAATTTGTAATATCAATTTCTTCATTTTGAACAGCTACTGAAAAAAAAAAAAGTTAGTTTGAAGGTGGTGCTAGATTTAGAATGGGATCAATGCAGTTAAAACTATTTTTATACTTACAGTGTATAACAGCATAGTATTGAGTGTATTTCAGGTAGCCTTATTTTTACTGAATTGCCTTCGCTTCAGCAGTAAACATGTTCACCAAAACTATGTAAGTTCTGTGCTGTGGATTTAACAAGTTTTAAGAATCAGTGTACAGTTTTAAAAATTACTAGGTGATTTTACCAGCACAGAGAACTTGTCAGTGATTCCATTTGATATGCTCACTTCTTACAGAGAGCTATATTTTCAAAAATACCAGCCTGCTGAAACAACTACCACCAAAATGGATTGAGTGGTTTTGGCAAGAACTTTTTAATAAGTATATTAAGATAAAGTGATTTTAACTTTTTTTTCTTTCTTTTTTTACATGAGTAAGGGGATCTATATAGGGATCCAAAATGAATTCTGCCTTCTTGAATAAGTGGTGTGTTTATCTCCACAGTATTGAGCTGGAAATGATCCTCAGCTTCATGGCTTTGTGTAAATTGTATTTCTAAATTTGAGCCTTGTGTCTTTTGACAAAATCCAGATAACTTTAAATTTTAATCCTGTTGACTTTCTGAAACACAAGTAAAGGATATTGAAAACTTGGACCTGTATGTTTTGCATATGCCAAAATACCAAAGATTTGTAGAAATTATTCTGAATATGGGAGAAATGTGTTGACAATAGGATAAAATGTGTATGTGCTGTGCAGCTTTTGTTTTGAAGGCTTGTGTGTAGAGGAGATCAATAGCCCTCTTCACAGAGGTAGGTTTAATTCAGTCTGAACATTATCTAGCTCACCTGCATACCTCCTTTTCTTGTCTGTGTTTTTTACTGTACTGTACAGAGAAAAGTAATTTTCAGAACATTACAGGAATATATATTTTTTTTAAATACAAGACTCTTTTGCTTCAGGCATGTTGCCATCCAGAAAATTCATTGTAGGCAAGTTTTGCTTCAGTTGTACTGCCAAAAATCTTTTAAATATCAGATCACTTAGGCTTTTTGCTGAACTTTCTCGGAATTCATCAGTTTATCTCCATTTTCTTATTTTTAACTCCTTTCCTAATTCATGAAACCTCTATGAATGCATCTTTGTGTATGAAAAATGGATAGAATTTTTCTTTTAATTTAAGTGGTGACAATGCATTTATTTTATTACTGCTTTTTCTTAAGCTGCATTTTATAAGCACATTTCAGATCAGGTGAGAGAGAGAAGGTACAGCTAGTAGTTCATATCTCAATTCTATCCTGGCTCTTGTGATCACAGAATTCCTACATAAGGCCATATGCTGAAAGGCAGAAGAATCCTGTTCAGGCACTCACTGAGTTATACTGATATTTAATGGGACAAAAATATCAGTGTCTGTACATGTCTAATGACAAATATAATCTATCATGAAGCAGAAGACACAGAAGACTCCCCACATTATCCTGATTCATCTTAGTACCTCTCCTAAGTTTTCTAGGGGTGAATATGTCAGGAGATCCTAAGGTATTCTGAGATCTGTTCTGAGACTGATGCTTTAATATCTTCATCAATGACATCTGCAGTGGGACTGTGTACATCTTTAACAAATTTGTGGATGATACCAAGCTGTGTAAAGTGGTTGAAACACCTGAGGGATGGGATGCCATTCAGAGAGACTTAGACAGTCTCAAGCAGCTGGCCCAGGTGAATTTCATGAGATTCAGCACAGTCAAGTGCAGGGTCTTGCACCTGGGTCATGCCAATCCCTGCTATCAGTACAAGCTTGGGGATGTAGGGATGGAGCATGGCCTAGGTGAAAAGGACTTGGTGGTATTGCTGGGTGGCAAGCTGAACATGAGCCACAATGTGCCCTTGCAGCCCAGAAAGCCAATTGTATCCTGGGCTGCAGTGTGGCCAGCAAGTCAAAGGATGTGCTCCTGCCCCTCTACTATGTGCTGGTGAGGCCTCACCTGGAGTGCTGCATCCAGATGTGGAGTCTTCAGTACAGGGGAGACATGGAGCTGTTGGAGTGAGTCCAGAGGAGGGCCGCAAAAGTAATCCAAGGGATGGGAAGTCTTTCCTACGAGCACAGGCTGAGAAAGCTAGGATTGTTCAACATGGAAAAAAAGAAGGTGCCAGGGCAACCTGATAGTGGCCTTTCAGTATATAAAGGGGGGTTACAAGAAAGAAAAAAAGGAGACAAACTCTTTAACAAGATTTGTAGTGATAGGACAAGGGGAAATGGTTTCAGACTAAAGGAGGGAAGATTCGGTCCACAAATGGAAGAGGAAAATACCATTTTCTACCATCTTAATGGGGGATAGAAGCACAGATATAAAACAGCTTTTAGGTTTACTGACTTCCAGTATGCCAGATCCTCACTTCCTGGCTTCATGTCTTCAGTTATCAGCAAGATGTTTGTACAAATGTTTGTTGTTCTTGCTTCCGCCCCCATCCCAGCTTTCCACCTTCCACTAGCTAAAACATATCCAGCAACAAAATAAGAGCAAAATTGGAAAAGAACAAAACCTTTACAATGAAAAAAAACCCCTGGACCACATTCTGTAATCAAATATCCTCCAGATTCTGCTCTAGTCAAGACCATTTTTTTCCCCTGCTGTTGGTTATTCCACCCTGCAGAAAAGGGCTGTTATTGTGCTCTGCACAGGTGCATAGAAAGGCTCCTAAAGAGAACTCCCAATGAACACAAGGCATAAACAAACTCAAGTGTGGTCTTCTCTTCAAGAAAATAATTCAGCCAATGTGAAACTCCCTCCTTGTAATAAATTAGCTCCTAAGAGTATTCAAAAGCTGACCTCTGACCTTCTCTCATATTATTCTCATGACCACCAGTGGGAGAGGAGGTCAAGTTGGTCAGTTCTTCTTACCAGTCACTGATGCCTATTTAGCAGAGAAGGGCTGGAGGAACAGAGAGAAGAGAAAGAAAAGGAGCTGGGGGGTGGGGAGAAAAATCAAATTTTCTTCTCCATTGAAACAAAGGCTTAGTAAGTAAACCGAGGAGGCCCAAGACTCTCCCGGCAGGCGTCCAATTTTACAACACATTTGTAAGTGTGCTGCTGTCTAAATATACTCTAACAGAGAAATTCCACACCACAGCTATAGCAGTTGGGCCAACCCTCTACAGCCAGCTGCTGCAGGAGTTTTCAGTGGTAGATCTGAAAGCTAAAAGTATGGAAAGCTGATGGAAGGGCCACAGCTAGCAACTTGTTTTGACCGTTTCACACACATAATACTCATCTCCTAATTGAAAGAATATGAAGAATGTTAGAGAACTAAAAATAGAACAGTTTGTTAAGTAGTACATTCCACCCCCCCATGGCTGGCACATGTTAAGCATGTTAAGTTCATTCATACTTACAGTACATTTCTTGCCAATTTGTTTTGACATTTTCCACTTAGTAACTAGTGAAATAACACATTGCAAAAGATAAACTTTCTTAATAAAATCAAATGCTAATTTGTTTCATAGGAAACCCTTTTTTTGATTGTTGGCATATGGAGTTTTCTGGAAAGTATTTCAGCTATTCATAGTTGGCCAGCCCTTGATTTATTTTGCCAGCATGCGCATCTGTGAAAAGAAACCATTTTTATTTTTATTTGGAGTACAAAAGCTGTCCTGCAGTTTCTGTATCTGCCATTGCCTGGATACTTCTGTCACCTTTGCACTTTGCATTGTGTAAGGGAAAGATTGGGAGTTTCAGCAGAGAAGTACATTGATTATTTGATTAGTGAGAACGATCTTCATCTGGAAGATAATTTAATTAATTAGCAACAAAGATTGGCGCTTTTGTATCTGCATTCAATGGCATATAAATACCTCTACTTGGTAAATCATTGCTGCTGTATCCTAACTAGTCCTTGTAACTTCGTGAAAAAGTTTGCAGAGGAACAGTGTTTGAAAATCCTCCATGATGTTATAAACAAGCAACCATTTTTTTTCCAGCAAATAAATCTAACTTGTATCATTCAGCTCTATTCTAAATAATAGTGCAGTTAAATAGAAATGGCATCTGAGCATATAGAAAAAAAAGTAGAATAAGAAAGTAAGAAATCTTCACGAAGACAAAACGAATATAAATATGCTTTTTCCAATATTGCTAAAGTTTCCAAACATCTAATATGGAAAATCACATTCTGGGAACAGAAAAAAACCACAGACGCCATGTTTTATTCCCATTTTTAATCTACACAAATCTTGCAATAAGTTCAGGTTAAATTTAATTAATTTTTCTACTCTTGCCTTATGCTCCATGGCTATTTTCATTTTGAGTGTGTTGTAGGAATTGTTTAATAACGCAATTTGATACTGTTGACTCAGACATGTGACTTATCCCCAACAAAACTCTGATGACTTTTCCAAGACAGCAAAGAGAAACTGACAATATTATCACACTACCAGTTACCATTACCGATATGCTTGGTTAGTAATAGCAATCAGTTAACTTAAATAATGAAACAAGAGTCACATCCAAAGACACAAAATTTCCTACGTCACTGAGGTGATGAGTAGCAGACCTCACTTGCAGGCTTCTCTTTCAGGATATGAAGATTCTGGAATAAGCATGCTGTTATGCTAGTTTAAATAGGAAAACTATTCCAGTGCAAAGCTACTGCTTTTTTATAGTTGCTCAATGATCTACACAAAAGAAGCAGCATGATCATATATTAGCTCATGCAAAATGATTCATAATAAAGCAACCCTTCAAGTGAGCATGCTTGTAATTTGCTGATAAACAGGACAGAGTCTAATGTTTCCCAAAGACCGGAGTACCCAGGTTTGTCACTTGTTCAATAATTTTACAGTCGTGTTTCCTTCAATCTTTCCCCAGGAACATAGCTATTAGTTTTTAACAGCCATTCAATAGCAGGATGAATTTCAATTCTGAGGGACAGAAAATAAGTGAACTGATGAAGTTGTGAGTAGACCCTTGTTGGGCTGGATATGAAAAGACATGCTCTACTCACTTGTTCTCTTTGTAAATGCAGGTTGGTAGCTGGATAAACTTAGGAACATATAAAGAATGTGTACTGACATCCCTTGAAAGAAACACTAATTTCAAGTGCTTCTTGCTGTCATTGTGGCTGTGGACAGACTTAGATGCAAGTTCTTGAGGCAAGGCTTGGTCCCACAAGGAAGATGGATGGGTATGAGATGAGGCAATGCATTGAGCTCAGAATATGTGGCCATGCAATGCATTTCTCTAAACTTTCAACTCCAGATGGTGGATGACTGAGATACAGAAAGTCTTCAGGACAATGCTTTAACCAGCTGGACAAACAGTTGGTGGCTCAGCTGTATGATCAAATTGCACCAAATAAAGACCTTAACAGTATACATGGATGAATCTTTGCTATAGAGTGAATGCAGAAGACCTCTGTATTCAAAGAGTCATAGAACTGTTTGAGTTGGAAGGGACATGTAAAGGTCATGTAGTCCTACATCAATTCTCTTAGCCTGTCCTCGTAGGAAAGACTTCCCATCCCTTGGATTACTTTTGCGGCCCTCCTCTGGACTCACTCCAACAGCTCCATGTCTCCCCTGTACTGAAGACTCCACATCTGGATGCAGCACTCCAGGTGAGGCCTCACCAGCACATAGTAGAGGGGCAGGAGCACATCCTTTGACTTGCTGGCCACACTGCAGCCCAGGATACAATTGGCTTTCTGGGCTGCAAGGGCACATTGTGGCTCATGTTCAGCTTGCCACCCAGCAATACCACCAAGTCCTTTTCACCTAGGCCATGCTCCATCCCTACATCCCCAAGCTTGTACTGATAGCAGGGATTGGCATGACCCAGGTGCAAGACCCTGCACTTGACTGTGCTGAATCTCATGAAATTCACCTGGGCCAGCTGCTTGAGACTGTCTAAGTCTCTCTGAATGGCATCCCATCCCTCAGGTGTTTCAACCACTTTACACAGCTTGGTATCATCCACAAAATTAAGGAGGGTGAGTTCCTGACTACAGATGGCATTAATGTAGATATCAAAGAGTTATCAGTCCCAGCACTTACCTCTGAGGGGCACCACTTGTAACTGATCTTCATTTAGATATTGAGTCATTTGCTAGCGTTTTCTGATTTATATCCTGCAGTCAGTTTCTCATCCATCAAACAGTCCACACATCTAATCCATATATTTCCAATCTGGGGAGAAGGATCTTATGAAGTACCACGTCCAAAGTCTTACAGAAGTCCAAATAGATGACATCAGTAGCTCTTCACTCGTCCATTGATGCAGTTGCATCATCACAGAAGGCCACTATGTTGGTCAAGCAAGACTTGCACTTGGTGAAGCCATACTGGTTGTTTCATATCACATCCCTGTCTTCACATGCCTTGGCATAGCTTTCAGAACGATCTATTGTTCCATGATCTTTCCTGGCACAGAGATGAGGCTGGCAGGTTAATAGTTCCCTGTGTTGTCCTTTTTACCCTTTATAAAAATGGGTGTGATGTTGTCTTTTTCCCAGTCACCAGGGATTTCACCTGATTGCCATGACTTTTCAAATATCAGTGAGAGTGATCTCAAACATCACATAAAGGCTGTGGCTACATATTATGCTGAGATTCCTATTATCCAGGAAATCTTTATTTATTGTGTTGATTTTTCTTTTTACAAAATAGCACCTAGCTTTTCTTTGTAGATTAAGGAAGATCTGTTGTATGTCAGGAGACATTAGACTTTCCTATGCACTAAAAGCTGCTATTTTGCTTGTAAGTTTTGATATAAATTCATCAAGATTGTTGGTGGAAAAATCCTTAAAGCCAAATTTAGATAAACCAAGTAATTTTCTGTGAATGTATTGGTGTTTGTTCACTGAGTCTGCTCAGCACTGGAACCTGGCTGTGCTGGGGATAGTTTACATATTTTATAATTCCGAGCTCCCAGACTAGGTGAGGCTCAAGGTTTAAATATGGTCATTAGCTTTGTGCAGAGAAGTGGGCTAAAGCCACTTCAGGAGGCTTCAGTAGGAGTCACTTACTTCCTGGAGTTCTGAGTAGAGGAAAAGAATAAAGGAAGCTAAAGGAAAGGAAAGGAAAGAGAAGGTGGGGCTTTCCGCCTATGACTGAAAGTCCCTTCTGCAATTTCCATGCTGTTCTAAAAATTTAGGCATTTGCCTGTTATCATTTTGAAGAGTAATTGGTAGCCATTTTCTGGTGTTGAGGCTAATCATTCACACCTGTTAGGTTATGTGGTAAAAAGACACATCTCTACGAACAACGAGGAGGACAATTGCAGTTGGGGGTACCCCAATTATCCAGTCAAAGAAAGTAGTCTCCAGTCTGGGCTCTTCCCAGGGCATCAGACAGGAGCATCAGCCCTGTGGCCCAGCAGTGACATCCATCAAAATGAGTCAATATAAACATATGTCTGAATCACCTAGTACATTCTTGGGAGTTACTGCCTTGAGGGCCTAGGACATGTCATGGGATGCAGGAAAAGAGTATCTTGAGATTGTGTAAAATTTACTGTGGGATGTTTAACAGAGCAAAAAAAAAAAAAAAAAAAAAAGAGGCAGAAAAGGGAAGAGATCAAGGTGATACGGTAGGAAAGAAGTGTAAACAACTGAGGGAAAAGGGGATAAAGGGAGCTGGTCATGTGTATGACAGGTACTTGTCTAGCTACGCCCTCTATCTGATCAGAACATCTTGTCAATCCTGTCATCTTGTTAAACTCAATGTCTAGCTATTCTACTGGATTAGACATTTTTTATTCTTTGTGCAGATTTTTTTATTCTTTGTGCAGATCTTTGTGCAAACAGAATTCCAAATGCCAGCAACTCAAGTCAGACCATGAGTCGTAGGAATTGTGTGTCTTTTGAGCTTGCAACAAGAGTGAGAGAGGGTCTGTAGGTGACTATGTGATCTCAATGGATAGGAAGGCGTATTTGACAGTGAGTAGACTTGGGAAGCCAGGCAAAGCATCAGCCCTTTGTGAGAGAGACCCAAAGGCTTGGCAATCAGGTGAGTGAGTGGGTGAGTGTGTATCTATGTGTATATCTCTTTGTGGGTGAGACAGCTGGAGATGGGAGGACCTGATATTTTTTTGAATTGACTGAGCATCTAACACAAGTTGCTGGAGGAATTCATAACTTGTTTTTCTCTGCATTGGTCAGTATGGACCAGAGAGTCTTCTACAAGCAGGCCTCGAGGTCTTGTATGTCCAGTCTGGCTACTGCAAGGATTCACATTGTATACATATGTATATATTTCCTCATAATAGATCTTCATTTAGCTAAAAGGGGGAACACAGCTCATACTGTCGGTACAAAGGATGAAAGTTTTTTGTCTATGATTATCTGTGGGACTGACCATGTCTATAAAAGTGTGTTTGTTGTGTGTGTGTATGTGCATGCCTACTGGAATTATGTGTTCAGCCTCTCTGCAGGTTAAACCAGCAGACACAGAGGTGCAGCAGTTTTGTTTGTTTCAGATTTCTATATTCAATAGCTGAGTAGTGGATTTAATATCATCTGAAGTGGGAGAGTCTTGCCCTGCTGCATTCTGTCACTGAGAACAGTAATTGTGATCCAAAAAATGATGATGAAATTACAGAGCACAATGGTGAAACTTCTTTTCCTGTAGATAAGGAAGAGGTAGGGAAGACAATTTTTCATGCTGTTTGAACGTGGGGAGTCTTGAGGAATTCAGAAGACAAGCATCATTCTGGTAAGGGGTTGGATCAGGTGGCAATCTAGGAAAGCAAGTTACATCTTATTCCTACTAGTGTGTCTGACCTGCATCATGAGCCAGCTCCTTTTAATATTTTCTGTACTGCCCTATGAAATAGGAAGATATCTGAGAAATGATGCTGGCTTTGTTTAAAAAAGGGCTGGAACTGAGTATATGCTAACCACTTCTGTGACAGTGCTTGTTCCACTTGTTCCAACCTTTCTTCTCCCTCTTTTGTCCTCTTGCAGTCCAGAAACCGTTGTCTCTTCCATATGAACCACATCTGGGTCTCTTACTGCAGTATGAATGATAGGATCTGACAGCTGAGGTAGTGTTCTGAGACTACTGGTGTGTAAGGGGGAACTGGAACTGCATCCTGTGTTACTAATATTCAATTATATATTAAAAGTGCAGCTCTGCTTGCTGTACTCAAAGGATTCTCTGAAAGTAATGCCTCTTGTTTTATTCTGTTGCACTGCAACAGGTGGCGGTACAAGGGCATTCTGACAAAATAGTGTCTAGCATGGAAGAGCATATAAAGCAAATGTATGTCTTTAAATATCTCCATGCCAAATAAATTACACCTATTGACATTCACTGATGCTTGCTAAATGTTTTTGGAGACTAACCAGCAAATGTTCATGCAGCGAAGCAGTGGGTGGTATGTCTCAGCAGTGATGGTAGAAGTGTGAAAGACTAAAAGACAAGCCATGTCCTGGAAGGCCATGCACATCTGTCACATCGCAAAAGTGAGTGTGTCAATCAGCTCATCCATGTGAATTGGTGGATTATGATCAGGGAACTGTGTACAGAGCTAAATGTCAGCTTCAAAGCATTGGAAATGATGCTGGCAACTTTGGAATATCACTAGATTTGTGCCAGGTGGGTCTTATGAATACTCACACATTTACATAAGGAACACCAAGTGCAAATTTGTCAGAAACTATTGAAAATATATGAGGCTGAAGGTGACAGTTTTCTAGATCACATCATTACTAGTGATAAAACATAGTGTCACCACAGCAGGCTGGAATCAAAAAAGTAGTCCATGGAGTGGCAGCACTTCCCATCAAAGTGGTGAATTCTCCATTGAAGAAAAAGTTCAAGTCGGAGAACTCAGTGGCTAAAGTGATGTGCACTGTCTTATGGGATAGGAAAGGAGTGATCCTTCTGGATTTCCTGGATAAAGCATCAACTCTGACTGCTACATCAAAATGCTGACTAAGCTGAAGGCTTAAACTTCTAGAGTCAAGCCAGTGAAGAAAACAGCCTTTCTCTTCCAACACTATAATGTTAGTCCCCGTACCAGTTTGAAAACTAGAACATGTTGCCCATCTTGGCTGAACTGTCTTATCACATCCACTGTATGGTCTGAATGTGATGCCTTCTGAGTTTTACCTGCTTGGGCCAATGAAAATGGAGTGCACAGGCAATATTTTCATGGCAATGAAGCTGTCATAGTAGCTGTGACACTGGATGAACCCCACTGGTACAGATTTGATAAGCACAGCATGCAGGCTCTTTTTCATCACTAGTGAAAATACATAGCTAGTAGTGGTGGCTACATTGAAAAATAATGTTTTGTAGCTGAGAAGTTGCTGAGTCAAACATTTCTATCATACTCTTGTAATTTCCAGGGAAACAAATAGGAGGCATTATTTTTAGGTCAACCTATGTAGAAGCTGGTCATTGAAGTCTTCTGATAGTGTTGATTCTTAAATGAGTGATGTCATTCCCCCATCTTCTCAAGCTAAGTGTTCATAATATTTGACAAACTAGGGAAATAATAATTGCTACATATTTATGATTATGTTTTGCTTCATGCTTAATTTGCTTAAGTCCTGTAAAGATTATTTTCCATAAACTTATAAAGAAAAAGAGAAAGCTTGTTGAAGAGGTTTTTTAGTCATTTGCTAATTCTATGCGTCTTAGAAGAGAGGTACACATACACCCTAACATTACACAGAAAAAAAAAAATTACCCTCTTCTGAGGGATTACAATGCCTTTGTGTGACAAAGTCAGTACAGTAGAGTGTTCAAAATTGTATATTCTCTACAGATCTACTTGGCTGACGTGTCCCTGGATAATATGCTGATCATAGCTCTAGTAGCTGCCTTGGGTGTAGCAAGGATTGCTGAAATTATGGCTTTGAATGGATGAGGGCTATTTGGAAGACTTTCCGTTGAGCCTGCTAAGGCATATATTATAGGGTAATTTTTTGAATTTTACCTACTGCAAATGGGGTCCCCAACAAGTTATGAGACCAGAATGTCATATTTTACTGCACGCTGTTACCCATTGTCCCTGCTCTACTGACCACTAGAATAAAAATTTAAAATAATTCTTTTCAAGGTAGAATCTGCCATCCCTTATTACATTAGATTTTACAAATAATTCATCTGATTAACGGTGTTTGCTTTTTTTATACTTATGATTAAGAAATGTTTTCCCAATGACTTCCCTCACTGTATCTGCAACTGGCAGGAAAAGATGAAATACATCAACTTTATTTTTTCATAAAGCCTGAAATCTTTTGTGAGCTATCATTGTTGTGCTTCAGGAGGATCAGAATCAGTATGCAGCTTTCACATAATTTTTAGTGCTTTTAAGAATGTTGTCATTGGAAACTCCTATCATTCTATCCTATTTCTGTTTCAGTAAAGCAGTGTGTCTTCCCAAGCCTCAACTATCATTTACGAGATTGCTTTTCAGGTGATACTATATTCCGATGGAAAGTTCAGCTGACAAGAACAGTTATTGCCTTAAAATATGGAAAGTCTACTAACTTGGATGTGGGTGTTCAAGGAGGAGGTTTTTTGAGATAAATTTTCTTGGATTTATTAAAATAATAACTTTATAGAACTGGAACAGGCTCCTTGTAATGTGGTATAATGCATGAGACGCAGAAGTTTAGAAATGGATTTTTTGTTTGCTTTGGTACAGGTTGTTCCTGGAATCATTTAGTATTAAAGTACTCTCCAGTATGTTGCGCACAGATGTGATTTAGCACAAAAACCAAATAGCTTCTTACTCTTTTCTTAAGGTTTTCAGAACTAGATTTTACAGTTTTGGCAGTCTGTACCTAGAAGTTTCAAAATTGTTCTGTAAGCAATATCTTGTGGTAATAAATTATCACAGCCATTTTAGGTTTGTAAAAACCCTACATAAATCTCCATGTAAGTGCAACAATAAGAAGTGCAAATAGGTTTAGTAATGTTTCGTGGGTCACTATTGCTTTGAATTGCGTGTAACAGTATCCCAAAAACTACATCTAGGAACTTATCATATTACCTATTTCTTAACTTCCACTATAACATGTAGCAGTAGTAACATCACTAAGCTTTGCTGTTTATTGCACCCTAGATATGTGGCAAAGTAAGTGGACTACAGGCACTCCAAGATGAAACAGGAAGAGGACTTTTTCAGTATTAATAGTGCAGATGGAGCCAACAAACCAAGTTTGATTGTTGTGGCCTTTCTGGGAAGTTGACTTCACACAGCCTCTGGGTTCCTTATTTACTGATAGAAAGAGTGTTGTTCAACACATGGCTGGCATCTCTCTCAGTCATTTCGAAAGAATATTGTCTAAATGAGTAAACTGTTATTGGAAACATCCCTGCAGGTTCAGCTGTACTATGTGCTTTATGAACTTGTAGGAAAACATGGTTCTTTCTTCAAAGAGCTAATAATGAGGTTCAAAATGAGGCGCACCACATCAAAAGAGAGATGTAAAAGAGAGGGAAGGAAGACAGAAGGAACTGAGGTTCTTTTGTTAAATGAAACAGGCAAACCTTTCCTTCAGTGCTTACTTTTTAAAGTAGCTTGAGTAGTTTCAAGTAGCTCATTTTAAGAATTTTAATTGTAGTTGCTCCAGCCAGTCCCCATTTCCATGTGTGTGCCTCAGTTCCCCACAAAACTTGATCAGTTAAACAGCTGCACAGCACCAGATTTTGCTGGTAAGGGAAGACTCTAATCTGAAATTAGTAGCTGCTGGATAAGATTTCTGTAGTGTGCCCAATTATACTTCATCTTGTAACTACAAATAACTTTTACAAATATAGCAAAAAACTCTCTTTTTGCATTTTTTTATCTCCATTTTTCTAGTCTCCATTTAATTCTCCATAAATGCTACATTAAGAGGAGAACTAGAAGGATTATACAAAGAATTCTTATTTTCCAGGTAGTTAATGAAAGTATATGTAACATTGTTCTTCAGTTAATTATGGTGTCAGTATCTCCTGGATCATGATCTGAAGAGGACATTAGCCAATTGAAAGACAAGTTAAGCTCCTGAAAAGAGAGAATCTTAAGCACAACTTACCTTTAAGATTGATGAGGAGCACAGAAAATAGAGAGTTCATTCCAGGAGAAAAGAGCTTTAGATGACTAAATAAGATTCAGTACTTCTGTTAGCTAGAATAATGTTGATGAGAAATTTTTTTTGTCTCTGAAAAGAAAGTGATTCTATATGACCGGAGGAAACTGAGGCTTCATGGAAGACAGTATGTGCAACTGAGTGTAGTCTTCTATTAAATACTCAGTAAATAACAGCAGGTGAGGTATTAAAGCAAACGTTCTCCTTTTTATCAGACATTTCTTTCTGAGGCTGAGGAACTTCCTATGTCATAGCTGCTGTGAGCACAGCCTTTTAACATTTTTCTTTCAGCTAACTGTTTTCTTACAAAAGTAACACAAAATATATTTTTTTAAAAACTGCTTCAGAGATGATGGCTGTGACAAACAGATTATTATATACATACTACGAATGCATGTCAATGGGAAGAATTTGTGCGTCATCCTGAGCAGCTCAGAATAAATGTTTCTTTTCTGCAATCTCCGAAGTCTGAGACTGAATTTCTGAGAATAAGTCACATAGTTAGAAATTGAGGTGAAGTACAAAATCACTGATGTAGATTAAAATCATCCCAGCAGTCCACTTTTTTTTGTTGTTTACAGTAATCAATCCTATTACTTTATCATTCCCACTGCATTCTTCACTTCTTAATCTCTGATAAAATCCTGCATGCTCAAAGTCTCTTTCTATCAGTGGTCCTTTATGGCTAGCTAAAACCTTTTATTAAAAACTGAACCTGTTCATACTGAATTTAAAGTGCCCTTTCTGACAACTGACCATTCTTTCATGCCTCTATGTTCTTCTGAAATTGTAGTTTCATCAATACCGTTTATACTGTTAATAGCTGGAGAAGTGCCAACAGTACAAATAAATTTTAAAAATTAACAAACAAAAAAAGCAAAAAACTGGTCAATCAACCAACCAAAAAAAATATTCCACACTCAAAAAGTCCCACCAGGTAAACAGAACAGTGACTTTTGAAATATGTTGCAAGTAGTCCATATGGTAGGTACTTTTTTGCTTTTCTACCTATTTCCCATGTAGATAATTACTCAATATAGATAGTCATCTTACAAAAAAAAAATAATTGCAGTACCAGTTAATAGTTGCTCTCTGGTACAGTCTAGTTTGAAATAAGACCCAGGAAATATCAACAGCTGGCAACTTGATTGCAGTGGGTTCTGCTGGTGGACTAATGTGAAAGTTCTGGCTGTCCTGCACCTCTGTCCTGCTTGGCTGTCCCATATCTGAGCTTGTGTGTTAAGATCAGCAACAAATTGTAAAGCCCTTACAATAGTGTCACAAACTCTTTACCATGTCACTTTACAGTTATCTCTCTTTATAGGTAGGCTAAAATCATGAAAACTTTCAATCACAAGTAAAGCAAGAAGATGCATTTCCTGCTTTCCACTACTCAAAAAAACAACAAAAAAATAATTATGTCTGGGAGGGATTGTCAAGAAGAAAAAAAAAATTAGTTGGAGTATGTTTAATGCATAACTTTAAACCAATATGCAGCTTGAAGGGTGCAGAGGGCTTTCAGACACCAGAAGAATCTGTGATACACTGAACTAAACTATCCAGCATTTTGCATTTAAGATTACTGAACAAGTGATCACACCTCCAAGAGAGGATGTATATCTGATCAAATGAAGATCCCATTTTCCTATGTTGTTTAAACTCATGACAGCATGCAAACAGTGTTTGTAGGGCTCATTTGCATTTCTGGGGAAGGTAGGTTTTTTTTGTTTGTTTATCAGAATGAAAGCTATTTAACTGTGTATGTAAAGTGCTTTCTGGACCTCTGTCAAATGATGTTGTAAAAATTAAATCCAATGCTCATAATGTAAAAAACATTCCACCTCTTCGCTTTACTGTATCTAAAATTATGGAAAATAATATATTTCTAAAAATGAATAGTTCCCTTTATATAATATTTTAAAGTAAAAATATTTTTGTGCATTTGGACATGTAAGGCCAAAGCTGGGTCTCCTGTATAGTATATGACCTAAAATTTCCTGGCTATTTTCTGCAGTCCTTCATCATCCCCTTGTGATGATCAAAGCTGTCTCGTCCTTTTATTTTCTTAAACTTAGGCTTCATAATCTGTCATGATCAAAACTGAAGTGTCTTGGCTTTCTTACTTAACTATCTCATTTTATTATAGTCATTTAAGCCAGATTTTCAGATCTGATCAGCATCCAACACTGAGAAATCTGTTGCTTATTGTTCTGAAGAGTAAGATTTGACTTACTTTGGTGTGCTGTTGTTGTTTGTAGGCTTTTTTTAAAATCTGTCTTTGGAAATGACCTCATAACTACATTTGGTATGAGGAGCAGCACCTAGAGGAAAGATAAATTCAGTTCTCATTCTCATATTATTTTTTCTAAATTCTTATATCTTTGCCAAAATTTTCATTGATTCATGGAAAAAGTATTTCCCAAAACTTAGGCTTGTTTAAATTTGTTGTTTTAAGTGAAAGAAGTACTTTCCCATGTTATGAATACATAAAAATATGCATGCAAAATAAATGCTTATTTGTTGGCTTTTTGTTTATTGTAAATATATTTCATTCCACAAGATTTTGTTTTAGTAGGCTTGTCATTTGAAGTCATACATCTTCAGAAAGTCTGTTTTGATATGACTGTTATAGGGGTTTGATGAAAATAGTTTGTGTGCTCACCAGCCTTTCTTATACTTTTCCCTCCTTTGATCATTGTCTTTGCAAAAATCACTCACCATTCCATTATTTCTGTGCACACAAGTATAAGTAAGCTGATTTGATTTTCAGTTGTGCTTTTTGAGCTGACAGATAAAGTCTCCAAGGTGAGAGTGGCCTGCTTTTTATGGTCTGCAGACCACATGTAAGTATTCTAATTATTAACATTTTTACAAAGTTTTTCCAGAGGCTATAATAAGGATTTTTTTTTTTTTAAAGTGAGTATCCTATATTTGTGGTGTGAAAGAATGACCAAAATCTATTACTCTAATCCAGATTTTCTGTATCACAGTTGAACTGTACCACTCATACTTTCATGGTTTCCCAAGGAGATGGGGTCTATGAGATCATCCCCTCTGTGTCTGTTTTTGTTTGTCTTCTCCTCCCTCCCTCTCTGTTTCTCTCAATCCTTGCCAGTAACTTTTAAATCTACTGAGCAGGTTTGATCACATTTTCTAGAGGAGCAGGGTTGTCTACTGAGTTCCTAGAGGTTTTTCAGATACTGGCAGAAAAGCAGTGGAGAGAAATTCAGTTTCCCTCCAAGGATGAAAAGGCTTACAGTGTAAATGTAATCTTTGCTAGAGAGCAAATATTCTGCATAGGAAGAGCTCTAAGCAAAACCATTTTTTTGTTTTAGTATATTCTACACTGTACTTAGATCAGGACTGAACACAGAACAGTTAGTATATGAAAAAAAGTTATATGAATATTTTGTAGCCAGACCTTTTTTTTTTACTTATTTACATGCTTTCAGTGTATGTGACATAAAGACATCTGGTGGATATACAAACACATATGCAAACAACTTCATTAGATATGCAGGCAGAGCATAAGTTCTTAACCATCTTTGCATCCTTCTGTTTCTCCTTATAAACAAAAAACAAGATACATCAGTGTGAAAAGTACTATATTGTAGAATCTGCTGAGAGTGTGAAACATTTTCAGTGTGAGTGCTTCTTACTCCTTTGGAAAATAACTATTACACTGGATGCTCTTGCAATCCAAACCCATCTTCTGTTGTTGTAATATTACTAGTATGCTATGTTTTCCTCTGTATTGTCAAATGGCAGAAAAACTTGGTTCTTCTCCTATAAATCGCTGATAATATTCCAGGTGATTTTGTGATGGCAAGTCCAGGGCCTTACTGAGGATGGGTGATTGCCTGTTGATGTTCTCAGGTTACTCAGAGCTAGTAGCACAGGGCCGTTGCTGTGGCTGTGGACAGCATCTGCTTGCCGAGTGGTTCTGAATGTCCTGGAACGTGAGCTGCTAGATGTCCAGAGCTAGTAAGGGTGGTGATGGTATGTGCAGTAGTGCAGGAAAAGTGATGGACTTAAAATAGGAATAAGATGCAAACATTTACAAACTTTCCAAAGACCTATATACATAGGATTATCTTCCCAAGCAATGTTGACCAATGACAACTACACACATGCATATGTTTTTATGTGCATATATATATGTTAGATTTTTTATTTTAATGAAAGAACAGCAGGGAATGCTCAGATTATCACTTTTCAGTGATAAAGTTTTTTCTCATGCTGTCTGTACATCACAGGACTATAATAAAAACACTTGAGTGTGTGGTCATGATTCATTGGCAGCTGATTTCAGCAGCCATACATCTGTTGTTTATCTCAGAGTTAAAGAAGGATTTTTATGCACAGAACTGTACTTTCTGATATTTAATATTTTAGATCTCATTCCGACTGACAGTCTGGAACTGGCAGGGGTCATGACTTAACTTGTCCATGAAGTACATAGCACACTACTGATGCTATAAAGATAAGTAATATTTATTACAAAGACCACATTAAAATCATATACTTGAAGAGGCAAGTGTTTGGAAGCAGGGTTTTGCCAGACTCAATTGTCTGTGTGATATTAATTCAATCACTATGCACATAAAAAATAATGACCAGAGCTGTTTGATATCTCAGGAACAGATTTTTTTATGCTTCAGAATGCTTTAAATATTTTAGAATTATCTGCTGTCTTATTAAATGAAATTTAAATATCTTAGAGAAAATTAAAAAGAAGACATTTGCTTTCCTGTCAAAATAATTCCTTCACAATACCGAAGCAGCACCAGTTTTTCAGTGAGATGCTTATTTCAAATTGGTGGCACTAAGAGATACTTTCTTTAACTGCCTGGTTACAGTTTAATGAATGTGAAACGTGTGGAAGTGCAAAAAAAGTCTTTGCATGTTGAACTTCAGTAGTTCTTTCATTCAGGGTGTGATTTACCTACCCAAAAGTAAGTTTCTGCCGTCACTTGAGGCTTTAAGATGACTGACCTAACTCCCAGCTGTTGTTTCTGAAGAGTCCAAGTTATTAATAGATATTTTCTCCTGCCTATAAGCCCTATGTAAACATTTCAGATGCCTTATGGTGTCTCAAGTGGCACCAGTGCTTGCATACGAACAGGAAGCACCACATTTAGCTAACTTTGAAAGCTGGAAAATGTTTTTAATGTGGCACTATATGTACAATAATCCTAATTAACAGATTTTCTTACACAAATGTTAATACAAATAGGAACAGTGTTCATTTGTTGTGCGTCAGACACCAAAATCTTTAAGCTGTCTGGCACTGAAAAGTCTCATTAAACAAAACCATACCTGTGCACAACAAAGAGCAAAGCACAATACATACAAGTGTACAGCTCTGGGCTCCCAGGGAAATGTGTGGTCTCATACAGAACAAAATACATAGGGAAACATCCTTCTTGGTTAAACACAGGCAACACTGGTACACCCCAAAGGCCTGCACAGCTTCTGTCTCCAAATACCTACACTGCTTCTGTCTCCAAATGCATCTAGTAGCAGTTTCATAGACAGGGTCATAACAAAACCAAAGTGTATATTGCTTTGTACTTAAATACACCAACTAGGATTCTGAGTCCTCCAGAAATATGTCTAGTCACTTTAAAATCATGCAGTTTCTTTTTAAGTCACTATGCAATTTAGTCACCCTTTTTATTTACTTTGCAATCAAATATGTAGGAATCCCTGATTTGTTAGTGAGTCAGGATGATAACTGAATGTTATTCGCATTTCTGAGTCTGATTTTTTCTTTTGGACCTAGGAAGAATTAATAATTTCCTAAAAACATTTTGATTAGTATTTCTCTGTTTGCCATCAATCATGGATTTAGTCTAATATTTCATCATTTAATATAGAAGGTTTTTTTTTTTTTGAAGTCTCCTTAAAAAGCTGTGAAAAGGTTGCAAAGTTTTGTTTCCAATTTCAATTTTGTTGATTGTATCTAGCCAACATTTTGTGCCCAAGTGGGCACAAAACCCAAGGGTTCTCATGTACAACAGAATTCTTTGGAGTGTTACTACATGAGATGTATTTATTGCAGTGGCTTATAGCCCCTGATTATAACATGGATTTTCTTGAAATCTTCAAATCATAAAAATTGGACAAACTCATTGGACGAATTATGAGTTGAGTTTGCACGTTTGTATTCTTCTCAGCTCTACTTGCCTAATTGAATGTGAGAAGTCATGGCATCTCTAACTTTCATGTCTGATATTTGAACAATGACAGTTTTACACCAGTTCTTCATTACCTTCATCTTTCTGGGCAAGGTTTTGTGAGGTCAGTTGTTTTGTTCCTTGATCTCTAAAATTTATTTTTTTAAGCCACTGGGGTTTGGGTGGTGACTAATCAGCAGGCTGTAGAAGGAAACAGACCTCTGGGAGCTCACAAACATCATGTTGGATATATTTCATAAGTCAAGGCCTCTTTGAAGTCATTGCTGCGGCAGCACTAGAATGTGTTGATGAGGTCAAGGCATGGAAAAATTCATTACTGACTTTCGTATTGCTTGCAGGGACAAATTACTCTTAGTTAGTTAGTTACACACCCTTATCTTCTTGGCCTTTAGTTGCAGATATCTGTGAAAGCTGATCAGAAACTGAGTTGCTAAACTTGTTAGTTCATCTTATTATTTACCAATACTTTGAAATAAGTTTATCAGTGGAGAGAACATACAGGATGGAGGGAACCCTTTTAATTAGCTTTGAAATCATGTTATGATTCAATAAACGTAGTGTTTTACAGCCACACCTGCCTCAGGTTACTGAACAAGAATGAAAGAAAAAATTTATTTGCGAAAGACAGTGTCTCTAAAAGGGGCACATTGTGATTTAATGCGGCAGGTGGCTGAGCACCACTCAGTCATTAACTCTCTCTCCCCTCTTCCCAAGTGGGAGGGGAGAGAAAATAAGAAAAAAACAATGTAGAACTCATGGATCGAGATAAAACTGTTTATTAAGATAGAGAAATGGAAAACAATAGTAGTTATGATTTATATAAATATGTGTATGAATGTATATAACAAGTGGTGCACAGGCAATTGCTCACCACCACCCAAGCAATGCACACCTCAACCCCCTGAGGAACAGAAGAGAGCAGTGTTATATCCAAACCCCTTCAAAACAACTTTCACATGACATCATACGGTATGGAATATTCAGCAAATTTAAGCCAGCTGTCCTAATTCTGTTCCCTTCTGGCTCCTTGGGCCCTTGGCTGGGAATGGCCTTGGCTTTGTACAGCTGTAAACATTGATGTGTTATCAACATTGTTTTTCTCCTAGAACCAAAGCAATAGCATCGAACCAGGCACTCTGAAGAAAACAATTTCATCTCAATTGAAACTAAAACAAGGAGACAGATAACCCATGAAGATCATAAATGTTTTGTTTTTTGTTCAGTGTGCACAGAGGAAAATTAAAACAAACCAATGAAACACTAAGAAAGAGGGATCATGAACTATATAAAGGCTTCTTCAGAAGAAAGCATGTGGAATGGGGATTCTATGCTTGATAATTCATGTGCAGTTTTTATGTATTCCATTAGCAGATGAATTTTTGTCTGTTTTAAATGATTTCTTTTTAAAATCTTTCACTTAATATGCCCCTTTATCTCCATCCTTTTGGTATATGAGAAGGAAAAAGAGATCTCTATCTGTTTGCAACTAGTTAGCATTCAGCATTTCTAGTAGATAACAACTGTCAACAAATGCACTTATATTTTAACACTTGATTAAGACTCTTGTTTTTTGTAAAATGCAGACAGAATGTAATGAGGTTTCTATAAATATTTTGAAAAATTGCTTATCATTATCAAAGTTAAAAATTTCTCTTGGACAACGATTTATAATGAAGTTGAAGCTTATTTTGCACTTTCTTGACATTCTAAGCAATAAAGACCTGTAAATAGGTTAAATTGCAGTGTATCGTATTTCCTTCTCATTCTGGAAGAACTATAGGTTAATGTCAAGTCCCTGTATCCTGAGTCAAGTAGCAGACTTTTTTTTGCATTCTTCTCAGATGATTGGCACATATTTTTCTGTTAGAGAGTATTCTATTGCTTTTAAATACAGGCACTAATCTCAAAAGATTTTTGAATCTCAGACCTGGCCTGAGGTGGGACAAATGGCAACAGAAATTATAGATATACACATAAATGAATGACTAAGATGAGGAAAGGTGTTTGAGGGCAAGTATACAAGAAGAAGAAAGCTCCTTTTATGGCTTGTTGCCAGGTGCACCATACAGTGTATTTGGTTACTTTAGATTTTCCGGTTAAAAAATTATCAGCAAAAGATCAGCATGTAGATTTTCCCATTAAATTTTAGAACAGTTTCCCTGACCATACCACAGCATTTAATAATCAAATAGTCATTATGTGATTTGCAAAGCCACTTTCCATCATTTATCAGAAGTCAGGACCACCCACAGAAGTTCTAGATGACTGAAGACTTGCTAATGTGATTCCCATCTAAAAGAAGGGAAAGAAGGAGAATCTGAAGAACTAAGCAAATGTCATCCTGACCTTGGTATCAGGGGAAGTTGTGGAACAGATTATTTTGAATGCAAACATGTAGCATACATAAGAAATCAGAGGATGAGGGTGATCCAACACGGATTCATGAAAGTCAGTTTCTGCTTGACCAATCTGATCTCCTTCTATGACCAGTTGGCCAACCTAGAGGATAAGTGAAAGGCTGGGGATGTAGTCTACTTAGACGTTAGTAAAACTTTTGACACTGACTCCTATAGCATTTTCCCAGAGGCATTGGTAATTCAAGGCTTAGACAGGCATACTAATTGCTGGGTAAAACTGTCTGGACAACCAGGCCCAGAGAGTGGTGGTGAATGGAGTTAAATCCAGCAGGCAGTCATGAGCTGTGTTCCCTAGAAGTCCATACTGAGGCCAATTCTGCTTAAAATCTTTATTGATAATCTTGACCAGGAGATTGAGTGTACCCTCAGTAAGTCTGCAGGTGACCCTAAGCTGTGGGGGAAACATTAATCTGCCTAAGGATAGAAAAGTTCTACAGAGGAATCTGGATAGCTTGCATTGATCATTCTTATGGAGTACATACACTATTATAGTTGTGACTAAGAGACTAGGAAGTTCCACACAAATGTGCTCAAGAACTTCTTTATGATGAGGGTGACGGAGCACTGGAACAGGCTGCCCAGGGAGGTGGTGGAGTCTCCTTCTCTGGAGATGTTCAAGACCCTCCTGGACACCTACTTGTGCTACCTGGTGTAGGGAACCTGCTTTGGCAGAGGGGTTGGACTTGATGATTTCTGGAGGTCCCTTCTAACCCCTACAATTCTTTGATTCTGTGTGATTCTGTTTTCATCGATTAGCTTGCAACACTTTCAAGTTTTGTTTTTATTCAACAGGAAGCAAATCATAAATACAGATTTTTTTTCATATAGCAGTGCTTCTTATATAGCAACTAAACAGAACTTTTGAACACAATGACTTATAAAAATATTTTAAACTTATTACTGATAGAGAAGTGTACTCTATTCGCTAGTTTCAGCCTGGGTGACAGAAGAAACAAAATTCTTAGTTGAAAATAATTATTACTGTAATGTATAAGTTTAATTTGTTAAAACCACTGATGGTTAAAACAATCTCTTCTAAGGTCTCTCTAGACCTCCCCTTTCTTTGCCCAACCCTACCCAGACCAAAACTTTCGCCCACAAAATTTTGTAAATGATGCAAGAATAATTCTTTCTCAAACTCAGAAAACTCTGCTGACATTTGCAGCTTAGATCTTAAAAACAGTTTTACTGTTTTTACTGTTTACTGAGAAAATTTTCATAGCCATCTACAAATATGTCCAGAGGAGACTCTAGAAATGCCTTCCAAAATATTATTTTCCACTTCTGTAATTTTGTATACAGTTAGAAATAACAAGAGTTAGATCTAGAAGGTCTTTGAAATTAACATAATATGAATTCTTCATGATAAAGTCTCAGTACAGTATTCATGCTAGGCAGTTGCTATTTCTAGCAAATCAGTGCCCATTAGCACAGCTCAGTGCATTCACAAAACCAAAAAAACGCTGCTAGTTGTGATATTGCTAGTTGTGAAAGAGAAATGATGTGTCAAGAATTAGCCAAATCACCTAATAATTTGTAATCTGGGACTACAAATGTAGTTAATACATTGCAAGAAGAGAGGCAGCTGCAGTTTATTTTTGCACAAGTTGCAGATGATAGCAGCATACACATTAGAGAAGAAAAGAAGACGGGGTTGTGATTGAAGCTGTGGTTGTGCTTCTCAGGTCTGCTAAGATCTTCCTAATTCTAAGTCACTTAGAATTGTGATAAGACTGTAAAGTGTAAATCTTCAAGATCACAGTTCATTAGATGCCTTGAACGTGATTCTTCCATTTTGTCAATCCGGAGAAAAAATCTAGCACTTACTCCTTCTTATATAAGTGCTTCTAAGTCTGCTTCTGAGTCTATCCATGTATAAGAAGTCTATAAATACTGAAATTGAAATGTATAATATATCTTATGCTTTGATTGTTCTGTGTGAACATGGTTACTCTACCGTACATAGTACTGTTACTTTTCAAACATGCATATGGCAGGGTTGGACAAGGCATGCTTTAATTAAACCACATCAAACCACAGACTTGGTCCAGAGAGTGTTTGTTCTTTTGAAAGTGGAAAGTTTATTCTTTAGACTTAGATTTTTATAAAAACACTCTAATCTCTACTGCCCTAAGCAGCAAACAAAACAAAACAAAACAAAACAAAACAAAACCGTTGTATCTCAGCTTATGTATAGATTGATATAAGTATGAGCCACCAAGACATTGGACTTAGCCTGTTGGAAATTATTTTGTTAAACAAACTTGCAAAATTGAAAGATAAGTTTCACTGAGATGGTTAAAAAAAAAATAAAATGTTATTTTTCCTCATTTTTTCCTGAAACAAAATATGAGTCTGTGTGGTATTACACTCTAAACCTAATTTCAAATGTAATGCCATAGAGAATGTTCATAGACATTGTTCTGAAGTGATTTATCCTTTAAATCATGGCTATCTTACTGACTGCCTTAATCTGATCCTAAAAGTATAAATGAACTGCAAAGCTTTGATCTGGAAGTTTCAAAACTCAAAGGAGATTTTCAAGGGCTTTGAAGTTGAGCTCTAGAAGGGACAATGCACTGTGCACTTACTCACTGGGGGAGTGCTGTCATCACATAACCAGGCCTTTGCCAGTGTAAATTCATCACAGTGTTTGATGTAGCGTTACTACATCAGTACTTGTTTTATTTTATAGTTAGGATATAGAAAGAAGAAGAAAAAAAAAAAGAGCCTCCTTCTTTTGTTTAATTCCTTTTTTTGTTAATTGAGATGAACATTCATTTTCACTTGACAGAATTTTACAGTATTCAGTAGTATCTTTTCATATCACCCTTTCTGCCATTAAATAAATTTCTTAGAATCTGTTCAGTGACATTCTTACTTCTATCAACAGTTTTACTAAATGACAGCAGGCAAGGAAAATACTGTAGAAAAAAATAGACCTAAAAAAAGACAGCATTAGGAAAACTGCTGGATCTTTAGAAATTCCTTGTTCCCTTCCCTTCTTTTCTGACGGATAAAATACTGTGCCTGCAAAAACTGTGATATAAGTTACAGAATCAAATTATTTTTTGTAGGATTGCATTTGTAATATCAAAATTCTATGACTTTTTTTTTTTCTTTTTTTTTTCTGACAAACTTCCAAAATAGTGACATTGGTCACTGCCCATAGAAATACAATGTAACTTGTGTGGCTAAGCACTCGTTCAACATTAGATCAGCAGACAACAAGTATATTCCCTTACTGAAACCAACCTAAAAAGCACAATACAAAAGCAGTGAGGGTCCCCAGATAACTTTATAAAAATGTTTTGGTTATTCTGTTGAGAACTTTAGTGTTTTCATTCTTGGCCTGTGACTCTGAGATCTCCGTGGTACCTCACTGATAAGAGCATTTGATTGAAACCACTATGCTCTTATCTTTCACGATATGAGCCAGGTTAAAATAGAAGCCTCTGCAGATGAAATGCTTGTAGGTTTATCTTTTCTCCTACCTTGCCCAAAAGATCCTCTTATTTGTTTCTGTAATTTCATGGTCCTTTTGTTGGCAATGAATCTCATGAAACTGGGGGTAATGGCATGCTGGGACTGACTGTTGCAGTAAAGACAAGATTGTGGTGATAAGGCTTTTTTTTTTCCCCTCTCTTTGTCTTTGTCAATTAGTATGATAAATAAGCAAAAGTTGGCATGTTTGCCTTGATATTTCGAGCTCATGTTGCCTTTTTCTCATTCCTTGTTCAGATGTGAACTATTTCCCTAGCATTCGTACATGGGTAGTACTCATTTTATGAAAATCATGGATTTTTATTTCAGTTCATCAGGAAGTTCAAATCTTTGCTGAGACTAATGGATTGATCACTACATCTTACAATAGGGCCATTTCCTGTCCTTCTTTGTGTGCAATTGTTTCCTAGGCTTTTTCCTAAGCTTCAGAATTTTTTGCTTGCTCATAGAGGTAGACTGTATCTTGACAGGTTAAGTTTAGTCATTTGTTTCCTATTGCAAAAATACAAGTACTGGAGGCACTGTCTTTTCACCATCTTACTAGTTGATAAGTGCTCTGGACTCTTTGCTGTCTCTTTGGTAACTGAAATAACCTGGAATAAGAAATCATCAACCGCCAGCAGAAAAATTATTAAACACTTTTGGTAATGTCCATGGTGCACTGCCATTTTATTTCAAGGAGACTTACAATTCTAGGAAAACAAACAATTCTTAATATCTGATATTTTTTTTCCCTTCTGCAACTTTGCTTGCCTATCATGTAAAATCAATGAATCTAAAGCTTGCTAGTGTCTGACTTAGCTGCAAGTCTCCATACATCTTATGACTACAACCTAGATTGTGCACATGGAACTGACGTAACCAAATATGTGAATTATCTGCTCACAAGCATGGTAGGCCCATGCCAACCTTGTGAATTTCAGCAAGGCCAAGTACAAGGTCCTGCACCTGGCTGAGGGCAATGCCAAACACAGATAGAGCTTGGGTGGAGAATGGCTTGAGAGCAGCTCTGAGGAGGTTTTGGGGGGGCTGATGAAAAACTCAGCATGAGCCAGCAACATGCACTTGCAGCCTAGGAAGCCAAGTGCATCCTGGGATTTATCAGGAGAAATATGACCAGTAGATCAAGGAAGATGATTCTGCACCTCTACTCCGCTCTTGTGAGACTGCTTCTGGAGTACTGCATCCAGTTCTGGGGCCTCCAACAAAAGAAGGACATTGAGCTGTTGGAGCAGGTCCAGAGGAAGGCCACAAAGATGATCAGAGGGCTGGAGCACCTCTCCTACAGGGACAGACTGAGAGCTGGGACTTTATAGCAACCTTCCAGTATCTGAAGGGGGCCTGCAAGAAGGCTAAGGAGGGACTTTTTATAAGAGCAGATAGTGACAGAATGAGGAGAAATTGATTTAAACTGAAAGAGGGTAGATTTAGACTAGATTTTGGGAAGAAATTATTTGCTGTGAGGGTGGTGAGACTTTGGAAAATGTTGCCCAGAGAAGTTGCTTATGCCTCCTCTCTGGAAGCATTCAAAGCCACTCTGGATAGAGCTTTGAGCAACCTGGTCTAGTGGGAGGTGTCCTTGCTATGGCAGAGATGTTGGAAATAAATAATCTTAAAGGTTCCTTCCAACTAAAATCATTCCATGATAGTATTCTTATATATGTTATGGGTTTGAATGCTGTGCATGAACAAGAATATATTCCCATGAAAGCCCTATTCTTTGATGCTTTTTGGTGGAATACTTATAATTTATTGTAATGCCAACAAACTCTTTATTCCCTTAACTGGCAGATTTGACAAAGCATGGATTCATCTAGCAGACTTAACAAAAAATTTAAAATATATTAACAGCACCTTGAAATGAAATGTTTTGATTTTCTATTACTTGCAATTCTATTTTAATGATATAATTTATAAACTAGATTGCAGGTTTTAGTTTCTCCCAGAAAAGCAGTTCATTATGTCCTTTATCAAAACTTTTATCAAAGTTTAGAATCTAGAAACTAGTTGCCAAAAATGTATTGTTACAGTAAACTTCTTAATATGACAGTAAGAGGAAAAAGCTGCCTGTTAGGAAGAGAGTATTTATCAATAAAGCATTTATCTTCGGTAGTCTTAATAAAAGGTTAAAACATTGACTAATAAGTTGTTAAAGCATTCAAGCACTGTCATTTTTGGAGTTTTTTTGCCCCTTTACATTTCTTATATAGTTAATCTACCCCATTGAGACCATCTTAAAATGTCAGTTTTACACTGAGGTCATGGTTATGTGTGACCTCCTCAGAAAACAACAATAGAAGTGATTCAGGATAAACAAGTGTGGAAAATGCTGTTCAGTGGATTTGCAGTGCTTTGTATTTTGAATAGATTTATGTCTTTATGAATGTACATGAGTAGATTTATGTCTTTATGAATGTACATTTCTGTCCATTTACTAATAATGTATATGAAGTTTGCATGACCACAGATTTGGTACAGCTTTTCTGGCATTACGTCGCTTGGCATTTCTGATGATTTTTAAAAAACAATCGAGTTTTTGGAAAGACTGAAAAGAACCTCAGTCTTTTTCATAATGTTTGGCTGCAAACAACAGCCAAATTAACCTTGAAATTCAATGCAGAGCATTTAACTTATAAAAATGATATGTACATTTTTTTGAGTTACTTCTCCTGTCACTTCAATAGAGGACATTGAAGTTTGCTATTGAATGTGTTGTACTGTTGAAAAAAGATAAAGCTAGAATGCTTTAAACCTAAACTACAAACAAATGCTGCAGCATACAGCAGATTGGAGAAGAGAATGGAGTAAGGAGCTAAAACTGAGTGCCATTAATAATGCATAGGAATTGAGAGGATTTTTATTTATGTATTTATTTATTTATTTCCATTAAAGCTAGCCTTACAGTAAACCAGCTGTAAAAATGAGCTTCAAGACTGAGACCTACAAATCTCCCTCTGTCCCATAGTGTCAAAGGGCACTTCTCCTGCAGGAAGAACTTCAGATGGTCTCATAAATGCAGGACTGTTGTCATGACACAGAAAGATTTTCATACAGAGTGGGAGGGCAACACAGTGAGGCGCTCTTCAAGCCAACACATGGGACTTGGGAAGAAAAGCTCAAAGCGCATGTATGTTCTCTCTGAAAGAGAAACCTGGTCACAGTCATTTTTCAGTGTTTATGTCATAACATCTCCTGTTCAAATACTGTCTCAAAATATTCAGTGTCTATATCCTTTAGCACCTGTAACTCCTATACTTATTATTTTATTCATATTTTATTCAGAATTTCCAGTAATTTCTTCTGTGTGTTCAGAGGTTTCCCGTTCACAGCAGTTCTCAAGTACAAAATACATTTTGAATTTCTATCCCTGAATACAAGAAAAATGGAAAATCTGAGAAAAAACAAACAAATAGAAAAAAAAAGCAGAAAAGTGAAGTGGCTTTTGATGAATTTACTGGCAATTCTGTGTATGTCCTAGTGCAAAAGCAGAAAGCATAGGCAAATGTTTTACTTTGTCTGAACAGAGTTGGAAATACAATATAGACACTTACTGGACACAAAAACATAATGTAGTGGAATGTAACTTGTTGGTTTTAACTGTTTTCCAAATTTTAACTACGTATTTATTGTGTATGTATTTCCAAATCAGAAATGGTCCAGAAATAAGACCTGGCTTATTTTGTAATTACTTAAACATTAAGATTCTATTACCATGTCATCTGTTGACCTCTGTTCATATATATTTAATTGAATATCTTATTTCTGCAGTTACAGCATTTGTTAAGAGTAGTTAAGACTGAATCCTGCTGTCTCAGTAATTGTAGCAAGGATTTTTATTATTTTTTTAGTAAAAAGGAGGGAAATCCTTATCTTTCTTCCCAGTATTTTTTAATAAATGCACCTTGAAATTGTAGGGTCTTTTATTCCTCTCCAGTTGTGTTTTCAAACAAGCCAGGGAACATTTCTTTTCGTCCTATTTAATACTGTTTGAGAGCCAAATAGAATGGATCGTAAGAGTATGAGTACAGAGGACTACTGAAAGTTTGAAGGGCTGAAAGACAGTTCATAATGCAATGACTCTGTGTGGTCCTCTATGGATGACACATGGTAATAAGCATTTGTAGTATGACACATTTCCAAATCAATAAAAGGAGAAAAAAGTGGCTCCACTTTATAAATATTCTCAAATTTTTCATTTTAAAAGCGCCAGACAATGTAATTTGCAACAGATTCCTTTCCTTAAGAGCTCTACTCCAACACAGAGTATTCCCAACTGAGGTTAAACAGCTTGAAATAGTTGATTTTACAAAATAGTGCAGTAATAGTGCTTTTCACTATTTTTCTCCAGATTCTCCTTTCTTCTCTTTTACCTACTGAATGATGAATGAGGGGCCTTTTAAGTAAAATGGAGTAACTTCTATCAATTTGTATACATTCCTTTTTGTATTTTCCTATATAAATCTCTATTTTTAACTATATTTACATCCAAGAAAATCAAATGTGAAGAACAAATGTTGTAGTTATGAGATCACATAACACAGAAAGTCAGTTTCTGGTGAACTAAGAAAAAGTTAAATATATAACACTGGAGTAAAGAACATATTGCAAAACAGAGCATTTCCTTGGAGGGCAGTGTTGTAACTTGGTTGGAGAAAAAGTGTTGTTTTACGTTTGTGCAGAAAACTGAAGCTTTGAGAACTGGTGCTTGATTTTGAACAGTGCAGTGGAGGAATTTCTATATACTGTGAATAATTTACCTTTGAAGAGCTAGGGAGGAAAGCACTGACAGTGTTATGGGTGGTAACCTCTGCTACAGAAGCCCCTTCTAGCACACTGTACAAGCTCAAACTTTCGAAGTTTTCCAGAAGAAATAGCTGGAACTCTAGGACCGATGGCCAGCTCAACCACCATAGGGAACTTTCGTAATCGGCTCCTGATCTCCTTTTCTAAAGGAAAAGGATATAGAAAGAAAACTTAATGGCTCAGAATAAGATTCATGATATCGAAGCTTCTCAATGAAGATACAGCTTGGTAAGACAAGGCATTAATTTACATCCCCAAGCCCTCTTGTGCCTAACTGACATACAAGACTACATTTATTTTTATCCAGATACAGTCTGGAATCTTCTTTTATGTGATTATGTGATTTTAAGTGATAAAAGATGAGTTTTCAGAAAGATAGCCAGCCTATTTGTTTTTCTGGTGAAATAGAAAAAAAACAACAACAAAAAACAGTACCTACTAAAAATATCAGACATATTTTTGAGCTAAATGGTAATAGTATTAATTCAAAAGTAATCAGAATTGAATAATCATGGTAGACATTACATTAATGCTGAAGCATGTCAGGTAGCTCAGAGACAACTAATCAGTGCTGTGAGTGTATTACAAAACAATAGGAGTGAAATTAGGTTACATTCCATTCATATTGGTCATACCAAGAGCAACACTTGACACTTTCTGCAATTACTCATTTTTGTCACTCACAGATGTTGGTCACCTGATATAATATATTTACGGATAGAGTAAGGATTTTCCCAAAAGAAAGCTTTGCCAGTGTTATTGCAGTAATTTTCAAGGGTGTGACTTGAATAACTATCTTTAAATTAAATACAACACTGTTGTTGGAAGCTGTTCTCCAACAAGCTATCTAGATGACTCTCTTCCAGCTGGCAATCATATGGTAGAGGTCCCTCCCATTATTCTTTCTTTATTTTATTGCAAATAAGATTGCACATTCTTACAATAGTTACAGAGTTGCTATTTTCTTGGCTTCTCCAGCTGACAGTTTTTTTTTAATTGTTAAGCCATTCCCTATCTCCAAATCCAACTCAAAGCAGAAAAAAAGGTTTGCCTGAGTAGTGGAAGTCAGATAGATGACCTGCTGGAAACAGACAGGGGTGAGTGACTGCATATATGACAGAGAAGAGAATGCCTATGCACATTCATCTTTTGAATTGCTGTTTGGAATACTTAGTATACCTGACTCTGTTGTTAATTTGTGCCTCCAGAGCCTCATGTAACAAGTTTCACAAGGTCACCAACCTCTTGTAAGATTTATTAAATTTCTTTAATCTGATCTTTTACTTGTTTCTCTGGACTGCCCTTGGTTTCAGTATTGCAGGAATTTAAGCAAGTGAACTCTGTGTTTATTACAAGTTGGGAATTCTGCAAGCCTTTTTTGAGTGAATTAAACAAATAGATATATATTCTACCCAAGCCAAATATGAATAAATTGAAGCCTGCCCTTTAATATCCCTTCTGTGAAAATTCTGACAATTCAGATATTCATTTATTGTGAGACCATTTGTGGTTCAGACAAATCCAATATGTAAAACGGGGAAGAATCTCAAAATTCAGAGAAAGCTGAATTTTACCATTATTTGAAAAGAGAGCAACATGACTTCAGGTTTGTAATACGGTGAACTGTTCATAGGGTAAACATGTTCCTAGCTGACAATTCATTTATTTTTAGCAGTAAATTCCCTTTGGATATTTCTGCATGTGAGGATTAGTTCTTATAACTTGTGCTGTTGATCATAGTAACCACACTATAATTTGGCTATTGGATATTTTTAAAGCTGCTGTACATGTATGCTACAATTTATTTGTTCACAATAACATATAGCACTTTTTTTGTTTATCTTTCATGTCATATTTCATGCCACATTTATGTTTTGTTTGTCTTAAATTTACAATTTAGCATCTATTATAGCTAGCATTGCAGATCCATGTACGAGGCCTAGCAAATAATTAGTTCAAGTTTCTTCACCTATATAATTATAGTTATAAAAAATAAATTCACCATATTGCATTTGAAGTGCATTATGATGAAATTAAGACTGCCTCACGCTCCATATCAAAAAGGGACAGACTTAGAACAGCATGATAAATTGAAACATGAAATTTTCTGAGTTTTCAGTGCATGATTCTCAGATTGAATTAAATGATTTCAAGAAGAGGAATAGAGTAAGAATCTAAAGAAGGACTCTGACCTCCACCTTCAAAGTTCTACTGCCATTTGGAAATTTAAAAATAGAGTATACAAATAAAATTAATTCCTCAAGAGTGAGGCCATTGACTCTTCCTTCAACTAAGGATATTTTTGTACCAGATTATTAGTTTCAGTCATCTGCTCTAAGTGAAAATATACAAAAAGGATTTAAAATTAAGCTCATTAAGCTCTGTAGCACAGAAAACATTGAATTGAGTTTTTAAAATTACATTTGTGTGGTATCTATTTGCAAATTCAATTGTAACACTTTGATATCCAATTTGTATATAGTGCAGTTAAGTCATATATCAACATATGAATATTGCACATTCCATCTGGATGAGAGGGGGACATATGTCTAGAGGTTTAATTATTTTTCTGTGATTTCTGTTTAAAGTGTAAGGACTAAAAATTTTTAAGGGACAAATTAAAGTGTGTTTTGCACTTCAAGATGATTCAAAGTCTTCATTTTACCAAGAAAGTTGATGCATTTGAAAGGAATGTAATTACATATTTCAGCTTGCAAATAACTTATGTGTATTTTATTTTAACTCTTGTTTTTCCGTTGCGGTTTTGTTTCTCACATATAGGTTAAATTACTTTTCTTAATAATATTCTATGCAATATAACATTCTCTAATCATGTGATTGTCATTTGATGTTTAAAATTATTTTTAATGCTGTTGAATTAAGTTTTGATCTCTATTTTGCATTGCATTTTTGACACATAGAATTTTGATTAATGCAATTTTCTTTAGGGGGGAATGCTGAGAAAAACTAAACCCTATTTTATTCAGATTTCTTAGTTTTGTTATGTTACTTCTATCATTTGTGTAGCTCCTGAACACACATTAGCAATCTGTCTTCATCATTTTGGCTATAGCATGCTATAGTTTGTTACCATGCAAAAATATCAGGTTTGATGAAACAAAAATGTGTCTTTCTTTAAAAAATTATGATTTAATTTCATTTTCAGTTTCACCAGATGGACAGGTCTTTGTAGCCAGGGGACAGCTACATCAATAAAATGGAATAACGCTGGAGACATACAAACAAATGGGGAAAATATTTCAAAACTGAAGCTTTATGATCAAATAGTAGTTAGAAACACTCTGTCTAGGGATTCTTCATGCCTGGATTTCTGTCTATAAATTAAGATGGCAAGTTTAATCAAATATGACTATTTTTATTCATTTTCGTGATTAGTTTTCATGATACAGTTAAAATTTATCACCAAGCATGATTATATGGCTTTAGTGACTGATGAATTTACTTTCATATCCATACTTCTTCATTCAATTAGGAAAGTGGGACTGCTTCTTGAGTAATCAATGTTTTATATATAAGATACATATTCCCACAATTTTAGTTTCTATGAATCATAGAATCATAGAATGACTTGGGTTGGAAGGGACCTTGAAGTTCCTTTTGTTCCAATCACTCTACCATTGGGAGGTATGCCCCTGTACTGCATTGATCTCAAAATAAAATAGACATTTGGCTTCTTTTAAAATACTGACTAACTTTCACATATTTTTAACTCTGAAATGTTATGAATTTGCAAAAGTTTCACGAAGGAATGCAGAGCACTTTTTCTATGTCTATATGTGACTACTCAAACATTTGTCATTTTTCTTAAACATTCTTGTTTATATTGAGAATATTTTATAATAAGCATCCAGCAGATAAATATATATTCATTTGTGTGACAATATATATATGACCTCTTTAAAATCCGAGTGTTAGCACTGGAATAATAATCCACCTATTTATTTCACCTCTTGAAATATAAATTAATAATTTTCTTATATACACATTAGGCCTAAGCTGAGTAAAAGCAATATACTGTGAATCACATCTAATTTTCTTCCAACAATTATTTCCCGTTTTGTTTTATTTCCAGCTGGTCTGAAATAAATCTACGAGGTCTTTACTTGACATTGGTTCTTTGAAATTCAGTCCACTTTCATTTAGTACTGTGCATGACATAAGAACTTTAATTGAGGCAGTGCCACTGCAATGTACGTCAGCAATAACAAAACCATTGTTCAGCACAGTTGGTGATAATTAGTCATAATAATGGAAAAAAACTTTTAGTCAAGATTAAATTGCAGTTTTTCAGAAGCTACAGTGGTAAACGGCAGTAAGCATTCAGCAAAGTGAGTTAGGACTTCATCAAAATGAATCTTCCACCACCACAGAAATATGAAGCATATGAAGAAATACGGAGCAGTGGTGCATGGCTTTGACATTAGTGAGGAAAATGGCTCTCTAAGGTTCAGACTGTTACACAGTCATGAAGTGAAGAACACATCTTTTCAGAAAAAGACCCAGGTGACCTGATAGTGGCCTTTCTGTATCTAAAGGGGAGCTATACGAAAGAAGGGGACAGACTTTTCAGCAGAGTCTGTGGCAATAGAACAAAGGGAAGTGCTTTCAAACTCAGAGAGGGTTGATTTAGATTAGATATAAAAAAAAAATATATCTTTTACAATGAGGGTGGTGAGGCACTAGGGCATGTTTCCTATTGATGTGGTTGATGCCCTGTCCCTGGAGACTTTCAAGGTGAGGCTAGATGAGTCCATGGACAACCTAATCTAGCTGTGGTGTACATTTTCACTGTGGGGGAGTTGGACTAGGTGACCCACAGATATTTCTTCCAATTCTAAGGATTCTATGACTATCTTGAGACACAGACAAACCCTGGAAATGTTAGGAGGGCTCCAGCAAGTGGATGTGCAAAACTGCCTGGAAAACAATACTCTCACAGTAGGTTGCTGTTACATAGACTATTAGTTAAGATCGTATCTTGTGAAATTGAAAATCAATTGAGAAAAAAATGATGAAAATTACTAGGGTCAAGTTCAAAGCATTACACTGAAACACTAATGCGAGAATTATAAAGTGCACAAGTAAAGGATGAGTAACAGGAGCAGCTTTATAGAAAAGGTCTTGGATGTTATTTCAGTGTATGAGCAGAACATTAGTCAACGGTATCATGTTTTCATAAGAAAGTAAAAATCATATTCGGATGCATGAACACAAATGTTGCTTTCAGGACGCGTAAATTAATCCCATAAAGCCTCAGATGGAGTACTGTGTACTGTTTTTGGCACCTTGCTTCATGAAAATATGAACAGAGTAAGAGAGTCTCCAGTGGAGAGCAATGAAGATGGTCAACAAGCTAGACAATATGACCTGTGGAAAGAGGCTAAAAGAGACATTCCAACCTAGAAAAGGGGAGATTGATCGTGACTACAAGAAACAGAGAATATGCACATAGTCCCTTTAGGGAGGAAGGAAATGATATGCACTCATTTTTCTCAACAGACAGGATTTAAAATATGATACACATTGTAGCAAAGTGGATTTAGTATAAAACTTAAGAAAAACTTTCAGATTGTAAGAGATGATCCAGAACAGATCATCAGATGCTCTAAAGATCTTTGAGAGAAAGCTGAAGAAGGTGAGGTATCAGAAATGACATTTGTATAAAGCCTTCTTCCTTCAGGAAGAGGGACTGAGTGGATATATCTCACCTGCCCAGTCTGAGGACAGAAGGTGGCACCACTGCAAAAAATACTGTTAGTACAGGTTATGGCTGACTTCTATATGCTTAGCGGCTATGAATCATCTAGTCATGAATGTTGTAAAGTTTACACATTACACAATTATAAATAGTGACATTAAACACGGCGTTGAACTGTTCTTGATCTCTAAGCACAAGAAAAAAAGGGGGAAGGTGAAATATATTTTTTCTTTTGTTTTAGGAAGTTATTTTTTCTTTCTCTCTTGGAGGTCAAAACCTCTAATATATCAATTTTCAGTGAGAATGGTGTTGCCTTTTTTCACTCATGCTCAACCTCTCCTCTTTGCTGTAAGCTGAGAACCTGCATCTGGTAGATAAACCACTAGATTCACTAGCTTTCAATGTATAAGTCCATCAATAAAGTATGATAATTTCCATGGCATAGTTAATTTGTTGGCTTTCTATTGGATTTTCTTCTTTTTGTTTTTGGAAAATGGAACAGAAATAAAAGAACAGATTAGACTTTTAAAATGTGGAGTGGAATTGGTCAAGTCAGCTTTTCATTTATTTCTTCTCCCTTTGCTCACTGAAAGTTATGACTTAATAGGAAAGTAGTACTATTTCAGCTTCCAGAACATGAATTAGACTTAAGAAATAAAATCCCTCAATCTGGAATTTTGAGAACATTTTTTGATTTTACATTAGAACACTTGTACACTTCTAACTATATTTCATCTTACAGTCCTTATATTGTTTTTTCACAGTACTAGATAAAGCTTTTATTGTAGACATTTACTTTTGGGAGCACATTAGGTAAATCCTTCTTTTGTAGCTGTTAAGTCATCTTCTTAATGCCACTGTGATTATTTGACTATCCATGCAGACTCAATTACCTTATTTTGATTCCTTCTAGAGAGATGGATGATAAATTTCTTTTGTCTCCTGAGCTTATGTTTAACCCAATTCAAATCTCCCTTTCTGACAATGAGTTCTACTGAGCTTCACGTAACAAGTTACTCCAAGAAAGCGTCCAAATAAGTGTCCAATCATAGTTATCTAGAATGAAAAGCAAACAATATTCTGTTACATGAGGAAAACAGAGAAAGCAGTCATCACATGCTTTTACATCTAAAGACCACATCTGCTCCTTGCTTTGTGCCACTGCATTTCTCATGCCAGTAGCTGGTAAACCCATCCACATATCCATGAAGCAGAGCACAGAAAATGTGGTGGGACTTCAGTGGAAGCTGAAACAAACTGTCAGGCTTACAGTACAAAAAAATATCACTGACACCCACATGACTCCTCTGGCCTGCATATTTATGTGTAATATTTCATGACATGCTTGTTCTTCTCCCAGTTTTCTCCTTAGTACTGTTCATTTGTAGCATTATCTCAAATTTGCCTTATTTGGGGAAAAATAATTAACTTCTGGTAATCTATTTTTTTGAGTTCTAAGATGAAAGCTTTTTAGCAGTATTCCTGCTCTTACTGATCATATGCCATACTTTTCCAGGCAACCAGTTTAATATATTACCTTTCATTTCTTCTCTGGTTTCATATTGCTACCAGTAAATAGGGTAAATATATATCTCACATAGTTTGAATTACGTTTTAAATCTCAATATGAGGTTGTATTTACAAATGAAGTATGTTTTATTGTAAACTGGACTTAAAGATTCGTTAGATTGCTAGGAGCATCTGCGGTCATTATGGAGCAGCTGCATGTGTTGTGGATGGCTGTGTTACACAACCTCCACTAAGATTTGTCACTGGGAAAATGTTATGATTATGCATTGTTATTCCAGAAAATTGTTCTTAAAGGAAAACCTTATCCAATTAAATAACATTCCATATCAAAAGGATTTGGAACTTGAAAGTTTGCAAACGTAGGTTTGATGTAGTGATCAAAACAATGGTATTATCTATAGCAGGGCTTAGCCATTTATAAAAATTATAGCCCTAAACCCAACCAACATCTAATCAAAGTCTTAATAATTTGCAAAAGTACATATTTAAACCTACAAAAAGGAATAGAAATTTCAAATTTGAAAACTCAGATTTAGCCCATTGCAAAGTGCTTAGGACTACAACACACAAACAGTAAATGTACTAGGAGAAATAGGTATTCTTTCCTTTATGCACTTGCGTAATTATGTTATTGAGCATTCCATTTACATGTAAAATTATTTTTCTTTAAATCTCTCAATCAGAATGGAAACCTGAACTCTTAAAACACATTGACCTCACACAGACTTCAAAAACCCATCTACCTTTCATTTCTTAGCACTTTCTTTAATGTTTCATCTCATCTCTTCCCAAGTGTACCAGAATCTTCTATTGTGACATTTTCAAACTGAGGGTATGTTGACAGATCAAAAAGGCTCATAGCTTGTTATGGTTTTCTGAATCAGCTTCCAATGTTTCTACTATCTCAGAGAGTAAGGGTTAATACTTCATATTTGGAAACAAAATTACAAGATAAATAAATCCATGAAAGGTTGAAAATATATGACACACAATTACTGGATCAAACTTTATCTGTTTTTATTCACTGCAATAAAAGCATATTCAAGCTTGGTGTGTATATTTATAAATACTGCAACATTGATTTCTTAGCATTGATGAGATGAAGTTTTCAGTTACTTACACTATAGCAGTGTTGTAGCAAATGACCTAATTATTCAATCATGAGTTATTTTTCACTTGTCACTCTTTGATTTTCATTACAATGTGGAGATATTTTTCTCTGAAGCATTTTATTGAGTTTGTTCCTTTATGCCTAATCTCTCATTCCTGTCTTCTTTATATGTTTGGATTCGTTCTCTTTTGATCCCAAATTGCTTCCAGCACATTGGTCTGACATCCTGGAAGACTGTTATTGGTGAAGCAAAGACTGTAATAGTTTGACTAGGTCTCTTTACTTTCTAGACAATGCCTTTCCATTCCAGGTTCAACACTTTAGATTTATCCATGCATTTCAGATGTTTTCTTCATTTTCCTCAATATCTCCGCATTTCATAGAATCATAGAATGGCTTGGGTTGGAAGGGATCTCAAAGATCATCTAGTTCCAGCTCCCCTTCCGTAGGTAGGGTTGCCAATCTCTTGATCAGACTGCCTAGGAACCCATCAAGTCTGGCCTTGAGTGCCTCCAGAGATGGGGCATCCACAATTTCTCTGAGCAGCCTCTTCCAGTGCCTCAACATGAGCTCTCACCATAGGCAGAGTAGCAGAGGGCTCCCTGACTCTCCCACCCCAAATCCCGCTGCAGCTCTAGTGCAGTAACCTGTCCTTGCGTTTGCTTCATGGTGTTTGCCCCTTCCTGTAGCAATGAATGTAACTCTCTGTGAGTTACTCTCTTCCTTGCCCTACCTCAAACCAAAGGCCTCCTGGCATTTCTTCCTGCTCTGCCAGCTCTTCCCAAAATCATGAGGGCAGGCTCAGCATTTCTTCATCAGCCCTGCTGCTGACTGATGTTTTGCAATATTTTTGTGAACAGCTTTTTTAAAACAAACAAGAGAAAAAGAAGCAGCGGGTTTGTATTTAACTAACATATTGAGTTCTTCTTATTCACTCATCACCTCAAACTACACAGTAATTAATGGTGTTCTCAGTGGACTGGTTCTGCCCATGCTTTTCTTTTAATACGTAACTGAGATTTTGAGAACCAGTTGATTACTTCACCATTCAGAATGATCTGAATCCCATTTACTCAATCAAAAGACCTTGCCTTCCTATAAAGGCCAGATGTGGATGTGAAGATATACATCTGACCCCAGCCTTTAGAACAGTAAATATTTTATTCCATAATCAAGTATTAACTTGTTGCTAGAGAACAGCAAGGCATGTTTTTTATACAGAATACAGAAGATTGTTGTGTCTCTCATTCACACAGAGTAGTAGGAATTTTAGTTTTGTTTTAAAGACCATAGAAAAGCTTTTAGCTGACAAAATGAATGGAGCTCTTTAGTAGAATGTACTTGGAAGTCATAGAATCACCGAGTTTAGAAAAGACCTCCAAGATCATCTAGTCCAATCATCTACCTACCACTAATATTTCTCCGCTAAACTATGTCCCTTAGTACAACATCTGCACATTTCTTGAATTACTCCAGGGATAATGATGCAACCACCTCTCTGGACAGCCTGTTCTAGCATCTGACCACTCTTTCAGGGAAGAAATGTTTCCTAATATCCAACCTGAACCTCCTCTGCTCAACTTGAGTCGAGTCCATTCCCTCAAGTCCTATTGCTAATTACAGGGGAGAAGAGATCAATCTTCACCTCGCCACAACCTCCTGTCAGGTAGTTCTAGAGAGCTAAAACTTTGAGACTCCACCAGACTAAACAATCCCAATTCCTCAGCCAGTTCTCTTAGGGCTTGTGCTCCACACCCCTCAACAAATTTTTTGCCTCTCTCTGGAAATGCTTCAGGGCCTCAATGTCATCTTATAGTGAGAGGCTCAAAACTGAACACAGTACATGAGGTGCAGACTCACTAGAACTAAGTAGAAGGGACAATCACATCCCTGCCCTACTGGCAACACTATTTCTGATACAAGCCAGGATGCTGTTGGTGTTTTTGGCTACTTGGGTGCACTGCTTGCTGAGCATTGACCAACACCCCCAGGTTCATTTCTTCCATGCGGTCTTCCATCCACTCCGTCCCAAGCCTGTCGTGTTGCTATTCACCACCAGTTACCAGCTGGATTTAACTCCATTCACCACAATTCTCTGGAGCCAGTCCTCCAGTCAGTTCTTTACCCAGCAAAGATTGTACCTGTTCAAGCCAAGGGCTACCAGCTTCTCCAGAAGAATACTGTGGGAAACAGTGTCAGAGGATTTGCTGGTGTTTAGGTAGACTATGTCAACAGTCTTTAAGTCTTGGACCTCTTGGCATAAAAAAGTATATTGTTTGCAACATAATCAGCAATTTGCATTTTTTCCTGAATCCCAGCTCAGAATGGAATGTCATTCTTGATGACAGTATGTTCCAGGTGCAAAAGCTTGTGCAGACTGATAAACATCTTGGCTTAGACTCTTTTTGAAGGTGGCTGATGCCTTTGTTCAAGGTTTCTTTGATTTGAAACTTTTGCTGTTTCCAGTAGATGAATGGGAATAAAGAAAAGAAAGGAAGAAGGAAAACATTTTCAGCCTTTGGATTGCAAACATTTTTTAAAAAAATAACAACTTTCCACTCCTCATTTCTTATTGACTTCACCAGTAAATTGGCCTGTTGACAAAAAATAAATACAAAGAATAATCTTCTGCCACTTTAAATTTCAGAACAAATGCTGCTTACTAGAGCATTACTAGTAGCTTACTAGAGCCCTGGGGAATGGCTAATTCTGAAGTCATTTTTACTTTTAAAATATGAACTCACAGAATCACAGAATTAAAAAATGGTTTACATCGGCAGGGTGCTCTGGGACCATCTGGTCTGACTCTTGCTCAGCGGGGCCACCCAGAGCAGGGTGCCCAGATCCACATCCAGACATCTTTAAAGATATCCATTGAGGATGCTCTACAGCCTCTCTGGCTAACTTGTTCCAGTGCTTCATAATCAACACAGCACAAAAGTTCATACTGTGTTCAGAGGGTGTGCCTATTGCCTGTGGTCCTGACTTGGCACCCCTGAAAAAAGACATGATTATGTGCATCCTCCTTTCAGGTAGTTTTACGCATTACTGAGATTCCCCTGATCCTCCTCTTCTCCAGACTGAACAGACCCAGCTCTCTCAGCCCTTCCTTATAGGTGAGATGTTCCTACCCTTCACTGTACTCTCTATAGTATGCCCACATCTCTCATGTGCTGGGGAGGCTTGAACTGGACGCAATACTCTAGATGAAACCTCAGCTGTGAAGAGTAGGAGGATCATCTCTCTTCATATGCAACCCAGTATTTTACTTAATGCATCCCAGGACACCTTTAGGTGTCTTTGAAGCAAGGGCTCATTGCTGGCTCATGTTCAACTTATTTTCAGTCAGGGCAACCAGGTCTTTTCCTGAGAAGCTGCTCTCCACTTGGGTGCATCCAGAATGCCCTGGTGCTTGGGGCTGTTCCTCCCCAGGTGCAGGACTCCATGCTTCCCCTTGTTGAACTTCACGGTGTTCCTGTCAGCTTATTTCTCCAGCCTGCCCAGGTCCCTTTAGATGACAGCGTGATCCAGTATGTATTTGTCACTCCTCCCAGTTTTTGTGTCATTTGAAAAACTGAGTACACTGTGCCCTACTGTACAGACTGTTAAAGAAGACATTAAACGGAACTGGACTCAGTATTGACCACTGGGGTACTCTACACGTTACTGGACTCAAAATGTAGTTTGTACCATTTATTAACACACCCTAGGCCTGTCTATTTAGGCAGTTTTCAGTCCATCTTACTATCTGCTCATCTAGTCCATCAGCAGCTTGTCTAAGAGTGTCTTAAGGGATATCGTGTCAGTGGTATTACTTCCATCCATTGCTCTTCTCTCCTCCATTAGGCCAGCCATTTCACTGTAGCTTATAAAGATAGTAAAGCTTGTCTTCTTCTTCCTGAGTCTATGCTGACCATTCTTGATAATTTTCTTGCTGTTTATGTTTTTGAAATGGTTTCTAGGATAAGCTGCTCCATCATGACTGAGCTCATTTGTGAACACAACAGGATTAAGAATTCTCCATAGTTAGAAATAATGAAGCCAAAATCACTTTAGGAAAAATGATACTTGATAAAAACTAAGCAGGTTGTGTATTTAGTGAGGAGTCTGCAACATCAGGCATTCTGTATTTCCATGTCTTTGTAATATACTGAATGATTGTTGTAGAAATAATGTCCTGCCAGGCATCTTTAAAAAAAAGTTCTGCTTAGCTCTATAAAAGGTGCAATGTTGCTCCACTGATCTGCATATGTTGCATTACATGTTAGAGAGGCTACATCTTGAAATTCACTGCAGGTGTCAGAGTAGCTTAAAAGCTAACTAGACTTGAAAAAAACAACACTCTGTAAAACTTAAATGAATGTGCTAAGAAGCTGATTTAGTGCACAACACTACATGCAAGACCATCTACAGGGAAGAAAAGTTGGGGAGGTATTTTTTTCATTTTCTTCTATGAAGAATAAAAAGAAAATGGCAAAGCCTGCAGAAAGCCACAATGACTTTCCTGACATGAATGCAAGAAGTCCTTTCTCTGAAGATCTGCTTTGATCTAGCCACTAGAGTTTGCTCTAGTAGTGGCACAAACCTCATGAATTTTCTATGAATAGAGAGCGGTGTGTACCATCACTGCCTCTGAATGAGAAAGAGAGTTTAGGCTAAAATGTGGATGAGTCAAATAGCACCACTTCATGTCAAGTTTCAGTCCAGTGTGAATGTTTATGGCCTCTGAAAATTCTGTTACAACATAAAGGCTGCCAGATTCTGAAGTTCAGTGGTGTTACTAGGTTCTCATTATGATACAAATATTTTCTTTCTTCATATGATTTATGGACCTCTCTGCATCTTTTCTTTTTCTGGGTTCTTGGGTAGTGAAGCAGAGTCCCCAGAATGCCAAACCTCTAACTGACAGCTACCTTACTGGTAGTAGAAGAAGGAAGATTTGTTTTTTTGGAGTACCCAGCTGACCGAAGAAAATAGATAAGAGCATTGGCAAGGAAAAGCACACTAAAAATGTCACAAATCCAAATACGCAAACCAAAGATGCAGACAGTTGAATTGAAATCTGGGATACGTAAATGGTGCAACACTTTCAATTGGCACTTTTGCTATGTAGATAAAAGAATTTTTGTAAGGTAGACTTGTTAGATGAATTCTCATGCTTCTTAAAGGTAAGCAGATTTTGCAAAGCTATGGTTTTTTGGGGAGTGAAGTCTTTGACAGAAGTGCTTATTGAATTCATTAAAATGCACTATTAGGAAAGCAGAGATGATTGCTCTGCTGATACAAAAAGACATAACTATATTGAATCCATTCAGTAAGTTAGGAATTTCTAATGCTATAACGTACTCTGTGTGACAAGATACTTGAAGCATTTGCTATTAGTATTTATAACTTGTGAACTGTGAAATGCAATCTTACTTTCACACAAGCAGACCTGAGGAATAACTACTTTTTTAAACATACGCTAGGTATCCAAGATATTTTTCATTGCTTAATAAAAGAGAATATTTTTATGCTCAATAGATACATTAATTTTTTGTCTGGTGTTATTTTCAACTTTTACTTTCTTAAGCAAAATATTTTTAGACACCATACAACTTCCCTCTCATATTTCTTGCCAACTTAAATCTAGTTTGACCTGGCACTGCTTCAGGGCATGCATTTTTATTCTGAGTTCTCACTTCTGGAGCTATGCAAGACTGAGGTTTTGCCAATTTATTGTCTGTTCACTAATCACTGTGAGCCAAGTCTGACACAGATGGTAGTTTTCCTTCCCCTCATTAAAAAAATAAAATGTTTAAAAATTAAAATTATAAAAATTATAAAATTATAAAATTATAAAATTATAAAATTATAAAAAAAATAAAATTAAAAAAATAAATGCTGTGGAATAAAATCTATGCTTTCAGTATCATGCATGAGCATGATACAGAGTTGGCATTTTAGACTAAACAAAACATACATACAACTTTCATTCTTCACCTGTGTAACAATACTGAAAGTATTTCATAATAAATACTGTAGTATTTGGACAGAAGAAATCATTCTGGAAAGTTATTTAACATTCAAAATTATAAGGGAGTTGTAATATTGTTATCAAAAATTACAGGTCTGGTCTGAATCTAACTATGTGCATCTTAACTTACGGCACATGTAAGTGACATCATGAAAGTATCTTTAATTTGGTTTCAGTCCTTGAATATCATTTAGTATGATGTAGACAGCATCATGAAACTGACGAAAAAAGCTTAGTTTGAGATTTTAGCTGTAGTTTTTTCAAAGATGTTCTTGATTACCTACTTAGGAGAGTCGAAGGCAGAGAGTCGTAGCATGCCTGAGTAGAATCAAGAAATATGACCATATAACACAATGCACTATCAAGAACCAGCTTGACAATCCCTTTCTGTTGTCATGTGGGGACTACTCCAGGGAAGAGTTACTGCTTTCTAATGTTTTTAAGTGCTTGCTCCACCTTGCACTTTGTCAGTATTTCCACAACTTTTTCAGAGGCTCGTGTGGAAAAGCAGAGAGCAATTTCAGGGCCAAAGTCCGGGTAGAAATCGACCAATGGCAAAACCAGACAAACTGAACTTCCACATCCTCAGTCAGTGACTGATGGTGGAATTGATGCTGTAGTTTTTTTCAGGAGGGTAAATGGTACAAGGTCCCTTCTGCAACAGCTGACTAATGCAGCAAGCAGTGTGAGCTCTGCACATTTCTATTTGCTATGCTTTCCCAGGAGTGTGACCAAGGGACTGCTGCAGGAGAAACCAGAGGCAGTAGTAACTTTGTGGTATCTGACCACTTTAAACTGCTCCAGCAGGGTGAACACTAGTAATAATACTGTTAAGTTGTTGTGGCCACTCATTCCTTCCCAGGAATGTAGCAATGTTGTAAATCCTGCTGAGATACAGACTTCTGAATGAATGAAGTCCACAGTCTTCATCTCACCCCTTGCTATGAGATCAGGTGGCATGAACCTGCAGTTTGCATCTAACTTGAAATTGCCAACTGATTTGTGTATGATATAAATACCGAAATATACTTTTCATTGCAGTGTTGTAAATAATTCAGGGTGGAGTGTAATGCTGTAAATAAGACACTTTTCTGTTTTAAGGGAAAAGTGGATTTTAAGACGACACTGACAATAGCAGTTACCAAATAGTAGGATCACAGAATCATATAATGGCTTGGGTTGGAAGGAACCTTGAAAATCATCCAGTTCCAAACCCATTCTGTAAAGAGGGTTGCTACCTTCTTGACCAGGCTGCCCTGGGCCATGGTCCAACTTGGCTGTTGAAAGCATCCAGGGATGGGGCATCCACAGTTTCTCTGGGCAATTTGTTCCAGTGCTTCAACACCTTCTGAGTACAGGATTTCCTGCTAATAACTAATCTCTCCCCATTTTGTTTAAAAATCATTCTTCTTTGTCTTGTCACTGTCTGTTCAAGTAAAATGTTTATCTCCCTTCTGTGAAGTACTGAGAGGCTGCATAGAGGTCTTCACAGAGCCTGTTCTTCAGACCAATAAACCAGCTCCCTCTTAGCCTTTATTAGTAGGAGAGATGTTCCATCCTTCTCATCATTTTTTGAATCCTCCTATGGGCCTGTTCCATCAGCTCTGCATTCTTCCTCTGCTGAGATCCCAGGTCTGGACACTATTCCAGATGGGGCCTTGTGAGGTTAGAGTAGAGAAGGACAACTACCTAATTCACCTTACTGGTAATCCATTTTTAGATGCAGCCCAGGTTCTGGGTAGGAAGTGCATGCTGATGGCTCATATCAAGCTTTTTATCCACCAGAACCCCCAACTTCTTCTCCATAAGGATGCTTTCAATTAGTCCTTCTCCCATTCTGTATACATACCTGGGATTGTCCCACTTCAAGTGCAACTTGGCCCTGCTGATCCTCCTTAGGTTTTCACTTTTCGAGCTTGTCTAGGTCCCTTTGGATGGTACTCCTTCCTTCTATTCTACATTACTTTTGCATTTCATTCTATGTTTTCACATAAGACACACACAAAAAAAGTAAAATGTTGTAATAAATACGATGATGGAACTACTTCTAAGATGCTATGAAAACCAGTCTCTTATAATTAAGTTTTAATATTTTTGTCAGTATCAGACCATTGGCTGCTCTGCTAATATACTATTTGTTGATGTTATAAGTTAAAAAAAAAAAAAAAAGCAGGTGTATTTAGTTTTTTCCTAGCTGTTTGATTTAACAAAGGAAAAAATATATATACATTCCACTGTCTTCCTTTAGTGTATATGCAGACATTTTTTTTCATTTGAATCTTAAAAATGCTAGAAGAAAGTGTAGGAGTTTAAAAATAAATAAATAAATAAATTCAAAGGAAATTTAAAGACAGATAGTTCATGCAATTAAACATCCTGCCATAAAGTAGCAGGGCTTGGAAATGAAAACTGGGCCTGAATTCCAGGAAATTATATTGATTTTTGTAGCTTCATCCATAAGCTGGATGCGTGATAAGAAGGATTTGTTGTTGGGTTTTGATTATTGCTCAGATTTGCTTCCTTACTTTTTCTGCTTTGGAAGTCACAAGTTACTGATGGAAGTGGGATAATAGCCACTGCTTCAAACTTGTGTGGGAAAGTGTACTTTTGCTTGGATGGGAGAAGGGTTGAAGTATATATTTTTAATAGTGTTTGAACATATGTCTACCAGAAAGCCCGCAGAGGGCCAAAACCAGAATCTAAAGGGGATAGCTGGTTAGACCAATGTCAGGAATATTTTCCTGTTTCCTAAGATGCGTAGAGCTGAGGGAAAAGAAATCAACATACACGCAGAAGAAAGAAATCAGTTTAAGGACAGTATTGCACTGAAGTATGGCTACTGTAGCAAGAACTGGAGAAGTAACCAGCAGACGCTGAAGGGAGGCCTAAGCCTTTCCCTTTAGAACAGCTTGGTGGTGCACCAAGTTCAAGGAACACCAGTACATACAGTAATCTGCTCCCTCAAAAAAGGTGTTTTGTCTGCCTGGACAAGAAGTATCTATTTCTTTGCTCACTTGTCATTGTGTAGCTCTAAAAGAAGAAAAGATGGGGGAAAAAAACCCAACCAAACAACAAAGCAGAATCGCATATTGCATACACATGTCAGGAAGAGGTGGTGTGATTACCAGATGTTTAGGTCCAACTTAGTAATCAGGCACCATGCAGACCTGAATAATAGATAAAGAACTCTTTTCCCTGTAATGATATATGCTTCCTAGAGAGATGACAGATCAATTCAGCTGTAGTGAAAGTGATTCATTGCTTCATAATGACAAAGAAAAAACCTCATGAAGAATATGCTTCTCTCTGTGTTATTTTTCCATGAGTGAAGAACAAAGTGGCCTCAATTACTTATTAATTATAAGGATTTTTTTACATGTAGGATGCTAAATTATTGTGCTTTGCTAACAATAGTTAATTAGTTTCTGGGTAAGGCTTCTGAAATATTTGAGTAATTTTCTTCATGTTATATACCCAGATTTGGGAGATTAATTGTCCAGATGTTTCCTTGGGTTTTGTTCTCTCTTTCTCACATAATAAACATCTTTCAGCACTTTTTTTTTTTTTTTTTTTTTTTCCAGAAAGCCCACAGTCCATCTGTTATACTTCGCTGGAGACATAAAGCAGCACTTGCATGTGTGTTACAATCATTCTGAAGAGTAAATCTTCACCATTTCTTTTACAAATAAGGTGAAAGACTCCATTTTTATTCGTTAGGCAATGTCTAGATATGTTGTCCTTTGCCCTAAAACCCTAGTTCTGTTCTCTAATGCCTTCACCTTTGATTCTACTGTCATGTGCTATTATCTTTAAATCCCAAGTCAGAACATCAAATATTCCTGTCTCTTAAAGCAGAAACTTGAGGAAAAAATATAGCTAAGTCTTTAATAATTATCTCCTGTTTTAAATACAGCAAAACTCCTTCAGAACATTCTAGAACTTACCTGTTTCAGGATGTCATGAGTAAAACTAAATGATAGTCTGCATTTTTATTTCTGTATGTTTAATGAAAAGAGTTCAGTAAATGGATCAAGTGAAAAAGCTTGTTTAAACTTATACTGAATTTTTTAGCTGTAGCTATGGGAAATTGTTGTTTTGGTTTTCCAAAAATATGTTTGGGAAACAAAACATGAATGCTGCTTCCAACTTCTATTTTGGTTGTTAATATTTAAAGCATTTACATACATATCCCAGAACCCTCTCTCATCTCTAACTTTCTGAAGTCTTGCACCAAAGTAAAATGGGATAACATTTAATAGAATAGTGAGATGATGTCAAGAGAAGGCACCTGAGGTAGTCAGAACTTTCACAATTTCAATGATATATTTGTCTGATGACAACATTATGATTAGCCAGATTAAGTGTGAAATGGGTTTTAAATGTTTGGAGAAATATTTCAGAGCCTTGGAGGTTTGCTGAATTGTAAACAGTTTTCCGGAGGGAAAAGTAAAAATTGCTGAAAGCTTGTATGAGAACTGATGGACTTTGCAGGATATAGCATTCATAGAATCACAGGATTGTGAAGGTTGGAGAAGACTTCTAGGATCATCAGAGCAGACTATCAATTGATCACCACTATGCCCACTTAATCATGTCACTCTGCACTGCATCTACATGTTTCTTGAAAACATCCAGCAACAATGACTTTACCACCTCTGTAGGCAGCTTGTTCCAATATCTCACTGTTCTGCTTGAGAAGTTTTTCCTAATATCTAACCTGAACCTCTCCTTGCACAACTCAAGGCCATTATCTCTCATCACTCTTGCTTAAAAGAAGAAACCAACCATTGCCTTGCTACAACCTGCTTTCAGGTAGCTGTAGGGAGTGATGAGGTCTTCACTGATACTCCTATTGCCCAGATTAAACAACCCCAGTTCCCTCAGCCACTCCCCATAAGGCTCGTGTTCCTGAGCATTCATCAGCTTTGATGCCCACCTTCAAATGTGATTCAAGTGCTCAATGTCTTTCCTGAAGTGAGGAGGGGCCAAAACTGAACACAGTGTGTGTGGCCTTACAGGTGTGGCTTAACAAGTGTCAAGTATAGAGGGGGAATCACTTCTCTGCTCCTGCAGACTACAGTATTTCTGATTCAAGCTGGGGTGTGACTAGCCTTTTTGAGGCAGTAGAGTGCTCAGGTATCATGTTCAGTCAGCTGTTGACTAATGTCCTCAGATCCTTTTCCTCCATGCATCTTTCCAGCCACTCTGTCTCAAGCCTCTTGCACTGTGTGCAATTTTTATGACTGAAGTTCTTGTTAAATCTCATACAATTTGTTTCAGCCCATCAATCTGTATGCTAAACTGTGAAGAAAGATGGTGTGAAAACCAACAGCATTCCCCAGCTGAATAATCCCCTTCAAAAGCTAGATAAAAAGTCAACTGCTTTGTCTTGGATCCCTCTGAGAGTTGCCTGGGGGGAACTTTATCTAGGGAAATATAGAGAGATTTGGTGCAAGACAGATTTTCAGCCAAAGGTATGAATGTATGCTCTATCTAGTTTTTGGAGTCCTGAGAGAAAAACTTTGTTAAAACAGAAACTAACAGAAACTGTAAAAACTTTGCTAAAGCAGAGAGTTCTAAATGGCTGTGGAGTATAGAGTCACAGAATTGCAGGGGTTGGAAGAGTCCTCAAGAGAACATCAAGTTCACCACCCGTGAAAGCAGTTTCCCCATACCAGACTGCACAGGTAGGCATCCAAGCAGGTCTTGAATGTCTCCATGGAAGGAGACTCCATAACCTCCTTGGGCAACCTGTTTCAGGGCACTGTCATCATTATAAAGAGGTTCTTCGACATCTTTGTATGGAACTTTCTGTATTCAATCTTAAGTCGTCATTCCTTCTCTTACTATATACCACTGTGAGAAGTCTGACCTCATCCCTTTGCCTTTCACATCTTTTTAGAACTTAGAAACATTAACCAGATCCCCCCCTCAGTTTTCTTTTTCCTGGGCTAAACAGACCCAGGTTATTAAGTCTTTCCTCATAAGGTAGAAGCTCCAGGCCCATAATCATCTCTGTGGTCCTCCACTGGATTCCTTCTAGGAGATCCCTGTCTTTTTTTGAAGCAGGGAGCCCAGCATTAGATGCAGTATTCTAACTGTTGCCTCACCAGAGCAGAGTAGAGGATCATCTCCCACAAGACAGTGCCTATGCTCTTTTAATGCAACCAGGCAAAGAAAGTCATTGGCATCCCAAAAGGGCATACTCATGGCCAACCTATTATCCACCAGAATAATCAGGTCCTTCTCTGCAGAGCTTCTTTGCCAAGGGTCAGACCCTAATTGGTACAGATGCATGAGGTTATTCCTTCCGAAGTGCAAGATTCTTTCCAGATTTTATAAACAGTTTATCCATTTAGTTTATCCATGAGTACCTTGCTTGTCTGTGTAGGCCTCCTATCACCTGCCCCTGATTTCTTACTCTTAGGGATGCACAGATCTTCAGCTTAGAAGAAATGGTGTTTAAGTGTTAACCAGCTCTCATGGGCCCCTTTACCTTATAAAGTTGTAGCCTATAGGATACCTCCAAGTATTTCTTTGAAGAGGTTAAAGTCAGCTCTCTTGAAGTCCATGGTAGCAATCTGCAGTTGAAAATGCCCACACCTAGGCTTGCTCATACAAAGAGAAAACCCAGCCTTCTCCATATACAAGTACTGTATTGTCATAAAAAGAACTCCAACAAGTCATGATGATTGTTGTGGTTTAACCCGTGTCCTCCTCAAAATGGAGCCAGAGAGAGAATTGGAAACAAAATAAGATTTGTTGGTTCAGATAAAAAGTATTTGTTGAGAAAGAAGAAAATGGATACAAAAAAGCAGCAATAACTATAAATACAGCTGCAATGCAATCACCCTACCAACTAATGCCTTGTGACTCTGAAGTCTGGCCTTCTGTGTGTTGTTGTACAGTACAGAAGTTCCCCTGACTTAATTCAGGTGCTGCCCTGGCTTTGTGCCACCCCTATGTCGTGCCACCATGGCAGCCCCTGCCAATTGTCCCAGCCTAGGCCTGGATGCACACCCATCACTTAGCAGCAGTCAAAACTTTTTCACTTAAAATCAGGTCAATTGTCTAAAAAGAAAAAAAGCTGCAGTATCAATAAAATATTGCAAAAGGTCACTTTACACAAGTACTCCTTTATGTGTGCCAGAAACACCAACAAAAAAAAAGTTAATTCAAAAAGCTTTTTATAGAGTAAGTGATGAGTGAGCTGTTGAGTGTAACTTAATTACAAGTCTAAATGCCTACTTGTCTTTGGTTCATACCTTAACTTACAACAACATCTCATACAAAAATGTTTACCCAAACACTAGCCATAGTCCTTTGGAGAAGAACATCTTAGTTCTCAAGTTGCAAACCTGATCTCTTTTTTTACACAACATAAGCTGTAGTTTTTAAGCAGTATGCCAATTTTCTTAAAAAGCCATCCTTCCTAGGTCATTATCTTCAGTGTTTGTTTCTAGTGCCACTTGGTTTCTCTCTATATCCTCAAATGATGATAGAAATGCACTTCCAGATTTCTATAAAAACCTTAAAGCGCTTAAGTACAGCCAGAATTTAACTCACAGATACCTATTATACTATGATTTGAATAACCATGTATGTACAAGAAACCACTACTTTCAGAGTAGCGTGATTTACTTTAGCCACTCCAATCTTGATTCAATTCAGATATATTATAAAGGCCCCTTGGTTTTCCAGTTCTTCTCTGCAGATACCCAGAGTCTGTAGACTATCCAGAAGAAGCTAGAAAAAGTGATAAATGAGAGCTAATTTATTTATGCTGTGCATTTGGTTTCCGTACACACTGTAAAATCTTTGAGATCCATAAACTGTACTTGAAAAACTACTACTCATGATTATTTTCTGGAAATCTGGTGGTAACCAGCTCTCAAAAAGTGAGAAGACTGTTTCAGAAGGGCCTAGAAGAGGAAGGAGAATCAAGGCAAGAAAGGAGATAAGTAATTTGCTTCCTCCATGAAAGCCCAACATTTCTCTTGTTTTTAGGATTCAGAAATGAGGAAAGAGTGAGAAAGTGAGGAAGGCAGATGAAACTAAATCAAAAGGCTTGTATTACTCGAAGTTCAACCTGATTGTTCTTCTTTTGGAAAACCAATCCTTTAGATTCGCTGTCAATTTTTTTTAATGGTATTGTCTGTGCATTGCATCTACTCAAGACAACACCACAATGCAAACATTGCGTCCTGATACTAGGATGCCAGGGTGACCATGCCTGCTTTGTCATTTTCAGCCAACATAGACAGCATTCGAGTTGTTGTAGGTCAAGTATTGTTGCACATTTGAACATTAAAATAAAGCATAACCAAAAAGGTCTAGTTAAGTATACCATTTTTAAAGTGACAATCATCCCAGCTATCACTGTAAATTAGTTATTGCACAACCAACATGTGCTAAATTCAGACAATTTTCAAGAAGGAAGGAAGGAATTTTTCTTATAAAAGGCATTCAGTGTGAGAAACGGCACTTGCTAATGTCTTTACTGTTGCCAGAATTCCTAAGTTGGTACAAAAATCTTTTTATATGCTGACATAATTTCAATTTCTTTTTGTTGCCATTACATAAAATACTATTTTTAAAGTTTACAAAAAAACCAAAAACCTCCACAAAAACATAAGAAAAAAAATCTGAATGTGTATTACCATCTCTTTAACTGTGGCATTTTTAAAGGTTACAATTACAGTAGCCTTTTAATAATGCTTAATTATTAATAGATGTAGCAATGTCTTTTATAAATGGTGGGTACCTTTTGCAGAGCTGAGTAGAACTATTCTTTACAGCAGCTCACCATATGGTATTCCTATGAATGTGGCACTGATAAAAGTAATCTTTTGAACTTGAAAGGCCTATTCTGCTGCTGTTCTTCCCATTCACCTGTATTAGGAGTAAAGTTGATTCACCTGTTTCCTTTATGCTGTAATTAGCATGTTTCCTGACTGCTTATATCACCAGGATTGAATAGATTGTTACGTTATTCTTCCTATATTTGATTTGCAGCATGTGAATAGAGAAAGGGACAAAATACGTAGACTAGCGTTCAGCAAATAAAAATAAAGGACTGAATCTTGTGTCCTTCTGTCAGCTATCAACTACTATAAGGAATCTACAAAACTCTTACTGGATAAGATTAGTGTGTCAGAGGGAATGGTTAAAATTCAATCACTACTGCATTTTCATTTCCATCTTCTTCTGTGTGCATGGAGCATCTGATTCCACTGAAGAGGTACAATACTGCATTGAATCTGATCTGAGATCATTTAAAGTGAACAGAGAAAAAAGTAAATCACCTCTCTGTTTATGATCTCTTTTGGTAACTTACTCCTCTTCAATTGGAACCTGCGTACAACTGCATGAAAACAACTGCTTTGTTGACAGTGTACAATGAAGCCTCAGTTCCTACCTTCTGTATCCCATATTCTCCTTTCCATTTGAACATTTCCATTTCCTCCCCCAAATTTTAGGGTCTGAATCTATGCTATGCATATTTCTTGAGGACCATATACATTCACTGGCTTGTCTGGCTGGCTCCTGTCAAGCAGACTATTTAATAGTCATATGTTACTTTTTATCCAGCAGAGGCCTTAACTTCAAAATCTTTTTTGTACCAGGGGCAGGCCTGTATGAAACAAGCAAGGTCATAGTTGTGCATCTGTCAGTTTGAGTTGAAATTTACCCTGAGTTCAAAGCGTTGAGGTGAAAATATTAAGAGAAAAAACACGTCTCACCTCTGCTGAAAGAAGGAAGCCTTAAAGATAATTATATTAATGGTGTTCCGGGTTTTAGTTGTCAAGACACTTTCAATGATATTTGAAAACTCATGTCAGTCAGGTGAAGGACCTAGTGACTGGAAAAAAGGCAACATCATGCCCATTTTTAAGAAAGACAAAAAGGATGACCCAGGGAACTACCAATCTGTCAGCCTCCCCTCTGTGCCAAGAAAGATCATGGAAAAGGTTCTCCTGGAAGCTATGCTAAGGCACATGGGATGAACCATGGTATACAAAAGGGATGTGATATGGGATAACCAACATGGCTTCAAGGGAGCAAGTCCTGCCTCACAAGCTTTGTTGCTTTTTATGATAGTGTAACTGTGTCAGTGGACAAGGGAAGAGCTACTGAAGTAATCTACTTGGACTTCAGTCAGGCATTTGATATTGTCCCCTGTAACATCCTTCTTTCCAAATTGGAAAGATATGGATCTGATGGGTGGAGTCTTCAGTGGATGAGGAACTGGTTTCGAGATCATACCCAGAGAGTGATGGTCAATGGCTCAGTGTCCACATAGAAATCAGTGGAGTGGTGTCCCTCAGGGGTCATTATTAGGACCAGTGCTCTTTAACATCTTCTTCAATGACATCAGCAGTAGGATGGAGTGCACCTGCTGGCATAAGACTGTGGGTGACACCAAGCTGTGTGGCACAGTCAACATGCCCAAGGGACAAAATGCCATCCAGAGAGACTTAGACAGGCTCAGGCAGTGAGCCCAGATGAATCTTGTGAGATTCAACAAATCCAAGTCATAGAATCATAGAATCATAGACTCACAAGGTTGGAAACAACCTACAAGATCATCCAGTCCATCTGTCTTCTCATCACCATTGCCCCCACTAGCACTAAACCATATCATGCAGCACATCATCCAGACTCCTCTTGAACACTGCCAGGGAAACGGCAACTCCACCACCTCTCTGGGCAGCCATTCCAGTGCCTGACCACTCTCTGAGAGAAAAAGTTCTTCCTTATGTCTAATCTAAACCTCCTCTGATACAACTTGCGGCCATTACCCCATGTCCTGCTTGTTGCCTGGGAGAAGAGTCCAAATCCCTCTTCACCACAACCTCCCTTCAGGAGATTGTACAGTGCAATGAGGTCTCCCCTAAGCCTCCTCTTCTCCAGGCTGAACAATCCCAGCTCCCTCAGCCACTCCTCATAAGACTTCTGCTCCAGACCCCTCACTAGTTTTGTTGCCCTTCTCTGGACATGCTCCAGGACCTCAACATCTTTCCTGTAGTGAGGAGCCCAAAACTGAACACAATACTCGAGGTGAGGCCTCACCAGTGCTGAGTAGAGGGGGATGATCACCTCCCTGCTCCTGCTGACCACACTATTTCTAATGCAGGCCAGGATGCTGTTGGCCCTCTTGGCCACCTGGGCACACTGTTGGCTCATGTTCAGCTGAGCACCAACCAACACCCCCAGGTCCTTCTCTTCTTCACACTCATCCAGCCACTTATCCCCAAGCCTGTAGCGCTGCATGGGGTTGTTGTGCCCAAAGTGCAGGACCCGGCACTTGGCCTTGTTGAACCTCATCCTATTCACCTCAGCCCAGTGGTCCAGCCTGTCCAAATCCCTCTGAAGGGCCTCCCTACCCTCAGGCAGATTGACACCACCTCCCAGCTTGGTGTCATCTGTAAACTTACTGAGGGTACACTCAATCCCCTCATCTAGGTCATCAGTAAAGATATTAAACAGGATGGGCCCCAGTACCAACCCTTGGGTGACACCACTTGAAACGGGTCGCCAGCTGGACTTCAATCCATTCACCACGACCCACTGGGCACCCAAAGTGCAAGATCTTTCACCTGGATCACAGCAACCTCCACTACTCTACTGTCAATACAAGATGGGAGGTGAAAGCATAAAGCACAGCCCTGCAGAAAAGGACACAGTTATCCGATTTGCATTTCAACTGCATTTTTTTGTTGCTTTTGTTGGTGTTTTTTTTTTTTGTTTGTTTGTTTTAGGACTTCAGGCATCTATCAGATTTTTGGTGGAGAAATCGTTCTTAAGTGATAAGTCAGCAGAATTGTCTCAGTGCTGTGCTAGTTTGGGCACCTCTGTCTTTTATGTGTTATTTTAGTACAGGTACTATATCCACAAAAGGTTCAGACTGTGAAGAACTTGTTCTTTCCTGCTACTTTACAGAGCGTGAAGTACTTGTCAAAGTTATGCTTCTGGGCAAGTTACTTCAGAAGCATACATCTGTGTTACAATGTGTTCTACCCATGAATCTCTACAACCTTCACAAATCCACATTTCAAACACTGTGCTATCTTTTGGAACCATCTAGACAGACACTCAGTAAAGCACGCCTGATCAGTGATATTTCTGTAAACTTTCAGCATAATTTTGTCCTTTTCCCACTGTCATTTCATTGGCTAGAGAACAATAACTGCTTGTTTCTGTGTATTCTGGTGTCAGCAGGACAGTGCCAAGCATACTGCATTCAAAGGAGTATCTGAAAGCCTTAGAAATAACTCAAGCTGTCTACTTTGTGATTGTGTGTCTTAAGTCAGAAAATAATCTCACATCTCCCTTTTTTATTAGAAACATCTCATTCAGAAAAATGCCCTGTGAATGGCTTATTTTGCAGGTTTTACTGACGTAATGTGCTGTTTCCACTTAAATGACCAAATTTTCCTCAGACAAGTAAATCTACTTTATAATTCCAGACAGAAGCACTTTTTTTTTTTTTTTTTTGCACAGTAGTATTTATTTTTTGTTAAAATCTCCAAAAATCAAAACTACTACTACCAATTTACATTACTGGAAAACAGAGCTATTCAGCTGTAATATTTTCATAGAAGTTTATTGGCTTAAGAAGTTTTTCTCTTGATGAGGCAATCCAGATATAAAGTCTAGCAAAGCTATTGAAGAAAGAAGAGTTTGGAAGACTGTTTGAAGTTAGTTTAGATGAAACCTGAACCTTACTTTAGAAGAGGAAAAAAAAAAATGCTTGAAGAATTATATATTTTATTTCTGCCTGAAGACTGGCACAACAGCTAAATCTTGGTGGTTTTTTTTTTTTTTTTTTTTTTTTTTTTTTTTGCTGTTCTCTATGTGTTTGCCATTCACTAAGCTTCTAAAAGAGTTTAGCTTCTAAACTCTTTAAAATTATTGTGTTGGAAAAAGTCACCTGCCAGGTAATGGACATCTTTTTTTTTCTCCCAGATTTTTTGGGCAAAAGTATCTTTCAGTCTGCCTGTGAAAATGCGTATGTTACAAGCCCCATTTGAAGTTTTTTCCCTTCAACTAGCTACCTTGCATTGGTATTTTCTGCATGCATGGTAGTTATGCTATTGCCACAAAAAAAACTGCAGTGTTTAGATGATGATGCCTGGGAGAACCTATGAAGTGAATTTAGTTGAAGAAGTAACCTCAATTAGCTCATTAAGTCACATCAGATAAAAATTAATTACATGCGGTCATGTGGTCAAGTTAGAGGAAGAAGTTTTGTGAAGTAAAACAAAGCTGGATAAATCGGAGATGAAATGTTAATTCATAAGGTCTTCTGCACTGCATTTATTTCCAATGATCTCACAGATGGTCTCATAAAGGTACAGAAATCTGAAGACCTTCCTGAAAAAGAAGGGCAGAACAGTATTTCTCTGTAATCAGGCTGTAGAACTTCAATACTGTCTTATTCCTATCATCTTTCATCTTGTATGATTCCCTCTGTTCACTTGCTTTTCATTAAAGTTCAATTGTTTTAGTAACATAATATTTATCTTTGACTGCCAAAGCAATTGTAGGGTTCAGATTTTCATTAGCTAGATCTCTGGACCCTTTTGTTTGATCAGTTTTTCTAGGGCAATACAGGAGTTGTGTGAAAAAAATCATGCTCCTTTTCCTGCATGTGCTTACCAGAACACATGCTCCAGGGGGTTATTTAAATATTACAGTAATATTTTACATTAGCACTGGCTGCCTCAGCAGACTTCTTGTGTTTTGCCAAAATTCTCCTCTGATTATCTGTTGGTCTCGTGCAGTAAAATACAACAAAGTGCTTTGCGAACATTTCAATGCATCAGTTTTCAGTTTTAAGAAAAGATGAATCAGTGGGCAGCGTGCTTACCTGTGACACTGGAAAGGCTGTGGCTTTTGTTCACACAGTAACGATAGGCAGTTCATGGATAGGCAACAATACAAAATCATAAGCCTGGAGTTGAGCAGATATATTACCACTGCCAGAAAGAATAATTTTGATGAACTGTTAAATTCATTATTCAGTTCCATTACTCTGTCATAACACCTATTCAATCTGTGTCTAGGTTATGTTTGGTTTGTTGTTACAACTTCTGTAGTGGAAGTCAGCTGCAGCATAACCTTTGTCAATAAAGGACCAACACAAACAGCTGGCTTTTGTATGCTATTGGACATGTTGTCATGGACTTTTTGTTTTCCTCTCTGCTGTCTGCTGAGGTCAGACGTCAGTCTCAGGGCAAACAGAAAAATGCTATGATGGTGTAGAGATTACCTCATTAAATTGCTATGTGCTATATTAATAGCGACTTTGCCAATGTTTTTTTAGGTAAATCTTGCTTTTTCTGTAATGATCATTACAGAAACACTTCCTGTTAATAATGAGCTTCCATCTTTGGTGACTGTAGAACAGACAGACAACATGGATATGCTACTAAGCTCAATTTCTAGCTACTTGTTTGGTGTAGATAATAAATTGGTGTTAAGATGGTGGCTGAATGGCACAGAAATGCTTAATGCATTCTGAAAGGACAGAGGAATGGAAATAGGAGTGAGTCAACTGGTTTTCTCTCCTTGCCTCTGCTCATTTTTTAGACTTGTGCTGAGAAGCTGTGAGTTAACTTAAGAAACAAGATGTTATTTTTGTCCACACCCTTCCAATTAAAAACCTGCCAGTGTTGTCGAAATCCCTCTTCCAGCTGTGCACAGTCTTTGCCCAGATGTATCCTGGGATGACCTCTCAAAGGCAGTGCATGTGCCCTTCTGGCCACAAGTCTCCCTTATTGGGAATTTTTCCTCATTGGACCTGAAGCTCCTCTCTGCCACTGCACTGGAGAGAGATGTGAATGCTCACCTGCCTCACTGGGTGAACATCTGGAACCAAACAACCCCTCTGTCTTCTTTATGGTGGCACTTTAAAAAAGAAAGGCTGATCATTTGATTTTTAAATTGGCCTTTAAGAAGGGAGTCTTTAGCAAGACAAGATGTCCTAAGGTATCCAAGGTCTGATTTATTTATTTCTATTTTGAAGGTGGTATTCATTTTAAAAGTGTTTGAGGCTCTCAGCAGTGATTGGCAGTGTAAAGCCCTTGCTTTAGTGATTCTTGAGATGAAAATTTATTCCTCTTGTATTGCTGTCTCAATAGATCTTTTATCTGGCTCTTGTATAACTTTATTCTCTTATATGCACATAGTTGTCTGTGTGGCTTTGAGTATGTTGTTACATTTTTATAATCTGTTAAAAGGCATTGCATTTTTAATGCCATAAGTCTACACACCGAGACTGGAAAGATTGTTAGAGAAAATCATTAAAGACATAAAATGTTTCAGCTTTGTAAGTCTCCTGTTATCACATGTTGTCTTTTGGAAGATTCACATGCCAAAAAATAAAGTATATCTCCTAAGTTAGTTCCCCTGCCTTACTTGTTACTCCAGAGAACAATTTTTGCATACAGCTTCAGCAAAAAGAAAAAGAATGAAAATAAGAAAATAATGAGAAAAGGGGAAAAAAAAAATCTTGTGATTTCTTTTTCTTTTTTAGTCCAGTTGAAAAGGATATCAAAATATTTTTAAATGATTCTTATTTATTATTATCTTATTAATTATAGTTATCCTTTGATGGTTTGAGAACAGCATTTATGGAACTTTGTCTTCCTTCTATTATTTGATCAGTTCTTGTGTTGGTCATAAGAAGTTACAAGATACAGACATTTAAAAACCGTATTCTTCAAAAACAGAAGCCTTAGTAGTGTAAAAATTGGAAAAAATTACTTTTATTAATAAGCACAAATAAAAGTAGGAATTTTAAATGTTCATCTTACAAGTTAAGTAACTTACAGGAAAAAGAAAAAGGAAAAAAAAAGTTGTTGTTAGTTGCCCCAGGTACAATATTAGCTTTCTATCTTAAAAAATACTTTCTTTTAAACAGTGTACCACAGTTTTCTCCTTACTGAACTGATTGCTGAACAGCAAAATCTGTGTAATAGGATCATTATCAGGCAAGTTCCTGATTGCTCAAAATCTCAGATGTATAAATATTTTTTCTTAGCACATTAGCGCTATTATTTCTTAAAATCATTGGATATTTAACAGTTCATACTTGTGCTTTATCATTAGAAGGGATTGTTTCCAAGTCTGTGAAGGAAGGATAATGACAGTAATTCTAACGGCATCTTCACAGTGACTGATTTTTCTGGCAGAAGTCTTGAAAGGAAGTGGGAAAATACTGGGATACAGTAGCACAGTAAACATAAAAGATCGCATTGTTAAGGCCAGTAAGATCTAGACAAAACATGTTAAAGTAGATCAAAGTCGTATTCTGTATTTATATCTTCAGTTTTTTTTCAAAATTGTGTACAAAATCTTTGTTCCAAAAACTTCATCATATTTCTTCAACAATAAAACAAGAAGAGATAATACAATATATTGGGATTACTATTATCATGTTGTATCAAACAGCAGGTTTAGGGAAGAACATGAGTTTCTGAATTTGATGAGAATTTGAATACTGCAATTTTGAAGTAGAACTTCAAATTTCATATTTTTACTATGAAGTGTTATCTAAGTAAATTCAGTATTTTCTCAGAGTGAAAACAATGTCATTCCTTTTACAACTATTGTCATTCCAAATTCTGCTTGAATATGCTTTGATAAGGAACTCTTCATGTTATATGAATCAACATAAGCCATACTGCCTTAAGGTATGAGCCAGTTGAGAGCACTGAGAACAAGTCATTGGTAGCACACTTACAATACAGTGTGCAGGCATGGATGCAATAGATTTACTGTGCTGTGTTTTTCACAGTTACTATCCGTGTGGAGTGAGCACCAGAGTGTCCCTGCGTTTGTGCCCATTCTCTGATTTGTCTGCATTTTCCAAATTCCTAAGAAAAATGCTTTGTGAATAATTTTTTTTAATCACTAATTAGAAAATGGATGTCCCCTTGTTTTTGTTTTTACACTTCTTTTTGATGGTGCTAAAACTCAGTAACTGAAATCAAGTCCCCATACGGCATTTCAGACTCCGAAGGCCCTCCTGCTCACAGTGAGCTCTTCCCAACTGGCTGTGATGAAAGAAGGATAATAACCTGCATTTTGTTAAAACTGCCCTCACTGAGGAGAGGCTGATTTTTTATTATCAGTGTATAGTGGCACCAGGCATGATTCAGTTTGAGTGTTGTAGTTCAGAGGGCATTACTGAAGACAGTTTAAATCAGAACACTGAAAACACTGTTTGCTTTCATTTGCAACCTGACTCCTGTGCCATTTGAAACATGGCTTGACAGACTACATAATATTAGGGTCTCAATTAAGTATCTTTCCAATAATAATACTCTTCTGGTTTATTCACTGTGACCTTTGCCTTTTAACATGGACAATAAATTTGCTTTAGATAACCTTTCTAGCTGAACACAGCATTGTCTGATGAAATTACATAAAATAAAGTGAATTATTTCTGGGTCTGGAAACCAAAATGTGAAGCTCATAATGTAATCAATCAAATGAAAGCATGTACCTGGAGGGGAAAGAAAGGACCATAAACTTCTAACATGTACCTCTGCCGATATGTCCTATAGATTTTTCTGCATTCTGGATGTACATGAGAAGAAGGAATTTAATGTGCATTTCTTGCTTTCATATAGGAGATAGTTATGGGTTGGAGAAATAGGGCACCTTCGTTAATTTCAGCTACTGCTGGAAATAAGAGTGTCAGAAGTAAGCTTTTTGGCTCCATAGGTTTGTGTCCACAAGAAATACCTTCTTAAAATTTGTAACTAATGGTTTTGACCATAGTAACTGTGATTGCAGTCCTAGTTAAATAAGGATGGTATCTGAAATCATTTGAACTGCCATTTTGTCATGTCCTATTCAGAATATACCAGTATAAAGCTGCAATTTCATCTATGCTGACCTTGCAAGAGGGACCCATGTGGTTGCTCTCTGGTCCATACACACAGCTTCTCAGTATCCTTTATCTAGCTTTCTACAAGGCAGGGCCAACTGCCCTGTGATTCTCAGGCCATCCTCAGATAAATCCCGTGAAGTCCTATTGGAGGAGACTTTGCTGTATGAATGAGCTCTTTAAAACAGGAGGTGTAGAAAAACTCAGGATGCCAGAGGCTACTGTGAGGCTTCTGTGCACTTCAGTAGAGTTGTCAAGGCTGCTGAGGGTGGAAATGATTTCCAGATAAACCTGCATCCCATCCCTGTCTTGTAATAACAGATCTTGTGGTGTGCTGGACTGGCTTCTGTAAGTGATTGGACAGCTGAGATAGGAGATGGCAAAAAAGAGAGATGAACTTGATGGGAATGAGGCAAATATTAAAAATTAACAAACTGGGAGAAGTCATGGTTTGGGAAGACTGAGACACTGTGGAGTAGTGTGGAAAAAGAGGAATCTGAGTTCCTGGAGGCTTCAATTACTGGCCATAAAGCAGTGACAGACAAAGTTGAAATAGGAAAAATTATCAGGTTCAAATCTTCTAGCACAGAACTCAATCAAGGGAAAAGTCTGAGAAAAGGGGGTTTGAGTGGGTAGAAGTTATTTCTTGTTGTTGCTGTTTTAGAAACTGGCCTTCTATGACAGAAGATGTTAAGTTGCTGTAGAAATAATGATGAATATTATGATACAAACTTCTGAGAATTAGATGTCTCCAGTAGAAAAATTAGCAGCATCAGATTTCCAGCACTCCCACACTTTTCACTTTTAGAGAGTACCTTTTGGCTGGGAATCAAAATACTGCATAAACATAAACATGTATGAATAAAGGAAGACTGACCCACGGAAATGTTTAATTTTTTTTTTTTTTCTTTTTTTTTCTTTTTTTTTTTTTTTTTTTTTTTTGCTGAGATCACACGTTGAAGCCTGGTGAAAGAACCAGGAAGAGTGCCAAAGTTTCCTAATTTGTTGTACATTGTTCTTGCAAACAGACGGTATATCCTGTATGGTGATTGGATTTATTAACTTTTTTATTTATACCAGTGTTAATAAAATAGAATTAAATATCTGGTAGATCTGATTCTAAGTGTATTCTCTGTGAAAAGTAAGACTTATTAAATCCGGTTTCCTATGGGTTTGAATCTCATGGCTGGACACTCTGATGTCCGGTAAAATCTAAGCTCTCCAGTTGAAGATTTTCCCACTGCTCAGATATTTATGGGGCCTCTTGTTTACCTGGATTCTGTAGTGTATAACAAAAAGGGGAATATTATTGCAGACTTTCCTTTCATGGGGCGCTACTAACAGGAGCTCTTTTTTAAAGTTTTCTTTACCTCTTACTTTCATTAAATTTATTAGAATAAAACATAGTTGTGATCATGACTCTTCTGTCTGATTGGCTTGAAGACCTGTTGAGGAAAGCCAATACTGAGATAGATGGTCAACAAAGGTGTGAAATTTTCCAGATTGTCTGATAACTTCAATTTCCTTAGGAGACCATCTTAAAATTAGGTTAGCCTTTCAAGTATCGTGTTGTCTTCTTCCTAAGTAAAACATAAATATGTTTCATTATTTATATGATTTGCTAAAAGAATATTACATTTGAGATCTTTAAATATAGAGGACTCTCACATCTATAAAAACAATTAGGCTGACTGGTAACAGTAAGTAAAAATGCCTCAAGATTGCTAAGGTATGGAACAAATCCAATAGCAGCAAGATCTGTGAAGACAGGCAGAAATACTAGAAGTGAGAGAGTTTATATGATCCAGAAGTAAAAACGATTGAACAGTCAATTACTTCTAGAAACAGTTTGTTTAAACACTTAACCACTGCTAGCACTTAAGTGCTCTAACTAGTCATCTATGTACAAGCAACAGTGCTACTGTATGTCTCTCAGACATCAACTACAAACCCTTAAGATCAGTTCAATTCCTACTCCATTGAATCCATATATTTTTGAAAATAATGTGGGTTGTAAATCGCACCTGACTTAAAAAAAAAGATTGTGATTTAGCATAGCCAATGAAAACATTTGTTTCACAAGTTTAAACTTTCCCATGGGAATACTGAAGCAGCCCTTCTGATCTCTGTGTGTGTATTCAAAGGAAACAATACAAATGCTTGGGAAAATATACTGGAACATAGATGTTGCTTCTCAAAGAAATACGACATACTTGCTAGATTTTTTTAGTTAGGGGTAAAAAACTAAAACTGAATAGCAAACTTTTTTTTGGTCTGTGGTTTTTATGGTAGGAGTCTCATTTTTCTGTAAACATGTCTTTCTACATAGCAGAACAGCTGAGCAAATGATAGTTGATGTGGCTGCAGCTAAGTGATTGATGCACCTGCATTTAGGCCAACTACAACAACATCACCTCCCATAGGACTTCCTCAAGTAGCCTCAATGAAACAGACAACAGAGGAAACTTCTATTCACTTGGTACTTAGGTAAAAAGATCAGTACGAAAGGCATGATAACTGCAAAAGAATCCTATTCCTCCATCTGTGCTAATCATGATTTTCTGTCTTTCTATCATAAAACCCCCTCTTTTAAGATTGTTGATATTATCTGGGAGAAAAACAGGTGTCTTTCCCTTCAGAACTCAGATGCTACTGGCTTGTATCTCTGAAGTAAATGAGTTACAGTGGCTCTGTTGTGTAGATTTTTGTCCATTTTGCATATATCCATTCAAAGGAACTTGCTGGGGGAGTACTGAGAATGATCTTCCTCTCCTAACTTCTTGGGACTCTGGCATCAGCTCACCTAGCCAAATAAAATGTTCTCATGACATTTTAGAAGTACTTGAGAATTAGCAGAAGTAGGTGTATGAATTGTATTACAGGAAAATAAGTTATCAGTCCAACATTATCCCATTCAAAATCAAATGAGTTCTGCCCCCTCTCTGAAGTGACTGTCTTGAAAGCACTTGTCAAGGGCAATAGAAAGTCTCCAGACTGTTTCAAGCACTTCCTTGAAATATCCAGCTGGAATCAAGTGCCTAAATATTTGTTGCCATCATACCTAAACTCATGGATGTCCAACCTTTTGGCTTACCTGGGCTTCACTGAGGTTGCTCCTAAAGTAACGCCTCCTAATTATTTCTATGGAAACTACAATAACTACAAAGAGCACCATAACAGTATTTAATGAATTATTAGCTACAAAACACTATTTTTCAATGCAGTGACCGTTTTCAGCAGTGATGAACAAGAGCCTGCATGACTTGCTTGTAAAAATCTACACCAATGCAGGTGAACAACTGCCGATGTTGCCACTGCTGAAACACTGCACCCACCACCTCAGTGTGCTTACATCTACTGTTTTGTCTACTCAAATGTTCAGCAAGTACTGATGAGTATCAATGGATGCAGTACCACCAACATCCACCCCTAATGTCATCAGCCAACATCATAAAATAGGAGATGCTACTTTCAGAGCGCACCTCATAAAATGTATAATACAGTTATTTATAAGTAACAAAATGTTTTTTAATTTTAATTTTTTTTAATTAAAACATGACAAATAGAACAAAAACATAAAACTTGTGAGATACTTGGCTTTATGAAACTAACTCATCAGTTTGTTCAATGGAAGTGATTGAAATTCTTAGTGAGTTTTCAAGTTTCTTGTTGGGGATTTATCATAAAATATTACTCTTTCTATGCTTCATCCTTGATAACAGTTGTTCACAAATAATTGTACTGACAAGTAATGATGACAAATAAAACATTATTATGAAGCAAGGGATATTTCTCTTTGGTAAGATGGGGCATATTGAAGTCTTGCAAAGAGATATGATAAAGTTTTTGATTGCAACTCTACACATCCAGTTTGAAAATTCACAAGTAATGTTGACTCAAAATGGAGCTGCAAATAAAGAATTGATTTTTTTTTTTTTTTGAATCTTGAAACCTATTCTCAAATTTCTTTATCAAAATGGAAAGCCAAGCTGCATATTTTTTAGTGACTGTGGTTAGCCAATGTATCAAAATCCACAAAGTTTTTTCGCATAACTTGAGTTAGCATAGCACTGCGCCCTCCCTGTGGCCTAGTTTAAGCACAGATAAGGTTAATTGCACACTGATGTTCAGCTTTTGCTGAGTGACAGTTGCATACATAGCCCAGAAAAGCAGAGCCTCCAACATGGTGGCGCAGCAGCAGGAGGCAGGCTACACTGCGAGCTGGGCTGGGCCGCAAGCATCCTGTGGTTGCAGCTTGGAGATGTCTTTCTAAATTAATCATCTACTCTTTGTGATACGAATGTAATCCTCAGTAGTTGGTTTGTTAGTTTTCTGATTCAGTTTTGAATTATTGCTTTCATATCATGGGCCAACAGTTCAGACCTGTCTTTTATAAGGGCTCTCAGTACTATCCCACTAAAATTCCTAACATTTCCAGTAAAGTGAATTTTGCATTGCTTAAAAGAGCAAGGTAACTTTAATACTGTTTTCTTTCTGCTCTGATCTCAGCATGGATTCTCAGTGAGTTCATTGTCATGACTTCTTTTGGAAAAAACCATACTGAAACCACTTTTCATGGTCATCCAAATGACTTCTGCAGAATATAGCCTAATTGAAGTGCTAGCTTTTTTTCTACATATTGAGTTTTGGATATTTGATATGTGACTATGATAAACCAAAAATTTTCGGCCATATTAGATCCCAAAGTGGATTACAAAGTGTGTTTCTATTTAAGAGCAATTGTGATCTTTCTTTCTTTAAATGTCATAGCAGATTTCAGTTATGACAAAAAGTAGTGATTTAGTATGATTTATTAACCACAGCTAAATGCCATGATCTTGACATATGTGTAGGCCTTGTTGTTGTCTTAATAAAGATGTTGTGAATAACGTATTTGTACCCACTGAATTCCAATGCCAAGTTCATCCCAGAGAGCATCATGTAATCAACTATATGAAGAAAACACTGACAGAGTGCCTGATATTCTTTACTCCAAAATAAATTTTGGTTTTGTATTTAGACTAACACACTGATAGTTCCTTTCTCTGAGATGTGAAAAAAACCCACAACCCACTGCCATATCTATGTAGCCTATAGATATCTATATATAGCTATAATGAACAGATATACCAGCTTTCAATTAAACCAGTATTTCACTGTTTGCACCTCTCAAGCACGTACAAGTTTAGAAAGAGAGATATGTATATCTCCAGTGCCAAATCAGTGCCAAAGGAAATTATATAGTCACCACCTGCAGAAGCATTCAAAAAACTTTTAGATGTTGTACTATGGGACATGATTTAGTGGGGAAATATTGGTAGTAGGTGGATGGTTGAACTAGATGATCTTGGAGATCTTCCCCAGCCTTGCTGATTCCATGACTACATGTGTAAGCAGAGTTACTTTTCACTGATATAATTGCGCATAAATACTCACAAAAAAACCCACCTTTTTTAGAAACTCATTTAAAAGGGAATTAATTTTCATTCAAAGTATTGTCTGTATTCAGTGATATCATGAGAGTAACTTCATCTGTTGCAACATCTGGTTTCATGCTATAGTGCAAGTATTATTGAACATCACTTTTTACACCATATGTGTGTATTGACAGTCTTAGTAATAATAGCACCAGATAGGAAATGGAAGGTTTTACTGATGAGCAGCGATTGTTCAGGACACTAAGAGAAAACATTATGTGTGCACAGTCAAATACTTCTTGAAGTACTCCAAGGCACACCAAGAGGCAGTAGACACAAATTAGAACAAAGAGAACTTCCACATGCGTAGAAGTAAAAATATCTTCACGGTGAGGTTAAGCTAGTAACAGCCATCTAAAGATGTATGATTTCTATCTCTAGATATATTCACGTCTTAGGTAAGCAATATGTCAAGTAACTTCATGTAACTGAAGAGTTGGAGCAGAAACCTCCAGAGATCTCTAGCTGTAGATATCTTCCAGCCTACATGGTGATCACTTTTTGTCTCCCTGCATTCCATGTGGCTCTTTTTGCAAGTGTGGCAGGTATAGATAAATGACCTAATCCAGAGGATTTGCTCTTGCAATGCTGGAATTATATTTTTGGTATAACAATAGGACAGGTAACACAATATTTAAATCTTATTTTCTTTTTTGAAAACCTCCTGCTTTTCAGTAGGGAAACTGTAGATTCTTATTTTACTTCCAGGAACAAGAAACCCCAAATACTTTGTATTCCATTCCTTAGGAAATCTGCAGTTCATTAAAACTAGATACACCAGCAGTTACATGGCTGGACTATCTTTGATAAATAGAATGAATATAAGGATAGTGAATTCTGACCCAGTAGGAAAACTTAAATTTACAGTCCAGCTGGCTTAAATGATATTTCATGAAGAGCATTGTATCACTAAGCTCATTAATTTCCCTGCAGTAATTTACAAAATACTGAATTCAGAACTTCTGAGATATTAAGCATTTAATCTTCTTAAATGCATAACATTACTCTATAGCTCAGAAATTAACAGTATTACAAACTAGCTCCTAATGACCTAAATAAAGTCAGTGAACTGTAATAGCCAGAACTATTTGTATAAAGGTAGCCATTTTTAGTATTTTGAGTCTGTGTGATGTGTAACTAGAAGAAAAAAAAAAAGCTTTTTCAGATCTTGTAAGTAGCAATATACAGACTTTTGACCTCAACATTTTAAGACTGTAATTCTGAATCACCAGTACTGAATAAATATGTGGCTTTGGCTATTTCTTTTAAATATGTATTTAGAGGAGCATTGTGAAATCAAATATTGATACCGTTATTTCCCTCTGATGATGCTGGCTTCATTCATTGTAACATTGTGTCTTTGTCATGGTGCATCCAACAACTTGCACAAGGTTAAAAGGTTCTGTTAGGAATCTCTCTTAGGGTAATTTCAAAAGATTAAAGTGCATGTATCGAGCACAGTAAGCACTTTTTCTAAAGTCTGATATTAGTTAGCCAACTGTGTTCATTTTATTGGAACCTTAAGTTTGATTATCTAGAGCGAAAGTGAGGAGTATAATAAAGATGATTTTAGTTATCTAAAAAACTCCAGGATTTAAAGAAGTACAGAAGGACCTGGAAATGATCTGAGTGTCCTACTGTTAATTATTCATGTTCTGGAGAGACTCTGGTGACTTCAAAACATATAGTCAAGCTACCAATAAGCACTATTTTGTCTTCACTAATATCTCGTTTAAATTTAATAATTTAATATATCTTAAAATCTTCTAGAGTCTTTTCCTTGATCCCTTCAGTAGAAGGGAAAGGTACTGAGAGATCAGAAAAACCTACCTGATCAATGCATGGCTGAGAAGCTGTCAGAGGAATATTATCTTTTTTTTTTTATCATGGGGAAGTTTATCTTGCACCAGGTCTGCTGGCAACAGATGGAGTCCACCTGGATCAAAGGGAGAAAAAGATTCTAGTCTAGAAGTTTGGGGGATTCACTGACAGAGCTTTAAACTGCATTTGAAAGAGGAAGAGGTTAAAACTAGACTCACTAGGGATGAGCCCAGGAGCAGCATTCCAGTGTCAGGAGTGAGACCAATAAGCCAGCTGAAGTAATCCTACACCAATGCACACAATATGGGCAACAAACAGGAGGAACTGGAAGCCATTGTCTGACCAGAAAACTATGACTTACTTGCTATCACAGAAAAGTGGTGAAATTATTTTCATGACTGGAATGTTGCAGTGGATGGCTATAAGCACTTCAGTGGAGACAGACTAGGAAGGAGAGGGTGGTGGGATGGCTCTCTGTGTTAGGGAGTATTTCAGTTTTGTAGAGCTCAATATAGGGAATGATAAGGTTGAGGTTATGGTGAGGATCAGGGGGAAGGCCAACAGGGCTGACATCCAGTGGGAGTTTGTTATAGACTGCTCAAACAGGATGGAGTGACAGACAAAGCGTTCTACAAGCAGCTGGCAGAAGTCATGCCAAGGTGGCTCTTGTTCTCATGGAGGACTTCAACTCAACTGATATCTACTGGAAATACAATACACAGAGGAAGCAGTCTACGAGTTCAGGAGTGTGTGCAAGATAACTTCCTGACACAGCTGTTAAAGGACCTACCAGGGGAAGCACCTGATTAGACCTGCTGCTTACGAACAGAAAGGACTGATGGAGATGTGGTGGTCGAAAGCCAACTTGGGTACAGAGCCACTAAATGACTGAGCTCTCTATTCTTGATACAGTCAAGAGGGGAATCAGAAAATCTGCTACCTTGGACTTCCAGAACAGAGACATCAGACTGAGAACACTGGCTGGGAGTATCCTTTGGGAATCAGAGCAAAGAGGTGCAGGAAGGCTGGACAATCCTCAAGAAAAAATCTTACAGGTTCAGGAGCAGACTGTCCACCCATGCCATAAGATCAGCCAGAAGGGAAGACATCTGGCCTGGCTGCACTGAAAGATTTTGCTAAGACTCCAGAAAAAGAGAGTTTAGGATCTTTGAAAAGAGTCAGGCAACTCAGTAAGTATACGAAGATGTGGCTGGATATGCAGAGGAAAAATTAGAAAGGCAAAATCCCTGTGAGAATTTAATTTGTCCACCAGAGGTAAAAATAAAAAGTGGTTTTACAAATGTATTAACAGCAAGAGAGGCAAGGAGAATCTCCCACGTTTATTGGATGCAGTGGGGAAAGTTATCACCGAGAACAAGGAAAAAGCAGGTATTATCAATGCCTTCTTTACTTCTGCCTTTAATAGTCAGGCTGCTTATCCTTAGGGTAAACACTCGTGAGGCTGCACCTCTAGTGCTGTGTTCAGTTTCATGCTTCTCACTACAAGAAAGACATTGAGGCCCAGGCGTGTGTCCTGAGAAGGGCAACAAAGATAGTGCAAGTTCTGGAACACAAGACTTTGGAGGAGTGGCTGAAGGAACCAAGGTTGTGTGGTCTGGACAAGAAGAGGCTCAATTAAGACTTTTTCACTCTCTACAACCTCCTGAAAAGTTGGTTGTAGTAAGGTTCTGAAAGGAGGCTGTAGTAAGGTGGAAGTCAGTCTAATCTCCTAGATAACTAGAGATGGGGTGAGTGGTGTCCTCAAGTCAATTTAGGGAAGGTAAACTTGGATGTTAGAAAAATTTTCTTCTCTGAAAGAGAAGTCAAGCATTGGAACAGGCTTCCCAGAAAAGAAGTGGAATCCCCATAACAGGAAATTTTAGCGAAATGGGTAAATGGGGCTCTTAGAATCATAGTTTAGTTGGCATAGTCGGTTAATTGCTGGTCTTGATTATTCTAGGGATCTTTTTCAACCTCAGTGATTCTGTGATACTCTCAGTATAAGGATAAAATATGCACCAAATCTTCAAAAAGGTATATTTGTAAAAAACAGATTTCATTTCAGAAGATCACTGAGTTGCTTGTGACAGTGAATAGACTTGAAGTAGCATTCTTCTTGGGATGTCTATCTCCTCTATGCTATGAGTACAGGACAAATATTTATAATTATTAGAATTCTGTTGACTCACTACTCAGAAGAGCATAACACAGCAAAATTGATGACATGATGCCTAACTTGCATATCCACAGTACCCATTTTGACATCGTTATAAATTTTTCTAAAGTCAGAGTACAACAGAATTTGAATGAACCTTTTGTTGGAACAATATTGTTCATCTGACTCTTTGCATATGACCACTTTTGAAATGCTGGGTCAAGACATAGCCAGTTGCTCTTGTCTTCCTTCTTCTACACTTGAGTGAACAATCTCTTTTATAGCATGATTATTTGTGCAGGTCTATAATCCTCAGGAGACTTTTTCTTTATCCTGGTGAGTTTTGTCATTGCTTTTGTTTTTTTTTCATTGCTGTTCATTTGATTTAGTTTTTTCTGCCATGAAACAAAAAAGAAATTCTCACCCATGCAAAAGTTACCTACAACTTATTACCTATCCAGTTGAAAATAATTTTTGCTCATTTGAGATTTTATTGGGGTTATTTATTAAGGAAATGTAGCATAATATTATTCCCCAGTGTTGGCCACACCACTGGGAGTATGGCTTGGTCTGTGATCTGTAGTTGACTGCAGACTTGTAGTAGATTGATGATAATGAGATTTACTGCAATTAATAAGAATATTCCTCTGTGGTTTATTCATAGAATCATAGAATCATAGAATCACAAGGTTGGAAATGACCTACAAGATCATCTAGTCCAACCGCCTCCTCATCACCATTGCCACCACTAGCACTAAATTATTTCTATTTACTATTCTAATTATATACTAATTATTCTAATTACTATTATTTCATCATAAAGGAATGATTTGTAATTTCAGATAAAGATTTGAAATTTAACTTACGGTTGCAATTGTCTTCTTATTCTCACTGTTGGAATTTTCACATTATTGTACGCTTTCTAGGTTATAAACCTTTGGCTGGAATTTCTTTGCTTTTTTGATCCAAGAAAATATTACTCGAGCTATTTAAAGCTTCTCACAATCATTTATTTTCTCCAGTTTCTTCCTTTCCAACTTCTGTGCAAGTATAGACCCTTGTTTGGGTTTGAAATATTAAGAAAAAAATGGATAAAAAGAACGGATTTTTTTTCTGAATTTCAGTATGAGACTGCTCTTAAAAAATTATTTACTGTTCTAGAATTTCATACCCAAGGGATGGTTTTATTTAGAGTTTCACTCAATATTACTCTGTGCGAGAACACATAAAGCCCAGAGCAATTTATTATGCAAGCTGTTTTTCTTGCTGAACTTCAAATTGCAATATTATTTTTTTTTTCACTGGGGAGATGGAATGTGAGAGATTCAGTTACAGCTTTTTCTTGTTGTTGTTGTTGTTGTGGCTTTTTTTTTTTTTTTTTTTCCCCCCTTAGGAAAATTCTGGGCTGAAACAGTCATTGCTTTCATATAGCAAACCTACTAGTTGTTGCTAAAAAATACTGTTATGTCAGTTTGGCTAAGATAAATAGGTGATTTTTTGTAGGAACCTCCATTACTGTGGAATGTTTCCTGTTTGACAAATGTAGTATGTGTAGATAGACAGCAAAACACTCAAAGGAGGGAGACACTATAAAGCTGAAAGCCTTGCTGTTCACAGTTTGGGGAAAAAAGCACAGTAACCCTAATCTTTTGCAAGTTTTCAAGAACAAATATCTACTTTTCATAAATACTATTTGCACCACAGGGTAGCTGAGACAGCAAGCGAGAGTCACAGGGATCAGAGCTTCATGCATCTTGGACTAGTGGCATGCAATTTATGCAGTCTCCTCTGCTGGCTCACTTTGTTTTCTTTATCTCACATCTTTATTCTGCCTACAGAGATATACAGTAGGTGGAATCTGTCAGGCATGAATCCAGCAGGCAGTATGAAAGTGAAGACTGCTGGCGTCAGATTGATTAAGCCTGTGCACGTGTCTGCAGAAAGGAGACACATCTCTGCCTGAAATTTTAATCACTCTGCCTGAAATTCTTTCTGTTCCTTTTCTCTCCTATTCAGGGCACAGTGGGAACACTCAAGTAAAGCAGAAAAGTAATCAAGGATAAAAACTTATTATCTTACCCCTATTGCTTTGTTATCAATAGAGGTGTATGAGGCATGTGCATCTTAAAAGAACTTCTAACAGGTCTGCTGGACTTTTCTTTATGCAGCATTCATAATGAACACCATATGTTGGAAACATACCTAAGGACTATTTGAAGCAACATTTTGGAAACACCAGTCTCATAGTTTCTCAGCTTACAACTTTAATCTTTGTTTTGTTTACTGGAGAAGACAAAGCAGGAAAGTATTTCGCTTATAAGCTCTTCTGAGAGCAACGAATCCTTTTTAAAATACATGCATATTCATTTTTAATTATTTTGAAATGCAAAGTGATTCCCCAGTCTGTAAAACATGGAAGTACCCATATAAAAAAATCGTGTGTTCACAGTGCAAACTGACAAAGAACTGCAACATGCTGAATTTGCTATAAATTTTATTGTCGAAGACATTTGCTAGTCTCGTTTGAATAGAAATGCAAGGGTGAAAGATGCTAAAGGAAAGAAAAAACCAAAATAAGAGATTTTAAAAATTAAGAGAATAATTCAGTTTTTCTGTTGTAGAAATTGTTACCTCTAATGTATTTCAGAGTTATTGACTCTGAAAGAACACTGCCTGTGGTACATTAATTGTTTGTTCAGTTTCCACGTAGTAAAACAATGTGTATGGCAGGTTTTCATTTTTTCTAATCCCTCATGGAATAGATGTCAGAATGTCCTACATTCCTTTTTTTGAAATAAGGGAATGAAATATCTTATACTCCCAAAATTTTCAAAATTGGACTCTTCATCCCCCTCCTTTCTTTAACTTTTTTTTTTTTTTTTTTTTTTTTGGCTTGTTTCAAGCATACAGTACCTAATGTATTCCATATATCTCCAAGTCTCTGTCTGCTGAACTTGTGTGTTGCTTCTTGTCTTCTTACAAAACCAAAGTTTTTGCAGATTTAAAAGTGTATATGACTATTCATAAATAGTTGTACTATAGTATGTTTGGGTCTTTGTTAAGTAGGTTTTACCACAAATGAAGGGAGAGCAGAGGAGTAATTCAGATTCTGGATACAGCAGTGATAATGTTTTACACAAAGAAGAAATATGGTATAAAAACTGAAACAGACAGGCATGCAAGACTTTAATTTTAACTTGCAGATCCTATTAAGTCACAACTATTTGGCTGAATTCCAAAGGCTGCAAATTAAAAGGATTGAACTGAACAGAAAAGTCTTTGATAACATTTAGGCTTAAATATTACAACTCTTGTTTACTGATATTCTAGAACACAGCATAGATAAACTCAATTTATCCAAAACTCTGCTTTTGACTCACAGAGTGGTATGTTTCTCCAAGAGATGAAAACAAAGCTCTGAGCATTCATATTTTCTAAAGTTCCCATGACATATTTGCAGAAGCTGAAGGTGTTAATCCTTGTGGCTTGACCAAACTGTTACTTGAGCGATTGCATTGTACATTTTCTTAGCAGAACGTGGTTGTATTTGTCTCTGAAATTCATTTCTAACATTAATAACTATGTAAAGTTGCTGAGCCTTATAGTGTTGCCTTGCTTCTTTGTTCTCCATGTGTTCAAAACTCAGCTAGTGCACCTTGGACCTATAAGTACTTCACATTAAATGTTCTTCCATACTTTCCTCTACCAGTGGATGAAAAGCAGGACCCTTTCACTGAGTTTGCCCTCCATCCTTTGAGCTGATCTTCATTTGTGAAGGCTGAATCTCTTGCTGTAAATCAGCACTGCAAATATTAGAAACTAAATTTCTGTCATGCTGAGGCAGATCCTTCAGTCACAGAGAATCTCTCCTCCACCTGTTATTCCCCACTGTGTGGAACCTGATTCTGAATAAGTATTTTCTCCTCTTGTACACTGGGATTTTACACAGTACTCAGCAGGTAGGCAAAGAAATCTCCTTTGCTTACAATGTAACTACTGAACTTGATCATACTTTTTTTACTCATTTTCCAAGAATCTGTCATAGCCAAAACTTACATGAGTACAGAACAAAAGGGTTTGCCTATCTGAAAGGAGAAGTATTGCATTTTATTAACCAGAAAGAACATCTTAGGCAAATAGATGCTACACTGGTCACCACATCAGAAATTGCTATGAAATTATGGAAGAAGACCTTTTTTCTCTTCTGCCTGTCTGTATGCCTAAAAATTCTACTGCTCTCATTTGCCCACCTTAGCAAATACCATATTTTGAACAAACATAAATCTGTTTAAAGCTAAAATAATTGCTTCTCATGGTAGAATTCTTCCTTTCACTTTTTTTTGAAATTACTCAGTTCCACCTACACTCTATTTGACTTCTTTGACCTGCACTGTCTACATTTCACATCGTACTGTGATGGAATTTAAATAACCTGTGCTGTCCTGTGCAATTAAATCAAAGCTTGCATAAGCAGGCATTTACTGAGAGACACATTTTCTGTTATTGTCTTCCATTGATCTACTGTGTGCCCTATATGAGCCTGAAGTAATGAGAACTAGACACCAGTTCCAGGAGCAATTTCCCCTGGGCTAGTTCAGCTCTGATTTTAAGACGAAAATCTTGGCATTCGTAAGTCTCCATTTATTTTGTGGCATGATGCAAAAGAAAGTGCTATAAGTTAAGCAGTTAAGCATGACTGTTTTCATTAATTAAAATAATATTTTTTTTCTTTTTTTTTTTTTTTTTTTTTTTTTTTTTTACTACTGACCTAGTGGAATGTATTTTTTGCATTTTTCTTCTAATGTTTTACATTTCGGTGCCTTAATTACAGACTTGATTAAACATGGCATCACACAGTTTTTACTAAGATATTGAGTTACTCTATTTAGTTACGATAGTTTACAGATATAATGAGAAGTTCTTGTAAAAGCAATCAAATTGCCATCCAAAGCAGTAATACTTTCTAGTTGGAATGATCGGTAAGAGGACTAAGTGCATTCTCCCTCATGGAGTGTCACAAGTCTACAGGAGCCAATGGGATCCACCCAAAGGCACTGAGGGAGCTGGTGGAAGTGAGTGACAAGACAATTCCCATCATTTATCACCAGTCCTGGTCAACCAGGAAGGTCACAGATGACTAGAGACTTCCTAACATGATGCCCGTGTACAAGAAGGAGTGGAAGAAGGATTCAGGAAACAACAGGCCTGTCAGCCTGTCCTCAGTATCAGGGAAGACTGTGGAGCAGATGGTCTTGAGCGCAATCAAGAAATGTGTGCAGGAGATCAGGCCTATCCAGCATGGATTCATAAAAGACAGGTTCTGCTTTTCCAACTTGGTCTCCTTCTATCACCAAGTGACTTGCCTTGTGGTTGAGTGAAAAGCTGTGGATGTAGTCTACCTAGATTTTAGTGAAGTCTTTGACTCTGTCTCCCACAGCATTCTCTTGGAGAAACTGGCAGCCTGTGGATTGGACAGGTGTGTGCTTTGCAAGGTAAAGAACGGGATGAAGAATGAGTCCAGCAGATTAGAGAAATATTGGTGAATAGCAACATAGAATGTCTTGAATATTCTTATCTTACCTGAGAAAGGAAAAATAATTGGGAGTAATAACTTGTATAAAGTCACTGATTTTTCATTACTATATTCAGTAAGACAGCAGAAAGACTGAATAATTTAGTTTATTGTTATATCTTTTTTTTTTTTATTTTACATTTATATGTGCTCCTTTTTTGAAGAGTTATTCCTTGTTGCTTTGGTACTTATGGTTCGTAAGTGATGAATGATAACAAACCCCACAGAGTCGATGCAATTACTTTAAAGGTCACTATATCCTGTAATGTTCACTAGGTTAGGTCCTAGATACACTGGCTTCAGAGAGAAGAGCAGAGCTGTGGAAAATGGGGCTTTATGAGTTGGAGTACTTTTTTGGTCATGCAACTCCATTTGATGTTGTACTTGGTGAAACAATCTGCATCAGATGCCTCGATTGAATAGCTTATGAATAGAATCCTTGACCTGGAGAGGTATCTGAAAATTTCCTGATGCTCCCAGTGGAAATATTAAATTCAGCTATCTCATTAGCTTTCAATTTAAGTAGATACCTCATATCTATAATTCAATCTGATATAACGGTATTACTGTGGCTGGGAAAGACCACTGGACATAACGTAGTCCAGAGCCCATTCCAAATAGAGTTAGGATAGGCTGGCCATGGCCTTCATTAGGTTTGTTGGGAAGATTTCTAAGGATAGAGACTCCACAGACTCTCTGGACAATTTGGTTCAGTGTTTAATCATCATCACCACCTTTTCTTGTGTTGTAAAGGACCATTCTTCATTGCGGTTTCTAATACCTTACAGATAATGGGACTATAGCATCCAGGCCCAACTGACTTATTTGTGATTGAGGTCCTCTCTTCTCACTTCAGTCCAACTTGAGGTGACCCTCATTTTGTTCTCAGCCGCACAAACTCACCCTACACACTCTTGTTGAACCTTAATAAAGGCCTCACTGTTTTTAATGCTGCTTCTCTTCACTAATATCCAGACCACAGCTAATATAAATCCTAAGAAAAGAAGAACTTACTGAAATTCTACAGCTAGTGGGATGAAATGAGAGTTGAAATGCCAGTTATTTATTTACATTCTTGCTTGTATCACCAAAATGCTCTGGCCATATTCTGGCAATACTGCTGGGCTGGCTGTCAGAGTAACAAAGCTCAAGGCATTGTAGTCTGGCAGCCAGTGCTGCCTCTCTTGCAGGAGGATTGTCTGTCTCATGAAGCAGATGACCTACTGATTCGAATGCAGAGCAACACAGAGGATGTGGAGGATAAGAGCCTAAAATCATGAGCAGCACTGAGTGAGCCAGTATTTCTAGAAATCCTGTAATCACTGCATCACAAACTGAAGCCAAGGTATGATATTCTTACTTTTATAAAAACATGTGCTGGCAGGAGACCTGACTCAGGCATTTTACAGGATTCCCAGATTGCTCAAGTGCCCATTTTCTAGCAGATAATTTTTCATTTGGAGATGTATATTTATTGCTTGAGTGCCCAGCCAAAGTAGCCAATGTTTGTTTTCTGTCTATCTTTTGAGAATGTTCCTCCTTTCATCTTGATTTGAAGGTAGAGGATGTAAAGGTGTAAACCAGAAAGGCAAAAGTGGGATATTACAGTGACATTTCTAATATTAAAACAAAAGAGAAAAGGGGTTGGTTCACTAGTGGCAGTGGATTCTTATACTGTCATCTATAGCTTCTGGTCTGTCTCATGATATCCATATACAACATATCTTCAGTCTACTTGGACAAATTAGTTCCAAGTCCTGTTTTTCAGATCTTGTCCTCAGAGCCAGACTGCAGGAACTTGGTGTTTTCCTTGGGGCTGCACTGCAGGGGAGAAAAGAACTGGGGTGAACCATAAACCTGTTCTTTCAGTACCTGCCTTAGGTGAGGGTCCTTCAAGGCTGAGCACAGATTTTATGGGGAGAATTCCATTCTCCAAAGTTAGCAACATCATACTTTTCAGCAACAGAAATCCCAACCTTTTCCAACACACCATTTTTTCCCACTGCATAAGTTCCCTAATATATGCCTTCCACTAGGATTGTGCAAAAAGTAGTGATGGCATTTTTCTAAGGCTTGTTAGAAGCTTGCAGAACACATATCCTTTAGCTAGGGATTTAGTTAGCTCAGAAGTAGGCATTTGTTTTTATAATTATGCCTCATTCAAGACTTGAAACAATCGCTTTAGGTTTTATTATGCTCATTAGGAGGCCCTGTGTTTCAGCAGTGTTATTGGATTGTGTGACATCTGTAATTACGCTGTAATATCAGCCCCTGCAGCCATGCTGAAGAATTTTGTTCCTCCCCCAATCTTGCTATGCTACATTGTGTCACAAACAGCCTGTTGTTGTAAACACAGAAGGAACAATCTTGTGCACAGACAGTCTGTTGACAGTTGAGAGAGATGCAGAAGACAGTTGGTCACATCGCTTGGGAAAAAAAAAAAAAACATAGACAAGGAAGGACATGTTTCTATGAATGCAGACAGTCTTAATTCCAAAATTAATTGTGTCTCCAGACACTGATAAATAAAGGGGGAAAGGAGAGAGTTGAAGCAATGTGTTTCTCTTTGATCTGTAATTTACCTCATCTGAAAAAATGTGCTTATACGTAACAAGACAGGTTTGGAGTATAGGTCATCTGGCTTTGTTTTAGAGAGGTAAACAACGGTTAAAAAAGTGGTTCAGGACCATTTCAGGACTACAAGATTTGTATCTACCAAGTTTTATATGACACTGGGAGAGGAAGAAGCACTTTCCTACATTCATTCTGAGAAACATTAAATGTGGCTCTGTCCAGAATATCATGGCTAAACGCATGAGACCATCTCACTAGATAGGGCAAACTGTAACTTGCAAAGTCTGTCAGCATCTAATCTTCAGACTGCAAAAGAGATTACAGAAACAGAGACTGTGCTATTTAAAGTGCACAGCAGGCTGCCAAAAGGCTTCTTGTTTAGCTGAACCAAGTCAATAGAAGATGGGTATGTGAGAAAATAACTCTGGCAGCTACATCCAGTTTTGAGCTTGGTTTTGAGTTAATTCACCAAGTTAAAAAAAAAAAAAAAAAACACACACAAAAAAAAAAAAAAAAAAAACCACAAAAAAAACCCATCCTTTTAAATAAGGACCAAGCTGGACAGATTTGGAGAGCAGAATTATATAACCACTATATGCCTCACCATACTGTTGCGTCCACCCTAGCCCTCATACCAAAAGGAGCTAAGGGGAACAACACTTGGACCATATGGGCAGCTTATCCTTCCTGTAAGTTTCTGAAATGATAATCCCCCAAATGTCTTGATGTTCTTCAGCTAAGAAAAGCAGTCTGAGTTCCAGCTGCATTTTGTACAATGTACAGAGCAAGCAGAAGATTCAGTCTTCACATACAAAACCGCTTTACTTAAAAACAGAAAATCATGACACACCAAAACAAACAAACGAGCAAACAAAAACAAACAAACGAGCAAACAAAAACCACAATATTTTTGCTACATGAAAAAGGAGTTCACTGTGAACAGCATTAAAAGAATACAACATGCATATTCTCACTTCTGATAAATATAACAATAAAAAATCATTCCTGACAGTCAGCTAAGAGAAAGGCTTTAGAGGCGTTGAAAGAAAATAACATATCATTCCACATCATTCTGTTCCTGATAACTCTTTCCTCAATTGGACTGTTGTGCAACTGCAAAAATGTAAAATCAGATTTTTCATTCTTTACAAGGTCTCATACCACATTCAGCACCAGATCTGCACTATTCAGTGTATCTATCACATGCTGTTTGTTAGCTTGGCATGTTAGCCCTGACAATATTCATGTTCATACCTCTGTATACTGATTTTAGTACAATATCTTTAGTGTTTAAAGTTTGAAACAAAAAGCAGCACAAAATCAGGAAGGTGTATTAAGTGTTGTATAATATGCATAAAGATAGTTTTGAGGGATGGAGAGGTAGTACTTACAACAGTCACCAGAAGTTACATATGAACTGTCAATCTTGTGACTATAGTTTGATATCACAAAATTGGAGAGAACATTAGGTATCAATGACTGAGAGAATAGTAATGGTGATTTCACCATTTAAAACAAGAACGTTATTTTCTTTGCAAGTGAGGGCAATCCTTGCAGTATACAACTCATCTCCTTGGCAAAGACAAGAACCTTGACTCAGATCATGTAAACTACTTTTCCATTGTTGCAAGTAATGTCGTCATAAAATAGTTTATCTTATTACATCTGTAAGATCTGTAAAATAGGGACCATGTGATTTTCTCTATGCCATTCTCGGCTTTCCAGGGACTGTGATATAGAATAATATCAGAATTTGAAGGCTTTTCTTCAAATATTTTTCTTTAAAAGCTAAGTAACAGAAATGTGTCTTGGTCAGCAAATAAGAAATTATGATTCTTGTGGGGAAAGAATTTCAAAACAATTCATTTTACTAAAGGTTTAAACATATTTTGCAGAAGTGCGCATGGAAAGGTTAGTTCAGTATTCAATGTCGTTACTGCAGAAACACAGCATATTTAATTTAAAATGGGAATCAGATTTCTTCCTGGATGGACTCATCCACATTCACTGCCATTGTGGAAAGAGCATTTTTAAAAATGACTAATGATGTTGGGTAACTAACATGACATCTCAAAGAAATCTGATGTCTGGACACTGCAGGTCATTTGTCATTAAAAAAAATATTGTACTTAAGTTTCCAGGAGATTGGAAGTACAAACACATGGTGCTTCATTGTGGGAAAAGTGCTGCTTCAGCTTTGCATAGGTACTCGTATGTTCAGTTCTAAACAAACTGTGTTGTGCAACCAACAACGACAAGAAAAAGTAAAAGAGAAAAAAAAGTAAACACATGCCATTTACTCAGGAATGATGATTCGGGTTACTGAACATCAAGGTGGCATTATGCTGAGCAAAATGGAAAACCAGAGTTTAAGTCTGATAAACTATACAAGAGATTAAATATTAACTGTTTCACACTGCAGGAATTAACTCGTGAGTACAGTCCAAAGTTGCCCACTCTTGCATTAATTACCTATCAAATTTATGCCAGTGAAGACTACCAGAACAAAGGTGCTTAGAGCCTCACAGAACTGACTCTTTTCCTGCCAACAACTTGTTTACATTGAAGTATTTGATTAGGATAAATGAACCCCTCCTGTCACAGAACTCTCATTTTCACTATGGAGTATGCAGGGCACACATCCATGTGGCCATGGCAAGTTGCAGGCACAGAATTCTGCTTTTACCATGTCTGTGCCACTTTGATTTCTATTCTTTGCTAATGGGTTAGAGCATTTGTACATCCTTTAGATGATTGTCAGGCTTTAAATTAGTTATAACAGCAAAGGAAATTAATATTTTGCATTTTTGCAAGGAAGATAATAGCTATTTAGCAGCAAATATTTCCCCAATATCCCATGTTGAAAGTATACTTTGCTTTTGTCCTAATCCATGTTCAATATTCTTCTCAAAATCCTCTCTTGCTTTACTTCCTAAAACAGCAGACACTTACCTAAATCAGCTGTCTCTTCGCAGGAGACTTTAGTTTGAAATTTGCTTGGACTGAATAGACAAGTGTTCTGAGTTTACAGATCTGAAACACTAGTTTTTTCAGCAAATATTTTGAACAAGAACTGCAACTGGTATCTATCAGATCTAATCCATGGAGACTGGTGGCAAAGCATATGAGTGTTACATTATCAAAACAAAACTAATCACAGTACTTGCAATCGTTCTTCTGCTGTTTGCACCCTACTTCATTTTCTTTTCATTAAAAAAAAAAAAAAAAGTATCTGATATTGAGCTTATCTGAACTCAACAGTAGTATACAATTTACTTAATCCAAGATAAACCGAAAAATCTTACCAAGCATTCTATTACTGAAAGTTGAATAGCAGCATCATTTCTATTGAAGAACGGGCCCCATCCTGTAAACTTTACTTACCAGATGTGTTCTAATATAGATAATGGAATCTGCTCTTGTGACTGAGGGAAACTAAAGATACCAGTCTTCTAAAATAGAAAAACTAATTCTAACTGCCATCCTACCCTCCACTTCTCCCCAGCCAAGAGAAAAAAATAAAAAATAAAAAAATAAAAATTAAAAATTGAACGTATTTGTATTAATGGATTAGATTTACACTCTTTAGAAGAGGTTGAAGGGTATAAATCCATGTATTTATTTTCATTTCAGATCCAAGTCTAATCTGACCCAGTGATTCCCATTCCCAGTGTCTTTGCAGGCAGCAGAGAGTTTTGTTTGCTTATTTATTAGTTTTAGTGGAGAGGCAGAGCTAGTAATTTAAATTTGCTAGTAATTTAAGTTTACTAGTAATAGGTTTTCTTTCCTTTACAGATCCTTTAAGGTTAACCCAGGGACAGTGCAATATTTGCATATCACAGGCTGAAAAATAATGATTTAATTTAGTTCCATACATTAGACTGCATTGCACTGTTATGTATAATTGTGTCATAATTTTATGATGAGTTTATTTGACACTCTACTAAGTGAATACACGGATAGAAATGAGGAATAGTGGAGATAAATAGGCTAGATTGTAGCCTTATTGTTTTGCTGTTGTTTCTGATTTTGCTTGCTCATTTGTTTTGTCCTTTGAAATATATTTAAAGCAACAAGTATGTAGGAAAAAAAATCCTGACATGTGATGTTGACTCGACAGGCCTTTATGAGCAGAAAGCACAAATAAGAATTCTACACTAGTTAATTTAAAATTCTCTAACAGTTGTGTCTGCCTTCAGATCCCATCAGTAGGAGCAACAAAGCTTTACGGGTTCGTATCCCAATCCATTTTTTAAACAAAACAACTATCCAAAGTTTTGCAGTACAATGCAAGTTAAAGTGCATTAGAGCACATTTCCAGTTGTAACATATAATACAATAGAAATATCATGACTGAATAGATGTTCAGTGCACTCACCTGGCACATACGTATCAGCCCATTTCTGATGATATTTTCTACATAAATTTTGTAAAACACCTTTCCCCTCCTTAAAAGACACTTCACAACATTTGTACACAATTTTGTAGATGGGTCTGAAATGCATTTCCAATGTGGGTTCTCCATCCACTTTTGAGCACAAAGACCTGACATCACAAATGGGCCTAGTATCAATAACTGTCTAGGGTTATTTTTAAATATAATTTTAGTGGAATTGGACCTCTGCTCATCAATCACTTCTACTCGTTGGTCAGAATGTCAATATACAAAAAATGTGCCATGTTTCTAAACATCAGGCACATTATCACATAATCATTATTTTCTGTCTGTTTAAACAGATAAAAAATCTATTATCTAACAATATAATCTTGTAGTTCAAGTTCTAAACTGACATTTTCACTGTATTCTTTCATGAACTATGACATGATGGGTCTGTGCTTCAGTTTGAACTCTGAACAGAATTTGAAATTGATGCACAAGAACTGTAGATACGTAAATAATTGCAGCTACTCTGTCTCTCATAATTTACTCATGTCATTGTATATAATGAACAGCTTAGCCAGAAGTTCAGCTCGTATTACCATTCCAAGACATCCTAAAGCTGCAAGCCAGAAACCTAAAAAATCACAGTACACAGCATTATTAGTATTCATTTTACATTCTTACACATTTAATTCAAAGTTTTCAATCTCAGATCCTGTACTCACAAGTTTGTGTAGAGTCCTGGGAACTGGATGTTTCCCTTAATGAAAGCACTCTTAAATAATTCCTCAGTTCCAGTTCCATAGCATTCTGAAAGAAAAAAGAAAAACTAACAAACAAAAAACCCACACAAAGCAAGAAATATTATGAGATTCTCCATGAAGTCACAAAAGCAAATATTCATTTATCACTTTGGAGATCTAATTGCATGTTTATGAACAAGTGTATTCAGACTGAATGCCCAAATTACCCAAATTAGATTTTTATCTGCAATATTTTATATGCTTCTCTCCAACATGGATTGCATCTGATCTACTTTTAAAAAATTTTGCTTGTTTCCCTCCCAGGAATTATCTGAAGCAGGGTTTGAAGTAGAGCTCACGTCTCAGTGAAAGTCCTTCTGAGTATAAAATAGAATCTTGACCATAACTATTGTAGTCCAAAATAATTTGTTGCATATTTTGAGTGTGTCTGTTGCAAGGTAGTGTGAAGATAATTTCATAACATTACTTTCATTATTTGTTGCTGGTTAACTTATGGGTTTTGAGCCTAGCAAGAATATAGTCAAATCGAAGTGTTAATGTGCTGCCAATTACCATTTTGTTAGATTATTGACCCCCCTCTTTTTCGTCTCTACTTGTACTGATGAGCAATTTTCAAGAGATCATTGTTTAATTAATTCTATCACATGATGACTAACTTTGCCAAATATTTAATATCTGTTTTAAAAGTGTGATAAGAACTAAACTTGCAGATTTTTGTTATTGCTGCCAGAAGTCCAATGAGTTCTTGACTTCAAGGTATTATAGAACTTTCCATGGAAAACTTGAATACGTTATCACTTTCTACAGATACATTTTAAAACTGTGGTGTACATAACACTTGCTGTATTTTTTGAAAGACTTTTTAATATTTTTTCCTGGTAATTTAGATAGAAAGGGAAATTAGGTAGGTATCTACTGCAGCTGGCAATTCTGCAAGCAGACCATAGATTAATAGTTAAATATTCAGAACACCTCAATCCAGTAGATGAGATAGTGACTAAAATTTATCCTAAATATTTCCCTAGTATCTTCTACTTATTTTCTTCTCATTTCCTTGCTTCTTGCAGCACAGAGGATACAGGAGAACGGGCAGAGTAGACACTGCTGCAACTTTCCATTACCCATTTTCTCCTCCTATGAATAGATCTGTGTTTGGACTACAATAAAAAGCAGATTTTCATTTTTTGCACCTTATGTTTTAAATTCAGCATTCGGACTGTTCAGTGGGAAGTCATCCTGAGTTAGGCACCTTGTTTTTCAGTTTCTTCACTAATACTGAAGTTGCCAGGAGGAAAATGTTTAGTCTGTTGATCACAGCTAAACCCTAGGGTCTTGAGAGCAAAGTGAACATGCCACTGTGGCTTATTCTTTGGGTAAAACTAGCTAGAGCCGCTCATTATGCAGCCTCTGTAGATTCCCAAAGGAATTCTTTAAGCTAAGTGGTCATAGTTTGACCATCTGAGCTTTCAGAGAGAAATTATTCAAATTTTTAAACAGCTTTAGATTCAGACAGAAAATGGCCATAAATAAAACTTTGTTATAACACTGTAATACTGATTTAATTAAGCTGCATTTTGGATTCCTAGGAATAATCAGAGGTCTCAGGTTCTCTTTCCTGACCTGAGCACTTTCCTAACACAAGTTACTTTTTCATACATGTGTTTCAGAGCATGCACACTACTGAGAAAGGTCCCAGATTCACTGCACATTCTTTTTAATCTGAAAACATTTTGAATATGCTTATAGGATTTTTTTTTTTTTTTCTGCATTTACCAGCAGAAGTAAGCAGCTGCATGAAAATCATAGAATATTAAGAAAATAAAATGTAAAAAAGTTGTGCAGCTGTTTTTTTCTTTTAACAGGAAATCCCACCCTGAATGCTAGTGAAAAATAACTTCTTCCTACCCCCAGTCATTTTACAGCAGAGGTTTCAGTCCCTTGTCATGTCAATGGGAGACATCACGGGAGAAAGTGCAGTCACCCCAGAACATAACCCCTGAAACAAAACATTGAGTCATGGAGTATGCTGTCCCAAAGACTTGGAGGGCTAAGGTCATGGTTCTAATAAGGGTGTGTTTTAATTGGTTTCTACTTTTTCTCCTCTGACAGCCTTCTTCTCCTCCCCTCCTCCTGTTCACCAGCCTTCACACCTTTGATCCCTTAACTGCTGTGCCTCTGAAACTGCATGAAGAAAATTTCAATTATACAAATATCACAATTACCATGACACGTTACAGATAGGGAGAGCACAGATCCTCCACTACTAAGAAATCCTGTAAATTGCTTAAAATAACAATAGAGTACTATACACTTTTCTCATCCATTGTCAGACTGAAATAAATAGGTCTTTCTTCAACAAGCCTAATCCCACTAAACAGTACAAAATCCTATTGCTCAATGAATTTTTAATCCCGCTTTAGCACCTCATTTGTCCTGGAGTGTTTCATTATGAAACTAGAAATTCAATACCTTATTTTAGTTACATAATCCCTAGCACGTTTGATTTTCCCCTCTCTCCTCCCAGCCTCTCTTCCCATGTTGATTGTTCTCAACAAGCTTTGTTGAGAACAGCCCTTGCAGTCCCTAGTGTAGAAAGTAAGAGCAGTACTGGCCTGTTGAAAAACAACATGCACGTTTCTGTACCTACATTCTCTCTGTGAACTTTTGGAAGGTAATGTAACTCTGATACAAGAGCAAGCTAATACTGTGATGAACATCTTTCAAATCATATTTCTTCTTTAAATGCTCTTATGTTAGCAGTATATCTCTGTTGTTTATCCCTTGTTTGTGTTGTGAAACATAATTTTCATGAGATTCTCATGTTCTTCACAACTGAAGACTTTTGTTTACCAAATTCCTAGGACTGTGAAGATGCACCACAATTGCCTAAAGTGTAGGTGGACACTTTGGGTTTTTATTTTGATAGTGTGCTTATGCAGCTTGCAGAAACTACGTGTACCAGCAGGCAATGCCTCTTTCAAATACCTGCTATGATGTATGGATTTATGACTATGAGGAAAAATCACTGAACAGTCAGCATCAAGTTTATGAGACCATCTTAAGAGGGTCATTGTGCTTATGAAGGAGAACTGGGGAACAAAGCAGGAGTTTTACAACATGTAAAACCCACATGAAAACTGTTGAATAAGAGCAGAGCTGTTTGATTTGTTTTCTGTGGTGGGCAACATGTGGCAACTGTACTGGAGGAATTGAGGAGGGAACATAAAATATACATTTTTGCCTCACACTGAAAAGATTTATACAACTAAGGGCTGAATCCCTGAGACTGTCTCGGAAAGTTGCTGTATGTGTTGTGAAGAACAACATACAGGACATTAGCATACAGGTTAGTATAGCCACAAATCTCCCCTTCTTCCTGGATGTAAATTAGCAGGATCTACTAGAGCTTCTACCTGTCCTAGTTCTGCCTCTGGTTATAAAATGCAAAGCTTAACCTCAGAAGTGAAAGGATTGTGTTGCAGAATATGTGCCATACCTATCTGATATGTAGTCTGAGATCTGTTTTGGTATACCATCTTTCTGTGTCTAATTACTGTTTCAGAAGTGATTAGAATATTTGCTTTAACTACACCTTTTTAATGGAATTCATTTCTAATGAATTCTAATGGGGAGCTATAAGAAAGAAGGGGACAAGAAAAATCAAACAAATCCTGACTATTCTAAGAACATTAGAGGCAAAATCATGAAATTAAAATGATTGTGGCATAGCCACTAACTGCCTGATGACTTCATTTTCAAAAAGCAGCCTTTTATCAAGTCTGGAGCACAAGTCTTACAAGGAGTGGCTGAGGGAACTGGAATTGTTTAGTTTGGAAAAAGAAGAGGATCAGGGGAAGTCTTACAGTTCTGTACAGTGACCTGAAAGGAGGTTGTGGTGAGGTGGGTTGGCCTCTTCTCCTACATAACTAGGAGAAGGACTAGAGGGGATGGCCTCACATTGGCAGCAGGGAAGATTTGGGTTGAGTATTAGGAAAAAATTCTCTGAAAGGATGGTCAGGCACTGAAATGGGCTGCCCAGGGAGGTGGTGGAGTCATCATCCTTGTTTGTGTTCAAGAAACATTTCAGTGTAGTACTGAGGAATGTGGTATAGTGGGAAAATACTAGTGATAGGTGGACGGTAGAACTAGATGATCTTGAAAGTCTTTTTCAACCTTGATCCTAAACTCCTTAGCAGGATCTGTTGTAATAGGACAAATGAAAAAGTTTTCAAACTAAAAGAGGAGAGATTTAGATTGGATATAAGAAAAATGCCTTTTACAGTCAAGAGTGGTAAGGCACTTGCACAAGTTGCCCAGAGAGGCAGGTGGTAGATTCCCCATTCTTGGAGACACACAAGGTCAAGCCAAACAGGTCTCAGAGCAACCTCATTTACCTGTAGATGTCCCTGTTCATTGCAGGGAAATTGCACTATATGATCCTTAATTGTCCCTTCCAACTCAAAGGATTCTATGATTCTGTGACAACACATGACCACATTTTTATTGTGCCTGCTTCTGCATTTTATTTTATTTTTTTTTAGAGCTTTATGTAATGAAAAATTCCATGTCTTTTCAAGACACAATAGAACGGACACAGTAATCTTGACCTACACTCTTGATATGAGATTGGGAAGTACAAACATTTCATGATTTCTGAATTAACTCAAGACAAATTAAAAATTCATCTCCCTTATCAAGTGTAAGCATTTAGAGATTAAAAAAAAAAAAAAAGTCAATCATAGGAAATAAATTTTCCTTCTGGTCAGTGGAAGAGTGAGGTTGTGGAAAGAACTCAGAGTCTGAGATACAAGAGAAACAACTAAAAAGGACACTACAGCTGTAGAAGGTGACCACAAAATAAATATTGTACATGCCGATACTGACTGGAAGGAAAAATATCCAAGTGGAAAGCACTAATGTTTAGTATTTTAGATCGTATCCACAAAAGACAGGGAAAACAAAGCCATATATGAATCTTAAAATATGGAGAAACAACAGTTACCTCATTATTAAAGGTTTTTGAATGGGTTTATGCATTTGAAGTTTGATTTATTCTACATGAATATGATTAAAGGTAGTATTACTGTTGATGGATATTTTTTGTTATTATTATTTTAAGTTTAATGCACGAAAGTTACAAATTTCTCTCTCACAGGTTTCAGTTTGAGTCCTCAATATTTGCTGAGCTGTTCACTCATGAGTAATGCTAAAAATGTGAATCAATTCCCTTGAACTCATTGAAACTGAACACGTGAGAGATGATCTAAAAAGATGAGGAGAAAGAAAAAACACAGTATGAGAAATCTTTGTAGTGAATGCTACAATGAAGCAGAGCTGAAATGTGCAGGGTTACACATTAAATTGCACAAAAAGAAATTGATGTTTTTCCTTTGTCTATCTGCATCTTTGATTATTCTGACTAACCCTTTCCTATGTGTTCTTTCCTATCCACTTCAGTCCACGTTCTGTCCCTTGAAGTAGAAAAGTGTCATTTCATATGCTTTTGCTGAAGTGAACCAAAGCAAAGCCTTTTTTGTATTCATAACATGCTAAACTGTATTCTTTATATTTTTCATCGATTCTTTAAAAATATCTCTTTCTCTCTCCGTCCCCAACACCTGGAAAAAAAAAAAAAAAAAAAAAAAAAAAAAGTGAGTGAGTGACAGGTTGTCCTCAGGATGAATCCTGAGATCCTGACAACAAGGTTTGCTACAGGTCAGAGTGGAGACTTACTGAGCTTCACAGGGTCTGAAAAATGGAAGTAGGTACTAACGTGCATCAGACTGGCACTAGCAAAGAGCTGCAAGGCAGCCTGAGGAGAGAAAGCTGGGAAAACTTAGCACAGATGGAAAAGGAGGTCTTGGCAAAACCTTTGAGGAGCTCCAGAACTGGAATTCCAAAGTGTGTCAGAGATCAGGATAGAGAAGTTTTGGCAGAGCTGCACAGAATCCATAGACTGCAATAACAGGATATGAAACTAAGCATTGGCTTTGTCAGAGATGCATGGGAGACAACTGAGCAGAAGAGCCTGCCTTACTTTGGCTAAAATGCTGTTAGTCCTGCTCTTTAAGATATATTCATCCTTGATAGGAAAAAAAATCTTTCTAAATTCTATTCCTCTATTGTCTTTAAATGTCATTTTGTATGTGAGAAATGATGACAATGATCAGATTTTTATGTTACTAACTGATTTAAGTTATTAACTGATCTAAAAAGCAAAGCAAAAGTGAGTTTTCAAAGGATCTTGGGAGGTTTGGATTTATGTAAAAACAAAATCTGCAGAGAACACGTGAAGGCGTCAGTGTACAATATCATATATTTTGCCCATTACTGAATCAATTCTAAAGAGACACAAACCATACTGGTCATCCTGCAGACCAAATGCAGGTAGCTGAGCTCTATTTTTACAAGGATGTGGGAATCTTTCTTTTGCCACTGCCCGTACTCACAGTGGGTACTGCTTGACTTTCTTTGAAACAGGCCTAGTTTCAGACTATATGCAGCTGATAGGACTGGGTTGCAGTCACCAGTATAGAATCTCCCAGAAGGGTCCAAATGCTGGTGAATGGTAGTACTGGAAACTACTCTCACACCTACAAGACTGACACATCTGGATTGAAACAGGAGAGAAAAACCAGCTGCAACACTGAGAATAGCTTTTAATTCCCTACATTGTTCTCTTTATTTCAAAGGAGGGCCTACATTCAGAAGAGCAAAAGGAGGGAAGTCTGTGATGGAAATAAATATTCACAATACTGAAGCATTGGTATAGTTCTCATGAGTTCACATTTTTAGTAGGGTACAATGAACAGATCATTGTGGGTTTTTTTTAATATATGTTGTTAATAAGAGACTATTATAAGAGATTAAATAAAATAAATATGCATTTCTAATCACCAGATTCACTACAAATGATGTAAAAGAACAGTTTATGAACTCAGATGGTACAACAAATCTCTCTGCATTTGAATACATATAATGGCGTACTGATTACAAACATATTTTCCTTTAATTGTTTGTGTCCATCATCACAATGCAGTTCATTGTGCTCATCATTCTGTTATGCCCACCCCTATAGTTAAAGCTAGAGTACTATCCTTTAATCCCTGATTTCTAAGGCAAGAAAAACAATTAAACACAGTTTCAGAAGCAGTAACTCCATCCATTTTCAGCATTAACACTCAAGTGCATACTTAACTAAGCATTATTCTTGACCTTAAATGCTTCACTGAACTAGGGACTAGAAATCTGGGCTATAGCTGGTCTCTGCAGCACAGATATCAACTGATTCTTGCACTTTTTTTAGCAGATTTGAAATTAAAACAGTAGGATGCAAATATATATAACAGGAAATTGTACAGAGTGGAGATAACTCACAAAACATTAAAAAAAACAAAACAAAACAAAAAAACAAAACAAAACAAAACAAAAAAAAAACAAAAACATGGCAACTGTGTGTTGCTGCTATGCAGTAAAATGAGGCCATACCTTGTATGGGATTGTGTAGGAGTTTTCAAACCTTTAATTGCAACTGGTAACATTTTGTAAATATTTCAGAATGTTTTCCACATTTGACAAGCAAGTTTTATAAGAAGACTACACCACTGAAATGATGCTTCTTGGTAAATGAGAGTCATTCCACAGTTAAGAAATTCATATCAAAAAGTATGCTTTTAAAAATTAAAAAATGTTTATGAATGCGCAGGAATATTTTTATTTTATTTATTTGTTTATTTATTTTCACTTGGAAGACTTTCACTCATGTGAGTAAGAAGTCTGTAGTTACAAGGCTTAGTTCTTTATCCATAAAACATTAATCTAAGTCTTCAAGGACGTCTATTGGAAGCAATAATGTAATTCATGAGCATTAAATAGCGAGCGAGCAGGTCTGGGCCTGAGAAAGTGACTCAGTACGATACATTTGTCTCTAGAAGCCATCCGTTTCACTTTTTCCTTTGTAGGTACATTTTTACACTTTGTAACAGTTCAGTAAAGCAGTTCAAACATGGAAAGAAAAGTCTACAAACAGAAATAGGAGCTTAATCACTACTAAGATGTATGTAGGTGATTAGCACTAGCAAAATATTAGACTTGCATGAGCTAGCTCTGAAAAGCATGAAGCTGGGGTCTGCTTTAGAGTCAGTTGACAGCTCTTTCTACTTTTCTCTTTCATGGTGTCTGTGGAAAGGACCCATCTGTGCAGACCATACTGTGCTTAATTTCTGCTCTGATATACGTGTTGCTGACAAATTCTGGCAGAGATGTAGAAAGGGACTCTTCAGCAATATGTATTAGTAAACATGTTTACCACATTCAGCTTTAAGATTTCTTAATAATGATGAAGTCCTAAGTAGATTCTTGGATTTGACTGTTAAAGGTCTGATATATTTAAAAATCTCAAATACTTCAAACTCTGTTGGCATTCAAAAATTGACAGACCAAATTGCCACTTCTCTTTTCCTTATTCTTCTTGAATTTCCCTTTCAGTTTTCAAGTTTTGCATAGCATAACCAGCATGTTAGTTCCATATTTTTACAGAAGAATATTAATTAACATCCATTCACTGAATTAATATGTGTATATACATATTATTTCTTACAGCTCATGGTTGGTCCCAATTCACTAAAAACATGTTCATGACTGAAAATCACTAGAAAAAAAAGTCTCCTTTTCCTATGAGGAACAGAACTCTTCACTCTGTTCATAAATGACAAGAGAAAACTGTCCAGTCATTAGAGTGTATTATTCACTGTCTCTCTGCTACTAAATGTACCTTTAGAATGAGTCTGTTTCTTTCTCATTCTAAATGCCAGAAATCTGGTATGTGCTCAAAGAAGGTATTTAATGTTGATCAGTATATCTGCATGAGCAGTTAGGCCTGCTCAGGATATTACCAGTCTTTAACATTTGATCTACTGATGCAAAATTTTTAACTTAAATAATACAGTTCTAAGATTCTCCATGGAAAATTTTTTCAAAAGTTCTGTGAAGATTCAGAATTTCAAATATCTGTAAATCATGCTTCATTCTTTACCCTTTTTCTCCAAAATTTGCACCCCAACCCAAGCTCTTTGCTAGCTCAAGAGATCCTCCACCATTTCTTCCTTTTCCAGGATCTTCTGCAGTGCCCCAGAGATCCTAATTATCATTGCATTTACAAGTGTATTATTTCTATTCTTTCCATACCCTGCACATACAGTAGATATGTTTCTTTTCTATAATTCCTCATCCAATAGCAAATGAAAGTGAGTTTCAGCATCTTCCTTTTTTTGAAGCATCTTAAAATCTAATTCATGCCTTTGGTATCAGTCTCAGGTCTGGGAAAAACAAATTGCAGGCAAGCTATACTCATAATTAATTAATTGCTTTTGCTGGCTGATCCGAGAGTCTGTTCTTCGTCTTGTGTATCAGATAGTGTCATGACTAAGATTCCTAATAGCCATAGCAGCTAATGCACCTTAATGCACTTGTTTTGCAGTCTTTAGATGGATTCCAAGACGCAGTCTTATTAACAGAAACTAGAGCATGGTGTAAGCAGCCTTCCTGATAAACACGTGTTTGAGGCCTCTCATTCTGACTCCTCCTCTGCTTCTACCTGAACTCTTTCATTCCACTCACAACTTAGCCACAGCAAAGTCATCCTTTCTTATGGTGACAAACATCTTGCATTCCCTTCTCTACTGTTTCCAACCTCACAATTTGTACTTGCCAAAATACCACTTTTGTAAACATAGACTGAATCCAGCACTATCTGTTCCCAATGCACAGTCATCCACCACAAGGATGAATGAGGAATCCTCCTATGTTCTATGAGATTTAGGGCTCATGATTAATATAACAATGACATCCAGGTGTGAGGTGATGGCTTCATATCTGGAGCAAAGGAGCAGTAGACTTAAAATGTAGTATGCAAATGGCAATGTTGGATTAAGCTGCTATTTTTACTTGTTTGAAACGCTTGTTTTAAAATCAATCAGATTTATTGTAGTAGAACTACAGCTAAAAAATATGTTTTTATACCACACAGAAATCCTGGGCTTCAGAAGGATCTGAGAGGATTTAGTCTTTCTCTCACCATCTCTCATCTTCGTAGTACAGAAAAACAAGACTGCTGAAACCCCAGGGCACATGAATCAGAAGTCGATAGAGCCTAATTGCCTGTCTCTAGCAGTGATGTGGACACTTTGGGATAAGTAATAGAACAGGCACAGAGCCATACTTTCTGTGATTCTTCATACTTGCTCATGTTCTCAGCATCTGTGGCTTAGAAGTTCCTCAGATCTTAAGCAAACACTCAGATTATAGGTGCAGAGATTTAGATGCATGCAAACACATGTCTTGTGCAGTTAGTAAAGGTATGTTCAAAAAAATCTTTTGAGAACTGGAGGCATCACATTTCTTGTGCTATGTCTAGGCACTAGTGTTCCTTGCAATATTTATTAGTTAAATCTTGCAGGTTTGCTGTATATGAAACTCAGTATGCCTAGATAGTGTAGCACATGCATCAATATTTCCTTTTAGGAATTTGGGTGCAGATAACAAGAGAAACAGAAAAAAAAAAGAACAGAAGATGTCTTCTTGAGAAAGAACAAAGCTGTTAAAGAACTGCTGTGATGCTGAAGGAACAGTGGTTTGCATTGAAGACTTACAACAACATTTAATAAAACCAAGTAATCAGAAGCATCAAAATAAAAGTAACAGATGATAAAAGGGAGCCAAGAATCATGCAGGTCTTATCAAAGTGAGCCAAAAATGAGATGAAGCAGGGGGTGAGGATTTCAGCCAACTTTTGTTAGCAAACCTGCGAATGTTAGAGTTAATGAACTTCATGGGATCATCAGAATGGAGCTGGATGTCCTTACTACTCATAATCATGACATTCTGGCAAAATCTTAAATGAATAATCTCTTTTTTTGTTTGTTTGTTTGTTTTTTTTTTTTAACAAAGCTTATGATTTTCACATTGAGAGATTTCGTAATAAACTTGTGCAAATAAGTGCTAGTGGGTTCAGTTTTCATGTGTGTATTTCAGAGTGTGAAACAAGTTGCAGTTTTCATCTTCTCATTTAAAAGAAGTGATGTTTTGACTTGCAGTGAGTCAAGTGAAGTGCATGTTCCTCCTCTGTGCTATACACAAAAACAGGAAAAGCCAGTCTTTTGGCTGCGCTTTTTCTTTTATCATTGGCTGTTTGACATGGTTTTCTATTACAGTTCACACCAGGGAGCATTTATCGCCATTATGAAAACCAGTTAGCTCATTGTTAGGAAAGAAAGCTGCTCTTCCCCACTAGGAAGTAAAGTGTCTCTGCAGTGAAGTAGGAGGATATTCTGTAGCTGAAGTCAGCATGTGCTGGTGCTAGATGACTACATGCAGCTCTGGAGACCAGTGCTCCTTTCTCTGATTAGAACAAACAAGTTTCACTTGCATACTTTAGGAACTGGTGGTATCCACATCAGGAATTTGCAAATACAGTAGTATTCCTACCTCCTGCCTACTAGAGGCAGGGAGAAATTTTGGTAGCAATGTCTTTTTATGCAACATTAATAAGAAGAAGCTGTGAGGTTTCTTTCTTTCTTTTCCTGACTGTGGTTATTTTGATGGAGATCTTCTGCTACCTCCTGAAAAAACATCTTTGTTCACTCAGAAGTGTAAGAATTGAATATTTTTTTTTCTACTTCTTTTCATCCAAAATAATAAGAAACACAACATTGTTTTCAATTGTATTTTACTCGTGATCACTCTCTTTAACAGTTCTCACACTGAAAAGTCACTTCGTCTTTTTTTCCAATGCAAATTTCATAACATTCATATTAATTAGTGCCTTATTATTCATATGAAAGTGTCTTAGAATCTACATTTCTGTTCAGCAGGATTGGTACATACAACATTTAACTCAAAGGTATAAGCAAGACAGTTCAAAATTAAGTCACAGACTGATTTGCTTCTAACAGTAGATTTACTGGATAGTGCTTGGGTTACATTACATCTTGGGGAAAAGCTGCTCATTACACTCAGTCCAGATTTAATAGACATGATTTCATCATTCTAGGACAAAGGATAACATGTATTTTAAATTTAGTCCAAATAACTGATCAAGGACTGAAGGCTCAGGCTGCATGGCATTTCGTAATGGACTTGAATCAGAAATTTGTATCTACCATTTCCAGCAAAACTCATATGTGCAGGAAAACTTTGGATATGCATAATGCTATTGCCAGAACCATAATCAAGAATAGGGAAAGCCAGATCTTAACCTCGATGCATATTGCATGACTTGGTCATATACTTGTTGATGTTTAAAATAACTAAGTCATTTACTTTGCATTCTTTTTAATTCATTGTTCTACAGTGTGTTGGGTAGTTATTGTTGTTTATCGATTTGATTAATCTTATTATTGTATAATCATGTATTCATTACTTTGAATATTTCTCTTGGGTGAGCATTTTTTTTATAAATAGGTTGCAAGCTAATAACAATACCTGTAAGACTAAAAAAAAAAAACAACAAAACCAAAGATAATACATAACTGATTTCCCACTTTTACCAACTGCTAGTTAGCAATTCACCTTTTATTAACTGCTAGTATAATGCTTGGGTTTGCGCACTTGCCTTTTGGGCTCAGTTTGACCTTTTAAATGATATAAGCCTAGGAGACCAGATTCAAGAGTTCATATTATAGTGACAGCCATGCACCATAATTTTTTCAGTGGATGCCAAACAATTGTTTTAGTGCAAGTTATAGTAATTTCATGTGCTGTCAATTACCTTTGAAATTTGCATTTCTTTTGTTCTTTTATTAAAACCTTAGAAATTCTGAATGCCACATTATATACGTGGGAAAATTATTTATACCAAGGGATCTTACTAAGATAAATAGGTCATGAAATGCTTGCCAATTATAGCTTATGTAATTATGGATAAAAAGCAGCACAAGAAAAATAATTGGCTCTAATGAAAAAATACAAAGCAAACAAATTCCAAATATTGGGGTGTGTTTGAGTTTGTTTTCCTAAGATTTTAGAATTCCATGTGGCAAAGAACATAAACTTCCTCATCAAACTTTTTATTCAGAGTCTGAACTGCAAGATCTGCTCTGAAAGTAATGACTCCTATTTTGTTACATAGGCCCATGATGTCAGAGTTGGATGTTGACAGTATGGCAGTAGAGGTTGAACCTTCCTAGCAACATTCCATCCCATTTTGTTGCTGTCTACTTTATGTCATGTGCATTGAGATAGAAGTGAATACGGTTATTTGCAAAAGTACTTCTGCTCATAATTCTATGAATTAAAGTAGAATAGAGAAGGACCTAAAAATCTTTGGAATATTTAGGTTTTAAAGGTATATCTCAGCGTTGTATCAACAAAAAAATCAAGTTGTAAGTCTAAAATCTTAAGATTTAGCTTTACTGATCAAGTTGTATAATCAATGGAAGAGTTCTGAACTTCCCAAAGTAGAAGCTCATTCCCTGGCAAAGGATAAATGTCAAAAACACTTTGGAAGGGAGATCAAAGTCAGTTTCCATCCATTAGCAGAGTTTACTTCTCAAGAACAAATACTTGCCTTTGAAATGGAGTAGAATTCCCCAGGTGTAAAGTGTCTCCAAAAACATTCCCATAAATATCAAAGATAACATCCTTAACTCTTATTTTGAGTCATAGTAGTTTGTATGCTATATCATATTATCCTATAATGTATTTTAGGAAGAAAGTACAAATATTTCCAGCAAGGACACTTAATCTATTTGATTACTCCTATTTGATACCTCTTTTTGAAACTGTTTTTTTCCTTGACAGGAAAGTGTGAATGAGGGGTTCCTGATATGTCAGTAGATTATTCCTTCTTTTAGAAGCATCCTTGGAAAGAAGCTAAAAATTTTGCTGTAGTCAACAATAAAATTCTCATGGACTTAAGCAGATACATTCATACATGTTTGAAGCTGGAATCCTTTTTGAAAAGACATCCAAGATAATGATAAATAGTCGTTAAAATATTTCACTAAAGCTTGACAAATAAAGAGGATACTCCCGAAGACAAGTTTTAATAAAAAAAAAATAAATGGTTGGTGTCATTATGAAAGGCAGCAGGGTGAAATTCCACAGATTGATAAACACTGGAAAGTGTTTTATGCATTTTATGCTTTCAAACCTCTTAAACGTCTTGGAACAAAACACAAAACTCATAAATCACACGTAACAACAATCTGCTGTAACAGACGCCTTGAACAGACCCAGAATTGATCTTCAGTATTCAGTTTGTATAGCTGTTCGCTGGCATACATTCTCAATGTTGTTTTGTCCTGCTGCAATATCTGTGCATTAAAATCGACAGGACTTTTTAATAAAAGAGTCAGTAAAGCTTCTCACGTGTAAATCTAATCCCTATTATATTTGCCTAATTTGGTTACATCTTCATTGTTACTACTGTTTTACTTTATAATGCAATAGCATGTATAGATCTCACGCAAGACCAGGGGCTTGTGGTACTAGACACTGTATAAATAGAGAATATGAGACAGTCCCTCTCCCTAAAGCACTCCTAGTCTTCATAGACACAGCAGGAAAGAATGCAGAAGTATGAAGCACTGAAGTGATTTCACCTAAGGTCACACAGCAGTTCATTAGTAGTTTGAGGGGGATGAAGCTGGTCTTTCTGCTGCTATTCCCAAACCTCTTAAACTATACTTCTTGAGTGTTGATTGAAATTTTCTTTAACGTTTACAGTTGTGATGCAGCCCTTCTTAGATTTTTAAGTAGTATGTTGAAGATTTGCTTGTCATAGAGCTGATCGCTACTCCTGTTCATATACTTATGTTAAAACCTTTAAAACTGACATTAGTTTTGGCATAAAAGTCCAGCTTCATCAAAAGGAAAGCTGTTCTTCTGAAAATAACATTTCTTACAAATAATAAAATTTTACCACTGTTGGTATCTGTTGAACAGTTTCCAGTGCTGATTAATGAACTCTTCCTTCTTGTAATCTTTGCTATAAACTCCATTTGTACAGGTATGGCCAGCGGTGTTTTTATGGTCAGGAAAAGGAGCTGATTGTTTAAGAATTATCTGAACTGTGATAGACCTGAATATATCTAACATACAGTGATAACTGTAGTCACATATTTTTATCTCTTTTTGAACCAACTTCAGTATTCCTTAGTATGCTCAGTAAGATTATTTTGTTTACAGATATGATTTCTATGGCACTTTTTTTCGGTTCTCTGGAAGAATTCTGGTGAGGATTGAAGGAAAGTATAACCAGGATCATCCAGTATGTCATTATAATACAGCACAGAGTGTGATTTTGAATGTATCAGTTTAACTGTGACTGTCAGGTTTTTTTAACCAATACTGGAATACAGTTTGCCAGCCTTATGGGCCTATGGTGTTACTTTTACAGCTAGCCATAGATTCTGCATTTTCAAAATTTTTGAGAAACCTGACCTTAAGTTTATACAAGCCCTGTACTAATATTCCAGCCTATATGACTATATGATTCTCTTTTTTAGAGGTGACAGAACCACTTTGTTCTCACACTTCTTTTATAGCTTGGGCAGGACATCATCTAATTCTGAAAGAGTTTTATGTTACCAGTTCTTTCAACACAGCATATGGAAGCAGCTAAGCCCACATTTTCACTTTGCCCTTTTTGTCTGTATCTCAAAGTGCATCCTTAGGCTTCACCTGCAGAGTAGATCCACTACTTTTTGTTCTTTTGGCACTGAGGAAGTACTGGTGTTGCTCGCATTTCCATGTTCTGGTAGATTTAGAGACTTAAAAACATGTTATATTTCTCTTGCAGAGGTGCTATACATATGTATCAGATTTATAAGGCTGACACCGGAATCAGTACATGCTGTCTACTAATTGCAGTAGTCTTCAGTGTCCTACTTATTTGATGTTGCTGGTTTGGCAGCCTCCCATGTAAGCAGGAAGTTTTTGGATGAAAACTTCAGAAAAGCATTTTCTTTAAAATCACTTCAACCACTGCCTTGTTTTTGCTTTTCTTTTTCTTTTTCCTCTCTTATTCTTTTTTACCCAGAAAGTTTGAAGGGAAAGGAAACCTTCTTTATCTGAAGAGTTCATCTTACTCTGGTAAACATTTCCCACCTGAAGGTCTTAACCATGTCCACTGTAGCCATTTGTTCAGCTTCACAAAGAGAATTATGGCTTCAGGTGGGCAAAAAAGCAGTGAGAGCAGATGGAATCCCAGGAAACAAAGAAACCATTCTCATATAAATCCGTCTCCAAAAGAGGAAAAAGAAAATACAATTCAATGCAAACAGTCCTTTAGTGAAACCTTATGATCAAGAAGTCAAAGGCACAAAAGTCAGAAGTTTCAGCATAGGGTTTCCACAGCAACTCTAAACTTGACTGTCTTGGATTTTTCACGACACTGTTAGCTTTTGTGTCTACCTTCTATCCCAAATTGCTGTGGTGGATCTGACCCTTAATGTTTGAGAAAGTTAGAAGTTTGGATTTTAAATGTCTGACAAAATTCCACCTCCATTTAGCACTGCAGTTTAATTTCACAAACTATGAGGATATGTATCTAAAAAAGGGCTGAAGTTAAGTTTCTCTGGGAACTCTGGGTTGACCTATCTGATTTCCACATATCTGAAACGTCTACAATAAAGTTGCATTAGTAGAGATTTTTCATATTATATTTCTTTTTCATTGCATTTTTATATGCATATATAGTGGGAAAGTATATCATCTGTAGTTCCTCGCAGCATAATAAGATAGAAGGCACTACTTCCACAGCAGCCCTCATAGCTGAACTATATGACTAGTGTGTCTGCAAGTGTTTCAGTCTCCCATGTTTGTTAGTTCAGTCCAAGTAGTCAATTTTCCCACCACCTTCAGGGATTGTTTATGTGTGTGCACAGGAATTAGCTAGACTTTATGTTGCCCAAATAAGAAGTGGATAAACATTATTGAACATTATGGAATTGAACATTATGGAATTTTCTCTTTCCCAACTTGCCAACCTCCATTGTATTGAGAAATAGAGAACCTAACTGCCATTTAGAGATCTGTGATAAAAGTGGGCAATATAACTGTGACTACTAGTATGATTGTGATTTTCTTTTTGAGCAAATGCTGAGGTGATGCTTAGATTTCTGTGGTTAGAAGTGATTTATAGACTACAAGAAAACAGTTAATAATTCTGAAAAGAAGAACAAAAATATGCCCCTCCTCTTCCTCTTCCAAAAAAAAAAAAAAAAAAGGATATGAAAATGACGAGAGCCCAGTATGCATTGAGATCTTCCCAGTCACTTGTATCAACGGGAGAAAGAAGAAGTATTTCCATCTGCTGGTAAACATGCTTCAAGGAATTTTTACCCCTTATTTGAGGGGGCAAATAATGTACCCTTTCTTTGGGTACATCTAAACAATTCTTGAGGATTATTAAATTGCTGGTATAATGCCCACAGACCACAATTTTCTCTGCGCTGTTCCCCTGTACCCATTATCTAAAACACCCATTTGCAGCTCTCCAGCTACTTACCATCTGCACCGCTGACACTTTCAAAGGAAAATTAGCAACCAGACATGAGGGATTTCTGCAGAGCAGACTTGCAGTGGGGGGACTAGGGACCAAGCTTTGGTAGCTGGCATTTGAAGGTAGAAGAGGTCAGTGAATGAGAACAGGCTAAGAGAGAGAGCTACAGAAGTGTGGTGAAGTACACGCTCTTGAGGAAGATAGAATGTGGCTAAGCAGAACAAAATGTACTAGTTAGGGGAGACGTTTGCTGAAGAGCTGTCTGTAGGTGTGCTGAGCATGTGGTAAAACTGAGTTTGAGCTGGTAGTTATTCATGGTAGGCCTTTTGGTAAAGATTTAGAGAATCATATCACTAAGGAGATGCTGTTGATGGAGGTGAGATAACGTCACAAAGAACGCAACTGTAGGAAATCTGTGTGTTACAGAATACAGCCTTTGCCTTTACTGACTAAATTTTCTGTACCCCCAGTAGTTCTACACTATTGCTTTCCACAGTAAACAGGCACAGGTTGCTACTCCTTAGGTGTTTGAGAGGAGGTTTGCAGTGTAGGTTCATCTCATCTCTGAATCTTTTATTCAAGCATTGTCCCATCTACTGTTCACATCATTAAAAATTAAACCTGAGTTCAAGCATCTCTGACCCTCATCCAGGAAATTGCCAGCAGCCCTGTGCTCAGTACAAGAAGATGAGCCCTACCTTACATTTATACTTAACATATATGTACTTATATAAATAAGTACAGCCAGTTCAAATTAGAATAGCCTGTTTTCATTACTAACTTCTCCTCCTTCCCTGCTGTATGAAGTTACAAGACAATACTTGGCACTCAGATTTGCCAAGCTTCACCTATTTTTTTCACGAGCTGTCTCAGGCTTGTTCTAGCACACCCAGTTGAAACAATGAGCTCAGTCTGGGTCCAACCCAATATGACAGATCACCCCTGCCAGCAGGGGCAGGACCTACTTCAGCTGCATACTGCTTTCCTCTCTCCTCTATCCACAGTAGTGCAATACTGTTCTGAGCCAGTTCACATCACAGATAACTGTCAGCCCAAGAGCAGTCTGACAAAACTCATATACTCCTTCTGCCAGATCAGTGAGCCTGACGAGGTGAGCTGCAACTAATGGTCAAGGATGGTGGGAAGGGGAAACAAACTGAAAATGTACTGTTCCTTTCTATATTAGTAATTAAATGACAGTTTGATTAAGCTGAAAATTTTAAAGTTGCCTTCCAAGAAGTTGTTTTTTACCACTGTTTAACTTAAATATTAATTCTGCTTCTGACTCAGTGAAGTTCTTTGCCCCACACTTCATCTACTTTCTCCAGCTGTATTATCATCAATTCATCTTATCCAAAATTAACCCACAGTTCCTTCTGTGTTATTTACTTTGATTTTAGCACCCATATGGCCCCAAAGTAGTCAAAGAGCTTGAGGTGACCTGTGGTGCATGCCTTTCTTAAAGGAAGGAGTAGGAGGGGACAGGGAGGAGTAGGAAGTTTTGCTTGAGTTTTAACATAAGAGCTAGTAGACAAGTGAGAATGAGCAGGACACTGTTATATGAAAAGAACAGTAAGAAAAATGAGTTAACAAAGATAAGCATAAAAAATTTCTGCCCCACTTAGGCAGTGCAATTAGTACAGTGTATCATAGAGATGCAAGATCTGGCTGCTCCCAAAAAAGGTGGGCAAGCTGAGATGCATGGGTGACTCTAGCTTTGCAGTACCCCAGTGATGAGGTGCAGACCATCAGCATGAATCCAAGCAAGGCAGAACTGAGGGCTGTTTATATTCCACAAATAACCATAGTCAAGGCAAGAGCCAGGTCCAAGGCTTGGTCAGGAGATGAAGGAAGAAGCATAAGGAAAGACAAGGCCACAGTGTGTGTCAGTGTATGTACTAGGTTCATTCTGGAGACAGGCACAGAGACAAATACACTACAGCATGAGTGTCCAACCTTTTGGATATTCTGAGCCACAGTGAGTGAAGAGGAATGGTCTACAGCCGCTTGTAAAATGTATCTAATATTGTTAATGTATATAAGTAATAAAATTTATTTTATATTTTTATATTTTTTACTAAAACTCTAAAAAAAGAGCAAAGAAACTCATAAAACTAGTGGAATGTTTGACCATGTTTTTGTTAAACTAATATATCATACTGGTTTGATAGAAGTGGCTGAAATTCTTACTGAGTTCTCAAGCTGTTCATCACAAATGTACATACTGCCAAAAAGCAATGACATGAATAAGGAATGATTGTGAAGTGAGGGATGTTTTTCTCTGGTAAGATAAGTCTTATAAAAGCCTGGTAAAGAGACATGATCAAATTTTTCAGTTGAATATCTGATTGCAGCTCTTATACATTCAGTTTGAAAATTCACAAGTAATGTATTTATGTCAACAGAAAATAGAGTCACAAATATACCCCCCAAAATGATGATTTTTTTTACCAACATTGAAACTTCTTCTCAGATTCCTTTAACAAAAGCTGCACTTTTTTCACTGTTCTCAGGACTGAGTTCATTTAATGTAATAAAATGCATATATTTTTCCTCATAATTTGGGTCTGCTCTGCACTATGCCTTCTCTATGCCTTTGTTTCAGGACAGACAGTGCCAATCACACACTAGAGTTTGGTTGTTGTTGAGTGATAGATGTGCACCGAGGCCAGATCAGGCCACTCAGCATGACAGAATCACTGCCGTGATGGCGTGGGGCAGCGGGCAGCTGCAGAGCAGGCTGGACTGACCCTCATGCAGAGCACAGGCCATGGGTTGGACATGTCTGCACTACAGCATCCCTCTGGCAGGGTCTGGGTGCCCGGCCTGAGTTTAAACGGGGCTCCTGGGCCTACGGGCATGGTGTGGAAAGGGCAAAATGAGTCATGTTAGGGTCACTAAGGCCTCTGAATGTCCCCAGAGCCTGACCCTTCGGCAACCTTTGTAAAGTGAGGCTGGTTAGGGCTACTTACTTGGGAGGTTTTTGCTGTGGATTCAAATTCCTTTTGTTTAATAACTGTCTATGAATAGATATCCGGACATAGAAAACCTTTGTCACCAAACTTCCAGTTGAAACTCAGTTTGCTAGGACAGTGTGTACATGCCTTGTTTGTTTCACGACAGTTAAACTACTGCAAACCAACTCTTCCTCCTCCCTGTCTCTCTCTCCAGCTACTCACTGCTGTCACTGTCTGTACAAATGCCCTTTAGTGCTGCAAGAGAAAAGCTACATTAATGTATTCTGTGGCATTCAGTAGTCTCTGGATACGCACCTGCTTTGTGTTACGTTATTTACCTTGTACATACTATGATTCATTTTTTGCAAACTGGTTTCTACTGTGGGAGTAGGTCAGATGTTGTCTTCCATTTTGGTAGGAGCTGTTACTGTTCTAATTCTAATGCTGATATTTTTTTAATCTTAGTGTGCTTATTGATCATTAATATAACCACCTCATGGATTTTGAAACTATGGAAGAGTTACTGTAAATGTGAAAGCATGCTATAATGTTAGTGCTTTTGTCTGGAATTTGAAGGCATCGGAAAGAAATAGCCAAGGACTGTCCAGGACAAATATCTAGTACTCACATGGAGTTTACATTCTTTGAGTTTGGGGAAACTTACTTATAATTTTTCACAGGACTGCTTGAGTGTAATTCCCTAGATAATTCCTAATGATTCCAAGATTTCAGATTATATGAATACTCTCGACTTTATTCTAAATCAGAACCGAATAGACTAATCTGAATGTACCTCTTGGTAATGAGTTCAGGACACTGACAACTTTGGGCAAAAGAAATAAACCTGAACAGTGTGAGGACCATTAACTTTAACATTTGCCTAGTGATGAGAGAGTAATCCAGACCATGTGTCTGTCCTTTACTGTGTATTTCTTTGTTTTGTGATGATTTGCATTTGGAAACATAAAGAGATTCAAAGTTAGAAATGTTGCCATAATGACCTCTTTAATCTTGCATGCAAAACATCTCAGTTTACTTGCTATCTCTGTTTTTCAGTGGCAAACATTATAAGACAGAGCAAAGCCTGCATTTATGAGCTGTTCGTAGATAAATTTAGTTTTTACATCCCTTTTTCTGAAATCCTGAAATTTCAGCATATTCTTTTTTGAATGGGTTAAATTTTCCACTGCTAATATCCTAAAACTCTATTAGGTATTAATGGAGGCAACTCATAAACACAGTTTTGAGTCTTTGGAAAAGCATGACAGGAGACCAATATATGAAATCAATTCTGAATTCCCTTGACCTCAGGACAGAATTGAAGGTTCATAATTTACTCAGCGTTTACATGACCTGGAGAATGAAAGATTACCAAGTCAGTCTAAACTAAATTACTTTTGACCTTAAACTAAGCATTCAAATGCAATTAAAACTACAGCTAAGACGCTGTTGAGATTATTTTGAGTTTATACAAGGGCTGCTCTTAAGGTAATGTCTCCTATGTTATTACACTGTAATGGATCAGCAGCAGAGAGGCAGTGAGACAAGATGGCATCTGTCATGGAAGCAAATATGAAGCAAAGTTATGTCGCTGAATGCCACTATGCATAACATAATCTAACCATTGTCATTCATCAGTGCTTGCCAAAAGTGTATGGAGACCAAACTGTGGATGTCCACACAGTGAATTTCTGGGTGGTTTTTTAGCAGTGATGACAATCTATTAAACACTTAAAGGAAAGTTTGGATGGGGTTCTGGCTGATAGAATACTTGTTTTAGCAGCTGACAATGTTGCCTGTGGCAAGCAGGTTGGAACTTGATGATACATGAGGTTTCTTCCAACCCAAGCCATTCTACGATTTTATGATTCCATGATTCTACGATTCTATGAAAGACAAGCCATATTCTGGATGACCATACAGATTTTTATGTGTGCAACATTCAGACTTCTGTTCACCAAAGGTGAAAATGCATAGCTAAAGGTGATGACTATATCAAAAAAGTGTTTTGTAGCTGAGAATTTTGTAGCTGAGAGTATTGGGCTTTTTTGGTAACACAGGTTGGTAACATGAGAGATAAAATTTTTGTGTTCAATACAGATTATGCACATTCTGTTCAAGAAGTGCTTCTGTCAGTGAATTTAAGTACCTTTGATTCATGGAGTGTTGCATAAGCTTTTGATGATTTCCTCTGTTCTGATTTACACTTCTGCCCTGAGGTTTGCTTTTTGTTTGGGTAAAACAAAATTATCAAAGAAAACTCACTTTGAGTTACAGTGTTTCAAGTGGTTTTTCTTTCCAATGCATGCTAAACCTCAGATTTTGCATAATTTCATTTTGCATAATTTCCAGGGAGAAAGATAAATTGTCTCAGACTTATTTGGAATGAGTTTGAAGCTTATAGATTTGTGAACCTTTAGAATACTAAGTGTGTCATTCATTATCAAACATATTCAATATTGTGACTTGCTGGAGGTTAGGAGGATCATAGGGAAGTTCTATACATTGAAGTCTGTTGGAAGAGAATGTGTTCTTATTTTGTCTTCAAATGGTCAGGTGATAATTACACATTTCACATTGTGAATACTCAAGCTGACACCTCATCTCTACAGCAAGTTCCTCCAGATCCAATATGAAGCCAATTGCTCAGAAACAAGATGAAGATAATTTGCAGCAACATCTATATGCCTGTTCCATGGGTAAAAAGGAAAGGAATAACATTTCAGTTATTCTATATCCAGTTAGTCTGGATAGCATCATTCTCTTTTTATTTTGTACTCACATAAATCTTGCAAGAGAAGCTTGAAAGTTGCCAGAGAAACAATCAGTGGAAATGCATAAAATGAAATAAAGACCTCCTCTTCCTCTCTTTTTTGTTCAGACATATTTCTGAATCTAGATCTTCTAAATGGCCTCCGGGATTGCCAAAATAATTGCATGTAATAAGCTTTCTTATTACAGCAATTCAAGTGGTTAGCCACCTAAATGAGTGCATAATTATTTAGAAACACTTGATTGCAATACTGGCATCCTCAAAGCCTACTTTGAAAATGAAAAACAAAACCCAAACCTAAAAGCTCCAGACTTTGATGCATGGATCCTAGAATCACAGAATCAAAGAATTGCTCAGGTTGGAAAAGACCTTCAAGATTACCAAATCCAACCCAACCTAACCATACTACCCCCACCACTATATCATGTCCCTGAACACCAAATTCAAATGGTTTTTAAACACATCCAAGGGTAGTGACTCAACCACTTTCCTGGAGATCCTATTCCAGTGCATAACAACCCTTTCTATAAAGAGATTTTTCCTGATATCCAATCTAAACCTCCCCTTGTAATTATCCTATTAATTAGGCAGCCTCATATGAATGTGCAATTACTTCCATATGAATATATATTTCTTCTGTCAGATTTTCAATTGCTAATATCTTTTAGTGAACATAAGTGGGAAAAAAAAAAGTCTTCAGAATGGACTTTGCCCATGACAAAACTTCGAGGGGCGTTTTTTGAATTCATTTGATGTTATAGCAGAATTTGTTAAAAAAAAAAAAATGATGCAAGCATAGTTCAGAACATTACTGATTAGCTGACAATTGTTGTAGTTAAGGCCATACCGATATTTGAACTGGATCTGCCCAGCCTAATCTGCTGTTTCATAGGTTTCACAGCTTGTATATATCATCCTTTATAATAGTATCCTATAAAGGAGACTGCATCTTCTCTAAGGCATGTGGTTATCATTCTGTCTCAGGCAGCACGGGGTAGAGCACATCTTCAGGTAGAATCTCCGTCACTGTGAAGAGAAAATGCATTAATTTTATAAGATAGGAAAACGTTTCCCCTTTGAAAGATGGCTGCTAAAGTGGGACAAAATGACAAACATTGCCGTTTCAGACTTCAATACTTTCAGAATGTTTTGTTTCATAAGAACTTTAAAAGTATTTTCCTTGTGAGTTAGGACAGGAACAAAGACAGGAAAATTAGAATTCCCCAGAGGATGAAAGCACAGATTTTCGCACCCACTTTAAACACATAATTTTTCCTGTTCTTTAATAGTAAGTCATCATTAGCTGGTATATTAACATTTTCCTTCTGTACGTTCACTGGCTAACCTAAAGGTCTGCAAGAAAAAATTGCAAATAAATGGCATCATTTCCCTGAAGGTAAAGTAAAAATTCACAATTTTTTAACAAAAGCAGATTCTCAATAAGCAAAATGAATGAAATCTCTTAATAGCTAAGAAAAACCATTTTCACTGAAAATTTTGCATAAGTCTTGCTTGCAGCTTTTAGGAAGAAATGAATTTCTGTGGTTAACTATTGATAAGCAACACAAATGGGCAAATGAGTCATAAAAAAAAGAAGATTTTTATGCACGATCTTATGTGAAATACAGCCTGAAAAAATAATAATTGTGGCTGTTTAAAGGGTTCTGTGGGCTTCTTTATGTACAATCACTGTTGTCTGTAAAATGGTTTATGGGTGCAGAAATATTTAAGAAAAAGAAGATCATTGTATTTATGGGTTGTTGAAATGTCAGTTCCCATAACGTTGAATTGATTCAACCACTCTGTGAGTCTGTGATTTTCTTGTTACAATGGGTATTAAAAACTGATGCTGGAGCTCCGAAAGGGGCTGTGACTTTGGTGATAGGGGATCATTAGGCAACTGTGAGAACATATGTGTTGTTGACAAGGCCTTTGAAGGGCGAGTTTGAAAGTGAACTAATAGTAAGCTAATTTTAAAGTTAGCTTTCAACAAACATTTCTGCTGGCATAAAGTGTTTTTTGTGTACTAGAACTCAATGCAAGACATTAGGGAAGGACAAATTCATTTTATTATAGAACAGTTAGCTTCAGGGATTCACAGTTATAAATGTGTATTTATAAACATGAAGATGCATGTACCCAGTCCGTTCAACACGTATGTATGCCATCATCTGCACATGTCTGCATGGGCTGCTCAGGATATCATGCACTGATGTGTAACATGATGCAATGCTCTACCGACCATTCATTGTGTCTCCTGGAATCTTTTCAGGCTGGCAACCAGATGCCAGTTAACCTTTTATACTTCTGGGAGCTGACAGTGATCAGGATATTTTACCTCTTTGTACTATCCCAGTTTTGTGAATCATTAGAATTTATTCTCTGCCCTCTGTTACCTTATCAGAGTGTTTTAAGAACCATGCCCTATTCTCTAATGTTCTCCATTGTCTTTTGGTGACTGGCGTGGTTTTTTCATTCTGGATGGAGGCATTCCTTACTATAGGTTGTCCTCTTAGTTTCTGAATTAGCGTCCTAAGAAACTACACATAAATGTTCTACGATATTGATGAACAGCGTCCTACAAGCACCCACAATACTCTTAGAGCTTTTTCTGCTGTTTTTCCCTCTCTGACAGACCTTCCCATTTATTTTCCATTCCTGCCCATCTAAGCATTTCCACTATGATTCTCTATAATTATTGTGTGCATGACTTACCACAGGCAGAGTAAAAATTGTAAAAACATTTTATGCTTTCAGACTCTTCTTGTGCTTCCCCAGGGAGCAATACACTCTCTTCCCTACACCACAGCCTGGCCTCCCTGCTGGGTCAGAGGCAGCGCACTTGGCTCTGCTGAGGGTCCGCAGGAAAAGGACCTGGAAAAGGCAAATGATTGTTTCTGCTCTGGATGGAGAGAGGAGGCTAAAAGCCGATTACTGCCAAACTTAAAGTAAGATAAGACACTTTGATACAGCATATAAAAGTCTTTATATAAAGGCCAGATGCCTTTCTGGAAAGTTACTTTAGTCCTAAGTAAGGTTTTCAGCTCAGGAAAAGGGCAACTGAAATGCAACCTCCTATACTGTTGAGTGTTATCTTCATGACCTAATGGTCTTGTTTGACTTGAGATGCTGGTAATGTCTTACAGTGCTGAGTATCTGGGAAAACAGAGTAATTCCAAGACAGGTTGCTCAGGCACTCAGGAGAAGAAGAAAGAGCTTAGCAAATGGACAGAGAAGAAAGCTTTAGAAAATGACCTCTACCTGGGGTGCAATGCAGTGGCTGTTTACATCGAGCCTGTAGAGCAGTCTCTTTTTTTGTCTTCATTAAGGCATTAAGAAAAAAGCATATCGTTACTACTTTTTTTTTTTTTTTAGAGGTATTTTTTTTTGTAATCCATGCAATAAATAAAATACCTCTTTGCTTTTGATCTCTAGCTATCTTAAAATCCTCATTTAAAGCTTCATGACACTTCCATGCCTTAAGTTTTATGCTTAGTTCATAGAGAGAAATGAGAGCATAGCCAGGTTGAAGGACTCGCACAAGATCTCCCTGAGAGATAGAGGCCAGTTAAGTTAATCAATTTGAGAGTCCAGGGTTGTGTTTCCATAGTCTCTGCTCTAACTACTAAATCAGAAGAGCTACAAGAGTAAGATATACCCAAAAGCCAGTAGTTTTTGTTTTTTAAAACCACAAGAAGCATTTTGCTCAATTCCATGGGGTCCCTCTCTTGTAGTTGGTGCAGATTATTAACTAAATTATTTTCTAAAAAATAAGCAGACTGAAGGCCATTGAAGTTTTAATTCTCAGAACTATCCCCTGACTTGACTATTATCCAGTTGCTATTCAGGCAAGATAGGAATTAAGATTAATGGACTCAAACAATTTGGTATTTCAGAAAATCAATCCTTGCCACCCATTATATTCTCAAGACAGAAAATAACTGAGGCATAAATGCAGTGCTCGGTCATTGCTGTATATTAATGACACCATGTTGCTCCCATAAATGCTGAATATAGTAATGAGGAAAATGGAGCCTTAATGTTCATAAATTTAAATTGTGGCATTTTTTGAAGTGAATAAACCAGGCAGCATTGCTTTTGTTTGTCTGTGTCTCTGCAAACACTGTTTGGGTTCCAGAAAGGCATCTTTTCTGCTGGGAGGCTGCCTGGGCTTGGTGAAGGTTGTCTCTCTGATGTAGTTTACCAGTGAGATAATCAGTTCTGCTTGTATTTAAAAAAAAAAAAAAAAAAGTGATTCAGTGAAGGATCAAGTCATAATGAGGTAGAAATGAAAATATATTCTTTTCTAATAGTGGCAGTTTTAATAGGTGGGACAAAGCCATGTCATTGTCAGCATTTCTCTGTTTTCTAAGCAAATGAGAACTGGCATGGGGACAAAGGCATTTCAGCTGTCTTAGTACCAGAAGTAGTCATGGCACAGTGCAAATTCAGGAAGCTATTGTGGAAATTTCTAGAAGCAATTTGCTCAGAAAATACACATACCTATCTTTCTGTATTTGTATTTCCACACCGAAAGGACAGTCCTATCACATCATCTGATTTGTTCTGGCATGGCAGGAAGAATGGAAGAAATAAAATGGCAGAAAAGAGACCAGACACTTCCATTTTGCTGCCAACAAAACATAGAGGAAAGATGTAACCAAAATACTCAGAGGTTACTTTAATTCTCAGATACAATTTCACAAATGAATTGTTCAAGGGCAGCTGGGCTCCCAGACTGAGAATGTTACGTAGTAAGCTTAATTACTCACGCAATTTAATTAAAAGGAGACTAGCACAGAGTTTTTCTTCCACTTTCTCAATAAACCCACCTTGTAACATTACAGAGCAAACTTGTAACTGAAAACTGCAGCTGTCCAGAGCTTAGAAATACAACACAAAGTATTAGGAGATTTCTTTCTCATTAAATCACATTTGGCAGACAGGTTACATCTACCTCCGATTATTTTCAGAAACTTTCTAGGTTGTTTTATTCTATTGATGATCATCTTCAGGAAAATACCCTACTCCACTACTTCTCCTACCGGCATTTCCTCTGCCAATACTGTCTTGCCAATTCCTCCCTATTAATGATGTCTTACTTCTTCCTCTTCTAGTGACATTTCTTCTCAGAGCTCTCCTTTTTCTGTTCCTACACAACCAATCTTCCCCACCCGAACCCGTGACAGCCCTGCTGTAGGAAATCCACTTTCTCTCTCACTTCAGGGATGGCCAAGTTAGAGAGGAAAATAGAAACCCAAATAGCATTCTGGATTTAATTCAGAGGGGCAGCAGTGTACAACAGTAATGGATGGAGATGATAAATGCCACAAAACTTTCAGCTGTTCTTCAAAAGGCTTTGATGAAATGTTACAAGACTGGAAACCTCTCTTGTAATATTTATTTTGTACTGGTCCTGGCTTGGGATGGGCTCTGGAATCAGAATCATTGTCTGCTCTTTCCAGATGTTTGCATACCAAATTCAAACTGCAACAATTTCTTAGCCTGAACTGTTTGAAAGACTTTGAGACATTTTTTCTGGCTCTGCTTAGCTGAAAGCAATACTAATCTAATTTTCTTTTATTGGGAAGAAGAATATTTTTTTATTTTGGGGCATTGTAATTTCTCTCAATATTTAAAATACATCAAATAGGATAATTTTCAGTTCTCTTCATCTCTCTCCAGCACCTCTATCCCTCAATAGAAGGTCCAGATAGACCGTGTGACTACATGTGTACTGAATGATGTGCCCATCTGTAATAAACACTCTAATTTATGTATTTTCTGCTTTTTGTTTTTTCACTCATGTCCTGCCTCACTCACTTATTGGTACACTCTGTCCATACATCCATATATCCATCTCAACTACATATTACTCTTTAGAAACAGTTGGAAGTTGAAGCCTAACGAGAAGTCTCCCCATGAAAGAGAGAATCCTGTGTTATGTGTACCTGGAGAGAATACCAAATGTTTATGGGTATTTGATGGCAACAATTCTTTCAAGGAAAATAAGGCTTTGTTATATCTTTTTAACAAACTCAGTTGAGATAATTATACATGAGGAAAACTAAAGCTATAACTGAGAATCAAAGCTATTTCCCAGAAATGGAGGATACAAGTGAGTTCTTTAAATGCAATGGGAAAACAAAAAGGAAGATTGTGGGCTGAGCTTTTCAAATAACTTATTTATATTTCAGTTGCCGTCACGGACCCAGTCGGTGTTTGTGCTGGCTTTGCAACCTGTGTCAACTTAACAGCTCCATAATAGATGATACTGAATGTTACTTTGAGCAAGAGTTACAACATTATCCAATGACCGGTACTAAAATACAGTTAGTGTGAATTTACATGCTTTCTCTTTTACTTTAAATGTGTATCCTCAAACTAGTATTGCAATAAGAACAGGGAGCTGTAATTGATCTTGCTGAAGTGGCCTTTATTTTCCACAGTTCATGATCAAAGCAGTTATGTTACATTAAATAACTCTTGTAATTAATGACATCTGAATAAACGACACTAAAAGCAGCTTGGAATGCACATCCCACAGTCTGCAGCCATTCTGTGTCACATTTGAATAAAGCTGTTCCCCTTGCCTCCATAGCTAAGTGAACTATAATAATTAAAAACTGATTCTGCATTGAGAGCTGAATCAGGTTGATAACAGGTTTGTTAGGGGACTTGCACTGTGCTTCAGTGCGATCTGGAATCTTTCCACTGCTTCAGATCCATATCTGTTTTTCTCTTGAAACATTCTCTGTCTGTTCCAAAGCAAGTTAATCTGAAAGTTATCAGACTCCATACAAAATAAGAAGAAAAATACAAGCTTTGAAACCAACACTAACTTTCAAAAAACAGAATGGTATATAAAAACAGAAGAAATAAAAATCCCTGAGATTAGTTTCCAGAGTCGGTTTGCATTTAGTCATTCCTCTTTCCTTCTCTGGTTCAATTATTTTGAACTGAACATGTATGACTTCTTTGGCTTAGGCTACTGCCTTGCTACAACTGAGGGGAAAAATCTTAAACACATCCAAGTTTTTAAGCTAGAAGCAGTGACTTTTCATAGTGAGACAGAAGCAGAGAATCAGACCTGGGGCTGTAGAGCCTCCTTGGCATGCTGCAGTCCCACCAGGCTCTGCAACCTCAAAGTCATGCTCAGCATTTGCAGAACTGAAAGCTGAGCCAGCCAAGCAAGAGGGGCCCCATTCCCCCTCACCCACTAGCACGGTTTCTGGATAGTTACTCAACATTGAGGCAGGGTGGGGATTGCTTATAGCACATAGGTTCCAGGTCCTCCACCCACTCCCTATCTTCTTTTCCCAGCCTTACCACAGTGATATGATAGGCCAGGTATTCATAAGCCAAATCAGGAAAGACTCATCGTAGCTAAGAACAGATTTGACTGTTCTTAAAATTGAATAGCCTGCTGAGCAACTGATTAGCGGAAAGGCAAGGAACACATGCTTTTGGCAAAATGGCTCAAGGATTTGGTCCTCTTAGTAGACGTAGTTTAAGATGATATCAGTGTTGTTTATGAATCCAAATATGTGTCCAGTTCTGGGCTCCCCAGTACAAAAAAGACAAGGATCTCTTGGAAAAAGTCCAGCAGAGGGCCACAAAGATGGTGAAGGGCCTGGAGCATCTCTTCTATGAAGAAAGGCTGAGTGAACTGGGTCTGTTCAGCCTTGAGAAAAGAAGACTGAGAGGGGACCTGATCCAGGTCTATAAATATCTAAAGTGTGGGGGCAGAGTGGCAAGGCCAGACTGTTTTCAGTGGTGAATGGTGACAGGACAAGGGGAAATGGCCGGAAACTGCAGCATAGGAAGTTCTGCACAAACATGCGCAAGATCTTCTTTACAGTGAGGTGACGGAGCACTGGAACAGGCTGCCCAGGGAGGTGGTGGAGTCTTCTTCTCTGGAGATGTTCAAGACCTGCCTGGATGCCTACCTTTGCGACCTACTGTAGGGAACCTGCTTTGGCAGGGGGGTTGGACTCGATGATCTCTGGAGGTCCCTTCCAACCCCTACAATTCTGTGATTCCGTGATGTGCCGCTTCAGTATTACAGATGGTTATAGGCTTCCACCATTATTTTTTCTTTCTTTTCTAATAATTTTAAAAAGTCCTGATCACTTGACTTGCTGATTTTTCATTTTGTTTCCCTCTACAGTCAGTTGGGGGATTTTTTTTACAAGGTCCTTCATATTGCTAAGCTTAATATATGGGAAAACATGCTGTTGTCTGCTGACACAATTCTAATTGTATTCTTTGTAACTGAACCTACACAAAAGCATACACAAAACTGCCCCACCCAATAGTAACATCCGTAAGGAGGTGCAGAGTTTATGCTTGATTTTGTGGGTAAAGCTTTTGAACAATTAAAATCAGTTTGATGTACACACGCTTCTTTGTGTGTGTGTGCCCTCTGCTGCAAAGATGCAGGAGAGCATGGCTCCTCCCATAGGGCAGAGGTGTGGTGACTCATCTTTATTCCTGTTTAGAGCTAGAGTCAGGTCCTACTGATTTCATTTCAGAGCCAGAGCTATGTAAGGAGTTAAATCTTCACATCTGTGGCATAATACCTGCAAGCATCTGGCCATTTCTATCGGCTGTCAGAACAAAATATCGTGCAGAAGGATAAGCAACTGTGATGCTCACCACAGTCCTCCTAGATTGTTGTTTCAGGAATTGCATATCCCAAAATATCCAGGAGATTCACTGCAAGCATTGTAATACTTCTCTTGAGCATTACGGAAACATGACCTAAAGTACCTCTGACCCTTGTTCTAGCCTTTTGCACGGTTCTAACGTATTATAGACTGATATCTTCAAAGGATTTTGCTTTATACAATGTGCTGAGCTAAGATGTAAAGATCAGCAGAATAAATATATTGGGATAAATATATTGGGATAAATCTACTGGACCACATTTATTGGACAAGTGTAACCTGGACAATAATAGATGCATTTATCCATTCTAGTCATCAGAGCTAGGAAACAAAAAATCAACTAAAATATCTGAAATTATTTAGAGCTGTAGTCAGCCACACTGCCACTAAACCTCTGTTAGGAGGATAGCCCTGTCTTTTACACTGAGCAGGAAAGTAACTTGTCTGCAAGTTGCAAGCTGACATCATGGTTCTAATGGATTTAAAGTTGCAATTAAGGTAGCACATCCACATATATCAGTACAAAATTTGAATTAAAATCTGTAGGGGTTTTTTGTGATTTTTTTTCCTTTAGTTAGATCTAGTTTTCTTTTTGTTGTACTTCACAAATAATTGGCATTTGTGTCTTAAAAGTTTGTTCAATTGTGTGTCTGCTTGCAAGGCAAACTTAAAGAAACATTGGAGACCAAGTACTGCAGCCCAGTTTCTGCTGAAAGATGGAATTAGGAGCAAATGATTGCCTTGGTTCATTTCCATCTCTGACATCGATCAGCTTATCTATCTGAGGCTGTTTAAACAATCCATTAACCATTTATGCAGAATACATTTAAAAAGAAAAATTAAACAAAGAAAAAACAAGAAACAAAGAAAACCCTTTAAGTACATATGTGAAATTTCACATCAGTTGTATCTAAAGAATAGTTTCAAGTTTTTGTTTTTACTGGCACGCAAAGCAAATAGGCTAAACCTTAAACTTGTATTTTTATGTATGAATTCTTGATTTTAAATATGTATAAAATATCCTTATATGGGTTGACTGACTAAGATTTCTCTATCAAATACGTACCATTTACAAGCAGAATGCTGTCTCCATTCTTTCTAGTCACCAGCCCCAGGAGCTCTGCTGGGGCCTTGTTGTCAAGCTGAGAGCTTTTCTTTCTCCATAATAAAGGTCCTGCAGGCTAAACTACTGGTGAGCCTTCAGTGACACTCTGAAATGCCTTTGATGGGCTTACACAAATGGAAAGATTGGTACTTAACAATGCTGTTGATGGTATACAAGAAGTTTTTGAATCGTGCTCACCCTGTGTGTCTGAGTGTACATATATGAGTATGTGTCTGATTATACATAAGTATGTGAAATGTAAGGATTTATGTAATGCAAGCACTTAATTTTCAGCCATATTTGCACATGTATGTAATATTAAACAGGGACATCAAATAGAAACAGCAACAAAATGCTGCTTAAAGCTTATTTAGACAAACACACATTATGTGATTGTTGCACCTCACTCCAATCAGAAGTGCTGATTTTATTGAAGAGAAAGTATAAAAAATGAAACAGTAGTTCATTCTTAAATAAAAGCCGTCTTCATATCTTAATTACGTCACTTTGAAATAATTCACTGTGCTTTTTCCACACTTTAAAGGCTTTGTCTACAAAATTTGACATCCAAATATGTGACTGAGTCAGTGCTTCTTTTTTTCCCAGTTAGGTGCACTGGTAGGAGGTAGCAGGCTGTATTTTCAGGAGACTGAAACTTGCTGGCAAGTTTTCTGGGGCTATCATCACATGTCAGAGACGATGTCTGCATAAAACACAGGCTTCTTATCAATGCTGTTTCCTTGGAAGTCAGATTTTGTTTTTCTTACTTCACTCACTTTAAATGAATGAAAAATCCCATGAAGAAGGAATCAGTCATTAAATAAAATACTTTTTCCTCTAATTGCCAAATTAGTTCTTCCTCAATACCCTGCCAGAATTTTCCATAGGTAAGGGGGTGAGATGGTTAATTGGGTGGTACACTCACCTCCAGTAACGTGGCATAGCTGATGTTGCACAAATACAATATCCTCCGGGTGAAATCCTATGGCTAAGTTACAAGTTCTGTGTTTGAGTACCAATACAGACAGCCACATGCACACACGTAAGTCCAAATGGCATGTAAATTTTCTGTTTTCCTGATACTATACTTTATCTTTTCTACTTCCTAGAGAATTCTTTTAAAATTCTTTCTAAAATTCTATTTAAATAGTACTTATTAAAGGACTTGTTTTCTGTGCAGATCTCATGGGCAACCACTCAATAAAAGCAAAATGAGGAATGCAGTCATGGTTCTATAAACATTTCACATTCTTCAGACTGATGCCAGTTGTATGCACTGACAGTAATCCTGTCTAATCCCCTCCACACGTATTATCTTTGTACACCTACTTTCATTGTCTCACATACCAGGTCTATATTCTTATAACCACAATATGCAAGAGAGTAAAGAATCAGAACAAAATGCACATGCACACACAGTGTTCTATGCTACAATACTGCATTATGATCTCAAAATTTATTTGTAGATTTGGTTCATAAAGTCAACATCTTAAGATATCATCAAGATAACGTTAATATAGTTCTCCTTCTGTATGTTTTTTTTTTTCTTTCCCCTCCCACTGGTGCATGTCTGTGTCTGTTTTCCTTGGCAGGTTAACCGAAGCACAATGCACAGCTGTAAAAGGCATCAGGAAAATGCAATATTTTGTAGTCAGAAGAAGGTAGAAGAAGTTTCAGGTAAGCAGCACTGCTGAATAATAGGACTTTTTGTAGTCTTAACTACATGATATTGAAAATGCTCTTGGAGTTTATTTGTCTTTATGCGCATGGATTTAATAAGTCAAAGATACTCTTTAGGTTCTCAGCCTCATATTTACCCTATGAGATGCTTTTCATGATGTGTGCAAAACTACCATCTATAGGTAAGGTGTGATATGCAAAGGTCCTGAATTTGTGGAGTCTGCATAGTTATCTTTCAATTCTCATTTTTACAGCACTTCGCTTAACTTTGTTTTTTTACTATACTGACCAACATATAAACTGCTACTCATCCACTAGTAGAAATGAAAACACAACTCTGTTAGGTTGTGCTCTCAAATGCCATTATAGTCTACTTGAAACGTCTAACAGATGATTAGATGATGCTCAGCTAATTGTATGCTACACATGGTATCAATGGATATGAATGATATCAATGGATATGAATATTACGCTGTGTAAATTTTCTTTCCAAAACTCTTTCCTGGAATGAGACATCATAGAGAGGCTTTATTTTATGAAATTCTGGATCTTCTGGAAATTTCTTGTCTTTATGTAGCCTTGTTATATTTCACATTGAGTTTGCAGAGTGATCAAAATACATGTGTTGCTGCAGGAAAAATAAAATCTGGCATATTTTGCCTGTTTTCAAAGGCCTGGTATGATAGAAATTGTTTGGAACTTTAATCTGGTGTCATCCTTTTAATAACCTATGTACCAGTGTTGCCATGGAAATAAGTAACTTAATTCTAGCCTGATTTTCAAAGCCCGTTACTTCCATCTGAAGATTCATACTTAGAATCATAGAATCATAGAATCACCAAGGTTGGAAAAGACCTAAAAGATCACCCAGTCCAACCGTTCACCTATTCCCAATAGCTCCCACTAAACCATGTCCCTCAACACAACATCCAGCCTTTCCTTGAACACCCCCAGGCTCGGTGACTCCACCACCTCCCTGGGCAGTCCATTCCAGTGCCTGACCACCCTTTCTGAAAAGTAATACTTCCTCATGTCCAGCCTGAATCTCCCCTGCCGTAGCTTGAAGCCATTCCCTCTGGTCCTATCGCTAATGACACGAGAGAAGAGGCCGACCCCCAGCTCACTACAACCTCCCTTCAGGAAGTTATAGAGAGCAATGAGGTCTCCCCTGAGCCTCCTCTTCTCCAGGCTGAACATTCCCAGCTCCTTCAGCCTCTCCTCATATGGCCTGTGTTCCAGACCCCTCACCAGCTTTGTTGCCCTCCTTTGAACACGTTCCAGGGCCTCAATATCTTTCTTGCAGTGAGGGGCCCAAAACTGGACACAGCACTCGAGGTGCGGCCTCACCAGTGCTGAATACAAGGGAACAATCACCTCTCTGCTCCTGCTTGCAACGCTGTTTCTGATGCAAGCCAGGATGCCATTGGCCTTCTTGGCCACCTGGGCACACTGTCGGCTCATATTCAGCCGAGCATCAATCAATACCCCCAGGTCCATTTCCTCTATGCAGTCCTCCAGCCACACCGCCCCAAGCCTGTAGCGTCGCCTGGGGTTGTTGTGGCCGAAGTGCAGGACTTTTTGTCCAAGAGGCTCCACAGTGAGTTAGTCAGCTTTCATACTCCTTTTGAACACATTTTAAAAAGATAAAGGAAAAGTCTGAATTTCCAGCAAGTTTGATTAGAGCTAAGCACTTAGTTTCCTGGTGTAGAAATCTTGGATAAACTTGCACTGCTCAGAGCCCTCTATTTGGGGTGACAGACTAGCACATACAGTTGCCAAGATCATGCAAAAATATATCTTCAGATGGCCTTATCTTATGAAAGAAGATTGGGAAAAGATGGTTTGTTCAACTCAGCAAACAAGAGGCTAACACAACTGTACTGGAAACACATTAGAGAAATTGCTCTGGCCAGAGCCTTCTCTTTTCTAGGCTGAAGAGCCCCAGCTCTCTCAGCTTGCCCCTGTAGAGGAGGTGGTCCAGCCCTTTGATTAACTTCTTGGCCCTTCTCTGGACCCACTTCAATGACTTGATGTCATTCATGTGCTGAAGGACCAGGAATTGGGCACAGTATTTCAAGTCAGGTCTCACAAGAGTGGAGGGCAAAATCACCATCCTTGACCTGCTGATCATGCTTCTCCTGATGCAACCCAGGATACAGTCAGCCTTCTGGGCTGCAAACGCACACTGTCAGCTCACATTCAGTCTTTCATCAAGAACCCCCAAGTTCTTCTCCTCGGGGCTGCTCTCCTGTCATTCTCTATCCAACTTCTATCTGTACCTGAGATTGCTCCGATCCAAGTGCAGGACCTTGCACTTGGCCTTGTTGAACTTCATGAGGTTGGCATGGGCCCACCTCTCAAGCCTGTCCAGGTCCCTCTGGATAGCATCACTTTCTACTAGAGTGTGAACTGCACCACTCATCTTGATATTATCTGCAAACCTGCTGAGGGTGTACGAGATCCCAGTGTCCATGTTGCTACAATGTTAAATAACACTAGTCCCAGCACTTATTCCTGAGGAATTATACTAATCACTGATCTCCACTTGGACACTGAGCTGTAGACTGCAACTCTCTGATTGCGACCATCCAGCCAATTCCTTATCCAGCAAGTAGTCCTTCCATCAAATCCATTTTTCTCCAATTTAGAGACCAGAATGTCATGCAGTGTCAGATGCTTTGCACATATCCAGATATATGGTGTCAGTTACTCTTTCTTTTTCTACTGACGTTGTAACACCATAATGAGTGACTACAAAGTTTGTCAAGAACTATTTGCACTTAGTGAAGCCATATTGGCTCCCACTAATCACCTTGTCTTTATTTTCCATGTGCCTTATTAGGTCTTCAAGAGGATCTGCTCTTTGATCTTGCCGGGCACAGAGATGAGACTGACTGACCCGTAGTTCCTTGGATCTTCCTTTTTTCCTTTCTTGAAAATGGGTGCTATGTTCCAGTCAGTGGGAACTTCAGCAGGCTGACATGACTTTTCCAATATGATGAAAGCACATTACACTCCTCCCTAAGTTGCATTGTATATCCTAGTATATCTTATTAAAAACATGACAAGGGATTCATGCCTGCAAATTTTGGCAGTACATAAAATGCTAAAGAACTAGGCTTTATGGAAAAGGAGGAAATAGAAATGGTGAAAGTTGGAAGGATATTTTACTATGCTTTAGAGGGCTCAAGCAGAGTGCTCAGTACTTCACTACTGAAAAATTCTGAGTTAATGATTTAGTGAAAGGGATAACAGATAGAGGACTTCTACTGAGAAAGAAAGGAAATTTCATTGGTAATGAGTAGAATTAATTATGCACATAGTTGCCCATGGAGGAGAAGGGAGGAGGTAAGGAAAAATCCCAAGCACATCTAGGCACTGCGCCATGCATCATGTTTAAATAGAGTGTCCAAAGGAAAAGACAGAAAATTTAGCCAACATGCTTTCAGAGCACCCCCACTAGTCAATCTAAAGTGTAATACTGGCACTGTTTCTCTGGAAGAAGACAATAGACTGCTTTTCTGGCCAGAAATAGTGATGTGTCAGCGTCTGCAAGAAATGAAGCTGGGAAAAGGAAAAAAAAAAGCAAAAAAGGTGATAAACTGAAAGCTGAAGTGTTCCTCCTGCAAAAGTATCTCTTCTGAGAAATGCACAAAAATGTATGTGCGTGCTTTCAAATCCATGAAATCTTCTGAAAGTAGTAATGAAGGTAAAGGCTGGTAGCTGAGCTCAAGAGAGGCATTTTGTCATGAAGAGCTTTTGTTTCTTCATTCACTTCACAGAATTTGTTTCCATTCCAGTTCCATGCTTTCATTTGAAATTTCTAGGATCCTGTGGCTGCCTTCCAAACATGACTCCAGCACATACTGTAGGTGTTCAATGCATGAGTGCACTGGTGCATGCTAATGGCTCTGGCTGAAGCTGTGACAGAGTGGAAACAGACAACAAGATGACTAATGAGCTGTTTTCAGTAATTTCCTATTACCAGATTTGCAGTTTACCTTTCTTTTTTAATTCTCTTCTTGAATCAGAGCCAAAAAGGAGACATCTTGCCTCACATTTCCCAAAAGGGTTAGATAGATTTCCAAAAGGAATATAATTTATACTAATTCCACTTCCTACACACAGCATTTTTATTTGATGAAATTTTATCCTGTACACTTATTACAATCACATCACTTTACTCAAGTTCTCAAGACTTCCTTCAAAATTCTGCCTTCTTATTTACAAGAATAAACCACAGCTTGGCAGAAGCGACTGGATACCCATTAGAATGGGAATAAAACTGGTCAGATGGCAAATTTTTTAAGCTCTTTTGCAGTTTTTGTCCATCCTTTTTCTTTTTAGTTTGAACTTTTTTGTCTGATCTAGTAAGCAACATTAGAGACAAAGAACCAAAAAGTCTACATGCAGCTGTCCTCATACTTATGAATCTGTCCTCCCAGTTATTTAAAAAATAACATTTCTGTCACCAGTCATCTTCAATCTTCAGAGGCATTTAATTCTGCATCCAAGTGCTATGAACTGAGCCTGTCTCTGTGGTTCAGTTCTCTGTCATTATGATTAATGTATGATTTTGGAATTAGCTGAGAGATAACACATGGTAGTTTTAGTTAAGTTATACGAGGGCTGCTCTGAAAGTATTGTGTCCTATTTTATCAAGTTCTCCTACAGCATCGGGGGCAGATGCTCATGGTATGGCAGGTTGAACCGATATTCCATTCCGCTTTGTTGCAATGTAACAGATGACAGCGGAGGGGCAGTCTGACAAAATGATGTCTGACATGGAGGTGCATATGAAGCAAAGGTGTGTCATTGAATTCCTCCATGTGGAAAAAATTGCACCCATTAACATTCATCAATGCTTGCTGAATGTTTATGGAGACCAAACAATGGATGTTAGGACAGTTAAAGTTGGGCCACCTGAGCAACATTTTCTTAGCGATGCCAGTCATTACACCTGTGAAACTGTAGGTTTCTTCCATTAGTAAGTAGATAACAGTAGGTTATCTTCCATTAATGCAAATTTCTACAAGGACAGCATGCAGGCTCCTGTTCTGCACTGATGACAATACATAACTAAAGGTGACGACTATGTTGAAAAATAGTTTTTAGTAGCTGAGAATTTGCTCAATCAAATCATATTATTGTGCTCCTTGTGTTTGTTGTAGTTTCCATGGAAATAAATAGGAAGCTTTACTTTCAAAGTGATCTTCATGTACTTTGGTTTTGTGTTTTCAAATACACTATGAAGGTCTACTATTTTGCACAGTTAGAATTAACATGATGACATGACTGTAAATGACACTAACCAGAATCATTTGTCTCCATCTCCACAGTAAACATACATTTCTGCAATGCTTACATGTTTTTTATTCACTGCAACAGCCTTTGCAAAATGGAAGACAAAAACATCTGAAAGATAGAAGAATAGAATGGAGATCTGTCTGAAATAAAAATCAAGATTAGTACGCTTACCATTCAATCTCATGACTTTCACAGCAAGCTCAGAAACCGTATGATGTACATGATGTGATTGAACAGTACTTATAAGGACACCTCAATATGATTGTTCGGATAAAGGAACTTCAAAGAATTTATGTCCTGTTACTCATGAAGTATTTGATTTCTCTGGTGCCAGCTGGCTTTAGGGGAGATGTGTTCTTAATGAACTGTAAATGTCCGAAATTGCAAGCACAACAGGGAGCACAATATCTAGAGTATTTAACTTAGAGTTATTTTTAACCCTTTCTATGACCAAGTGTACAATTCTCATTTATTCTTCCCCCTTCCTTCAAATGAAAATTTCAAAATGCTAGGAGACATGCTGTGAAGTTTATAGTACCATGTGAGCCTTTCTGCTCACTTCTTTTAGAAGAGAAAAGGTTTTCAAATAGTGATTTACCTTTCTGTCTCTCTCTGTTTCTCCATAGTTGGGAGAAATTTTGATAACTTTCACTGTTCTCTCTTTCTGGAGCTTTTTCCTGCCCATATTCCTTCTTACATAGACTTTGTCTGAGTTTTGGAGTTGCAGCTGAAGCATTTTGCCACAAAACTCTTACATTTAGTTTCAGCACAAAGTGTACTTTTCTGTACAAATAATCAGACTGAACTCCTTTGGCTCTTAAATGGAATGAAAAAACAAACAAACAACTCTCCCCCCCCCCCCCCCCCTCCCCCCCCCTCCTCCCCCACACACACAGAAAAAAACCCTATTGAGTTTTCCTTGCCAACATACACAGATACAAAATCTACCTACATGAAATTCAAGGAAACATTGGGAATAATAATAATAAGCCATTCTGACTGTGTAGTTTTTATTATCTTTGTTATCTTTCTTGTTAGATAACATTTGAGGAAGGAATACCATGATTTGTTTACAATATGAAAGCCTAAGATACAAAATGTTAATACTCACAAAAAATACAAATAATGATATGGTTTGATTCTGTACAAAAGCCCTCTAAGGAACTGAAGTGCTGATTGAATTTATGTGCAGCAAATTAAGTTAGTATTGTGGTTTTAGTTTAAAACTACTATAAATTCTCATGTTAATTATTTTCTTATGCTTTTCTTAGCATCAAAGTTTAAGTTGCTTGGTAATTCCACTGCCAGTAATTCTTTGTTTGCTTTTCAGATTGGACCATTCCTTGGGAAAGCTAGGCCTTTTTCTCCCAGGTATCTTGACTATATTTTAAGTATTTACCTTAATAATTTCTTGAAAATACCTGTGGTTGTAATAATATGGATTTATAACCTAGTTGAATATGAATTAATATAATCCTGTTATTAGGCTCTGAAAAGACTGTGGAAATTAAGAATAAATGTTAGAAATGTGTATCAGTGCATGACAAGTTGGAAATGTCTGCCTGGAAAATTTTTCCACAAAATTTATTCTTTCTAGATCTTTTGTGCATGAGCTAGAATATGTGTTGATTAAAAAGATTTCTTCCTTTCTAGACAACCTATAGATTTTAGTTTTGGAAAGCTCAAAGGTAGATCAAAGGTACAATTCTCGCAGAACTGGGATAGCTTGAGAGCTAGAATGGTAGAAATGTTATGAAATTCAGTCATGAAAAATGCAAGATCAGGCATAGGAAACTAGTATTAAAAAAAACCAACAACCCTACTTGCTAGTAGTAGTGATCAGTCTGGCATATTTGAGAGTAAGAGTTCTTATGCTAATTAATTTTGAGAAAATACCCATTGAATGTAAGAAAATGTTCTTATGTAGCTATGAAAAAATTATTCTGACTCCAGGATGAAGAGACAGAGTTTCAAGACATACAAGAATGTATGTATATCATTGCACAAGATCCAGGTAAAACCTTATATGGAGTACTGTGTGAAGTTCTGATTCCATATTTTTAAGATTTGCTAACAGCAAGAAACAGAGAAGAAATGTTAGGATGGTCAGTTCAAAATGAGAACTTGTTCTATTAGCATTTTTTACCCAGTAAGACAAAGCACTGGAGATATTAGCCTGGTCATTTTGCAAGGGGAATAATTACCAGTGGGGTAAAAGAATTACATATGATAAAAGACAGTATGAGCAAAAGAACAAACGTTTGTAAACTAATCATAAATACTTTCAGGCTGAAAACTGGAGGAAATTCTCTGGCCATGCAAAGCAGCGACATTCTGTTAGAGACTTCTGGTGGGAACCGTGGATATCAGAAATCTGAGTATTTAAGGAACTGAAAGAAGTGACTATTTGTTATAACAAGAAATTGTCTTCAAATTTCCAGAAGTCTTGTCTCATTCTTTGTCCCTATAAGCTCAAAAAGTACTTAGGAACTCATGTTCCATATTCTCAAGTGACTTTGAGCACACATGGATGTAAACGTAAATGAGAATCAAGGAGTGCCAAAGTTATTTCAGAGCCTTTAAAAAATGCCTTCATACTACCAGAGGTTAAAATTGTTTGTTATATCAGAATGAGGAGTGCCTCTCAAAACACAACACATTTTTGACATCTGATTATTGCAGAAGGCTCAGAAATGCAGTCCTCTTTTGTGTAGATGATATGGTTTAAGACCACAAGAAAATAATCAGTCAGCTTGAGTACATCTTTGAATACTTATGCTTGGAAATTCATTCCAAAGCATGAAAAATGCATTGTTTTATTTCAGATTTAATATTACAAAATAAGAACTGTAATTTCTACTAAAAAAATAATAAATGAAGACCTTTTTATGAAACAGCGTCTTGCTTCAGTGGTACGGAATAATTAGAAGCATTGACTGCAAATGAGTTAACTGTGAAATAGCTTTCTGAGTAGTTTGAGTAGTGCCAAATTTAGTCACCAAATTGTTTGAAAAGGTCACAGCAACCACGGGGAGGGTAGATCTTAGATGGCTCTTTGGATTTGACTGGGAGTTCAGAACTACTGAGAAATAGCCTTGCGGTTATGTCTGTGAACTATCATTGGTTCAGTCCCAAACAAGTCATATGGAAAACCAACATGTAGAACAATAAAAGTAGACCTGAGGTAATACAGCAGAACTTATTGTTCCCAGCACATCCTGCAGAAAGATCCTTCAAATATAATACCAGCTGATTAGAAATTACCAGCTGATTGACTTTGAGACAAGTCTGCTACAGGGTTTTTATCTTTTGTTATCTTTTTTTTTTAATTAAAAAAATTATTGCTTTTACTTCATATTTGGAAAAAAATATCGCCAGTTTCTACTGAGGCTAGATAAATTTTTATAGGTTTGTCTCTAATTATTTTTTTAATATGATATTATAAATATCATATTTAAAGATATCATATTTAAAGACATAAATATGTCTTACTGGAGAGAGCCCTACACGACTTCATAGAAATGTGGGTAAACCATAATCTGTGCTCTGGAGAAGATTGTGACATCTCTGTCTTTCAGTTATTTTCCCTTTTTAGTCTTCTCTTACAACACGATTATACTGCTGATAAACTGCTTTGATACACCTCTCTGAGGTGGAGAACCAAAGTGACTTTGTGATGTCTACCTGCACAACCTGCCAACTGTACAGTGTTATACCTCTTGAATAGACATATGGACTGAATGAATATTTAGTGAGAGAACTGAATGAATACTCAGTGAGAGAAGTAATAGTCATTAGGGCTATGAAACTGGGCAAGATCAGTTACGGTTTCGCAATACCAAAACCTGAAGTTTTCTGATCTAGTAGTTATTTTATCTAAACCCTCCACAAATCCAAAAATAAGTAGTTCAAGATAAATAGTTTGTAGAACTAAAACTAAGGTTGATTTATTATTAGTCTCAGTATTATCCAACTCACCAATAATCATGTGACAAATGGTGATGGATGGTTATAGTATTAGTCTTGTTTGAGCGGAAACACACTTTTGCACTATCTTCCTCCTCTGGAAAATAGAGCTCGGCTTGAGTTTTTTTTAAAATGAATAGGCAATTATACATCAAAAATACATTTTCGGTCTGATATATCTTTCCAATTCAAAGAAATTACTAAAAACATAATCTAAAAACAGTAAAGGAGTCTGTTTCCTCCAGTATATGTTATTTTTGTATTGATGGTAAGCAAAAGAGAAATTACAATGGAAGGAAAATGAAGCCAACAAGAAAAACATGCGAGTAATTTTCAATCAATCTTATTCTATTTTCCTCTTTTTATTTGACTCCTATTCAAAGAATCTTAGGATCTGATTCTAAGCCTGTTGAAATGAGTGGGAGTCTTTCCAGTGACCTCAGTGGGTTTTGGATTGGGCTGTTACTGAAACCCTGTTGTCAACACTGATAATATTACATGGAGTAATTTTAGTGTGCCTATAGTATTACTCCTTTTTCAAAAGTGAATGATGTCATAAAAGATCTAGAATCTGAATTCACTGGAAGAAATTTTTGCTGTTGTTTAAAGTTATTTTCTCAAAGATAAAAAGTATTAAAATCTGTGTTAGAACAAGATAAAGATTAAATAATGGAAAAACAGCCAAGCTGGGTCAGGGTGGTCCTGTCTGTGATGGAGCCAAAAAAAAAAGTCCTTTGGGAAATGTATAAGAAAAGGGCATGCAAATGCCTCTAACCTTCCTGTAAGCTTCCAGCCATTTGCTGATCAGAGATTTCCCAATGTTGTTTCTGTCTATTTTGTAGTCCAATTGGTTTGCACTGAACGAGCTTGTGTGGTTTCTCCTGAACCCTATGTAAAATATGAACATCTGTGATATCCCGTGACCAAAGGTTCGGGAGTTAACTTACTTCTTACACGTATTGTCAGGATTCCTCCCTTTCTGCTTGTTTTGATCCTGACTTCTTCCAGCTTTCTTTGAAACTTCCAGTATCAGGAACAGATTTAAAAATATTAAGGTAATAAATGCATATTCCAATAAATTCTATTTTTATGAATTTGCTCAGAAGAAAGTTCTAACTTTACTGAAAGTCCATCTCTCTGTTCCAGATAACACAAATTACTCTGTAAGATGAAACAAAGATTCCGGTAATAATTGGCAAACTTCCTAGTAATTTCAAAGTGTTGCTATAGAGGCAAAGCATACGTCAATAAATTTCATTGAATTAACAAAGAAGACATAAACTTAACAATGTAAATAAGAGTGTAATGCTTAATCTTCACTGTACATGATGAAGCTAATTGGTTTTGAATGCAATTTTTGAGACTTACAGTAGCATTTCAGGGGCAAAAGTCAAGAAAAATGTCAAAGTAAAACAAAGACCCAATGTCTGGGTTCATAAAATTAGGTAAAGTACTAACATTTATCTGTACTTCTTCCAAACCTTTTGTGTCCACAAGAAGAGATGAGAAACCCTGCAGAAAAAGGCTATATTGCAAATATTGGCAGTTCCACTGCTTTATTCCTCACTTTCTGTAGTCCTGGTGTTTAATTTTGATATAATTTCCTGAGGTTTTGATATGTCTTTAGCAATTTGGAATAACATAGGTGTAGCACAGCTTCAAATCCTTACTTTTCTGTTTGAAAAAAGAATGAATTTCAGAGAAAAATTTTTTGAGTTAGCTCACTTACATTGGTATTCAATGTAGAAGTGAAAATGGAGGAAGACCAGCTAATTTTTAGAAGTAGAGTGGTCATTTCCAGCTTTTATCATTTTCAGACCATCCTGTTGCAATTTAATTTCTGTCCTAATGCTCTCTGTAAATATTTTTTCTAACCAAAATACAAACTTGTTTTCTTAAACATTTGATATATTCTAATGAGATGAAATAAAATAGTTGAGTAAACAATTAAGATCATGGTACTCTCCATCATTTGGTTTGCTCTTTTCTTCATTTCAAATGGAATTGTGTGGGTGTTTTTTGTTTTTTTTTGGTTTTTTTTTGTTTGTTTGTTTGTTTTGGTTTTTTTTTTTTTGTAAAAGTAAAAAAAAAAATTAATAAACAGCAAAGTATCGTTTGTACCATGTTCTACCACTTGGAGAAAGATTTGAGGTTAGTCTTGCTTGTTTTCTCAGCTACCGTGGGGAATATTTTAACGTTTTAAGTTTTTTAGGTTTTTTGTTTTTTTTTTCTTTGTTTTTTACAAGAGGCATCTTATGTTGATCACTAGAAAAATGGATATGGCACTATTGTGAAAATTTAGGAAGTAAATGAATAGCCATGATGTTTTGAAAGCTGCACAGTGTGTATATATATTAGCAAAGGTGATGTATTATGTAGATGACCCAGCAACTATTCACTTTTCTTCAGGGGAGTGTATAGTATCTATTGATTATAGTACCGTATTACATGATGGAAGTCTAAATATGCTAAACAATGGTTTTATATCATATCTGCTATGTGATACATGTTTGTCTCCTTTCTTAATGATCATGCATGTTTCCTTTCCATCTCTGCTTTTAACATATAAATGCATTGTTAGTAGAATGTGTTAGATTATCTGTATCCTTTATTGCTGATCAAATAAAACTCAATAGTGAAAGAAAGACTACAAAGAAAATAATGTAAAAACTAAAATATTTCAGTTTTGCAGTTATATTTTAAATTACATAAAGGCAATCAATCCAACATAGAAAGTCTAAAGTCATATTCATTAGAAAGATACAAAAGAGAAAACATAAACGTGAGAAAAAAATTAAATGTATATGTGCAATGATATCTGAACTTCTGTCCGCCCTTCTTGCCTCATTGTTCTGCACACTGCATAAACACCTCATTTAGATAAAGATGGTCTTTATTAGAGTGAAATGGTTGCAAATTAGAGCTGAATGCTGATTTAAATAGAGGCTTATAAGAAATGGGAAAGAGTGCGGTCTTCTTTGACTTACACAGTACGAATGTCAATAAAAGGATGGAGAGGACATAGCTAGGTGTGGGTATATCATGCTTTTCTCTTCAGCTGACAGGTATGCTACATGCCACAAAATAATTTCTTACTGCTTATCTGATTCCTATTTTCTTGTTTTCTGTTCCACACCACATTCAAGAATAGATAAAATAAGAAAAGTTATTAACTTAGTTTACTTGTCTGTTCATGTCCTAGTAATTAGAAGAAGGACCTATTTAGAGCTGGTGAGGAAATTATCCTTAACAAAAAAAGATTTGATCAAAAAACTACGCATGTTTACTCACATACGTTCTTTGAAAGATGTAACTGTCTGTGACAGTTACTGTGACAGTTACTAAGGTAACTAGACCGCAGAATCAATTGTTTCATGTTAGACAGAAATGAATATATAGATAAATTTGAGCTTCATTTCCTTATCTTTTAAGAGGAGTCTGCGATTGTGGACTGATGAATGATGAAGAGAACATATGTATTGGCCAAGTTGCAATACTTATTTTCTCTGCCCTAGTACTGTCCTTGAATACTCTTTGAATTTTCTCTCAATAACACCTCAAATTTTCTGATGCAACATTTTGCAATAGCCTGGTCAAAGCTGTCAAGAGACTACATTTTTAATGTTCTAGAAGAGGAGAAAGAAACTAGGCAGATTTGCTTTCCAAAGAAGTCTTCACCCAAAGTCCTGTGTGAATACAAGTTATCTGGAGATGAACTTTAGTTACTAATGTATAACTGAACATATCACATTGGCAAATGTATACTCTGCTAGTAGGAAGGCATGACTAATCACTGAGGAATGCAAGCATGTAAGTTTCCTGCAGGATGAGCACTCATAAGGCAGTGAGGTTGTAGGATGATGCACTGTAAATTTACACCTCACCCTGCCTGCCCAAAAGCCCTTTACATTGTGTTCATGCCCTAGGCAGAATGAGCTGAAATTGCCCTAAAAGTGCAAGACTCAAACAGTCATAAATTTGATAATTTATGGAAGAAATGAGGAAAAATTACTAAAGCTGTGTATTGGAAAAAGTTTAGATTAAAAATGTATCCAACTTCCTTTGATAAGGGATTCTAGGTTACTTTAAAATTTTTGGTGTTGTTTTATGTTCTGAGGGGTATTTTTTTTGCTTGTTTGTTTTGTTTTCTTGTGAATGTTTTTTTCCCAGCTCAAAATATATGCATTCTTATGCCTCATTCCCCATGGAATAACACCCCCAAAGTATGACATTCCTTTGCTATCAGCCATGTAAATACAAAGAATATCCTCTACTCTACACTGCTTTCATTCTTGACTCCCCATCCCACTATTTGCAGCATACAAGTGAAGCAAATTGAATGACTGGTTTTAGATAAGCAGGAATCATTAAAGCCAGAAAGGAAAATGTGGATGAATATGTGAAGTCTTTTCCTAGCACCACTCCTTCGCAGTAGGGTAGATCTCTTCAACTCCCAGTCCCAAGTCCAAGGGGCCTGTCTCTTCCACCAACAAAATAAATTTAAACCTATCTATATTCCTATATTCCTTTAAATAAAACTAATGTACATTGCACAACTCAGTTATACTCAAAAAAGAGTTTACACTTATGGATCATACCTATTCCATCTAATTATGTGCAGCTGATTGAGATAATTAAAGAAGGAATCAGATCAACTTGGAACTCTCTCTGTAGACCTTCATGTTCACAGATTTCACCAAGGTCTAGGTTGCCCTTTAGAACTAACGTAACCCAGTCAGTTAGACAAATTAACTCCTCCTATCTTTTCCACTATCTTCTTGCACCTCTGTACACTATGAAATTCTCTCTTATGTTGCTGTTGTTTATACTACCCTCTCTTTTACCAATCTCTCTTTTGATAGAAATACCAGTACCAAAACCAATAGCTAATTTGTCTGAGTTTATTCTCTGTCTAATGGATGTCCCATTTTTATTCAGAAAAAAGGGTAGACAAAGGACATTATATTACAGGAGACATTAATTCTGGTAGATGATATGTGTATGAAAGCTTTCTTTTTTTCTAAGTAATCATACCTTATCTGCAGACATGCAAAATAGTATCTTAGGATTATTTACTTTAGAATTACAGAGCGCCATAGTAAAGAATAGTATCCTAATTTTTGAAAGAGAGTTGATGAAGAATCTTGCGCATGTCATTCAGCACTTTACCTGCCATTCAGATTTAGTTCTTGATTTTAAAAGTGATCACTGTCATGTTGATACCAAATCACACATCTTGTAGACAGGAACTGTGACCAGAGAAGGTGTTTGTCTTACCAAAAATTGTGAGTTAAACAGACAAGCCAGTATTAAGAGCCTTTGAAAATAGAAATTGATATCTCAGTTACAGTCTTGATGATTTGTAATGTTTATTTTATTTTCTCCTCTGCTCCTCTGCAGTTATCTTTGCATCATTTCTGCCCCTCCCTTGTCTTCTCTTTAAGAACATGTTCAGCTGTGCTATTAATTGCACAGAAGTATGCCTAAAGTCCAAAGCCCAGTGAGACCGTATTTTTTCTCCTGGTTCCAAATATCCTCAAAAGTTTTTCATTGTTGAATGATAACAAAAGTATGAGTTTGCTTAGAGAAGGAGTCTATTTTTCTAATAATCAGTATGCCTATCCCTAAAACAGTGGTGATTCTAAAACAGTATGCTTCCCATGAACAGCAGTGGCACAGTAGCTTTTGTGTATAATATGGTGCAATGTTTCAGTCAAAAGCCCAGTTAAATTTAGCACATGCACAGCTTATTTGTGTCCTTTTAATACTCAAATTTGTCATGCAAATTTTCTTTTCCTGTTTTCAAGAGAGAAAGAAATGAGAAGCAAGTTCATTCAGATTTCTTGAATATGCTTGTAGAAACATCCACAATATGTATTTAAAAATTTAGCAATAAAATTGTTTGTTATAAAAGTTAAATTGTTTTGCGTGACAAACATTGCTAACATTGTAAATACTTGTGGAAGAAGATGTTCATGGTCTCCTGACTGTTCTGTATTTATGAAGAAAAGAGGTCAGAATGTTATGAAAGTGTTTGACAGTGGTTCAGCTTTCACATAATATGCTGTGGATTTGATAACTTTCGATTTCAAAGTCTTAATTTTAGTACTGCACAGATATCTTCTTGTAAGAAGAGGAATGTTACAGGAAATGTCTGCACACACAGTAAGCACTGCAGTGAAGGATCTCCATAGCAGGTATCTTCCTATGCTCTGCCTTTACAGATTAAACCCATAGAACAAATTCTAGCTCATTCCAAAGACTACTATCCTCATCAATACTGTATTGATTGTAAATGCTTAGAGAGATGATGAAGAAATACCGTTTATCTTAAACATATTAAATGTCTATTTAATATGATCTTAATGTCTATAGAAAGCAAGTAGAAGGCAATAAAAATATGTCAAGATGTTTTCATAAGATGATGCTACAAAAAGTATTCAATCATTGCAGCTTCTTTTTAATTCTCAAACCAAGACACAAATGTAAAAAGAAAAATGACAGTGTGATAGAATCCAGGGCATTTGTTTCTTTCAGTACAAATTAGCCTTCTGGTAGGTGTACTGAACTTCTACTTTTTTGCCAAATAAGTAGATGCAGAGCTCAAAAAGGGCAAACTTCTTTTTTTTTTTTTTTTTTTTTTTAGGTTTTGATTGATTTTTGTGCTTTTGTTTTGTTTTAAGTGTTTGTAACTTTTTGGCTCTATATCTTAATGCTAAGATACATGTGTTTACATAGTGAAAACAAAGTTAAGCTTCCCAGATATCTCTATTGTAATAGAACAATAGAAACAACTGCATCCTGCTGTCAAACTGTTTCCCCTAAACTATTTTCCCATGTCTACTGGGCTCTCCTGCTTTAACTGTTCAGTGCATAGTAGCTGCTTTGTGCCCAAATGTGGGACAATATTGGAGTCAGGAAGGGCAAGCTGGGTTTGAACTTCTGAGGAGAATACATGAAGTATGTGCATGTTTGACATCAGGCTCCAACTAGTGGTGAAAAATTATTTTCCCCTTGGAACTGGAAAACCTTTGAGATTAGCCTCATCCCCCTGGAGAAATTATTTTAGCATTCAGTCACCCAGCACAGCCATGGCAGCCCCCTAGCCAAGTGACATATCTGAGAGCATGACACACTTATGGACAAAGGCCAGCTGGTGTAATTTGATGAAAAGGCAGTGCAGATTTGAACGTTGCATCTGCTTAATAATTTGTATCAATAAGCTATTAGGACAAGTCTAGCTCAAACTGCTTTTTTCTTTCCAGTATTTTCCATCTCATTTAGCTGTTTCTTTGGAAAGGCTCGGAAAAGTATTTCACACAATCATAGCTGTACATAGCCCTATTTAAAGCTATATTTATGTTTTGGCAAGTTTTGAGAGGGGGGGAGAGAGAATTGTGAATTTTTTGATTGTTAGGATGAATTTCGCTCCTTTTAGATGTTTGCCACAATTTGGGTTAAACTGGGTTTGGGTTGAATTTGTTATGCAGGAGGCGTAGGTACAGGTTTCTGAAGGAAGTGGTTGCCTATTTATGCAAAAAATGTCCAAAAGTTTCAGTGATAACAGCCTTCCCTTAATTTTTGCTTGAGCAATGTTGTCTGTAGCCTCTCTTTTGTGATTGTTGGGACTCTATGTATGAGTTTAAGGTAACAGTGGAGAGGTAGGCACATGATTGTGTAGGATGAAGCAGCATGCAAGCTCACAGAGTTGGAATACACTTGAATTACTTCACTCTAAAGTGCTCCAAAGCTGACCTGACAGGGATAAAGTGCAAGGTGGGAGTTGTCAGGCAATATGTTAAACCCTTTTTGGCAATGTCAGTTCTGGGCAAGGTTCTACTCATCTCATTAACAAGGCACAGTAAATTTACCTGAAACACTTTTCAACCTGTTTTTCCTTGAATAGGGCATAAAAAACTTATTTGGTTGTGGACAGTATCATCATAATCTATTGTGGTTCTTTTCATAAAAACGTTGAGATGTTTCGAGAAAGAATGAGGCTTCTTTCCCAACATGTGCCATTTGGCCGACCCTTTCTTTAGACTGATGGCAGGATTATATTTTAAACTGTGGTATGTAGCCATTGACAGATTCTTTTAAAACGTGTTAAGTGGAAGATTGATTCCAAGATTATGTTCTAGAGTTGGTGTGAGTTTCTCTTAAAAATTGTATACTAATGTTTCTCTATGATGAAATGAGTATTCTTTCTTTCCTTGTCTTTTCAAAATTAGAAAAAAAAATCTTGTTGTTCTGTGTCCAACTGCACAGCAATCTATAAACAAAAACAGAAGAGAAAAGAATCTACAAATGAAAGGTTAGAAGGGACAGCTGTGTTGTCTTTGAAATCTATTAGGTATTTTTATAATTATATGTCAGTCTTATTTATGCGGTATTTGCAGTTATGATTTATGTCTGTATTACCATAACTATTTCCATACTTACAGACAACATGTGATAATTTTGAGAGCCAAAAGCAACCATTTGGTAGCATTTAAAAATGCAGAAACATTAAGAAAAAACAGGGCAGTAAAGCAGAACCCTTCTGAGCTTTATCCATCTGAATAACATGAATCAGAACAAGGTGCCATCCAACAAAAACAAATATAGAGTTTGGATTGTGGTGGTAAATTCTCTCTTAGCTAATTTAAAAACTTGTTTTAAGGTTGGGAGCTAAAAGGATGAGCTCAGAGAAGAGGGATATTTCCCTGTTACCTTCTTCCTCCTGTATAAAACAGAGAGAGGGATGCTAGTGAATCCGATTCTACTGTGATTGCATCAGGATTCATGAAATAGGAAATTATTTATTATGACAATGCCTGCAAGCACCACTGTAGCAAAGGCCCATTTAGAATTTCCATCATAAAACCCTGATTTATGGGTGGGGTGATGGACATAGTTGGACAGACTGAAAGAAAAAAAAAGGGAAAGGACTGAAAATCAGTGCATAACGAGTCAGTCACAAAATGAGCTTCCTACATTTTTTGGGTTTCAAGGATATGTATGATATAAACCTAACATAATGCGTTCACTAATAAAAACACTTTGGAATCAAGGTGTTTGGGGGTTACTTGCCCCCAGTTACTTAAAGGTTGAATCATTCTGTAATATAGTACTTTTCAGAAGGCATTTTGCAAGTGGAAATTTTGTAGTATTTTTAAATATTAAAGCAGGGTGATAGTTCTTGAAATTCTCTGAGAGGCAGCGCTGCTCCTTGTATATAGGAAACATGTTTCACCCTGGTCCTTTATTATTTGGTAATATGCCTGAGTAGTGCTGATTTGTGTAGTGTATCTTCTCAGCACCGATGTGGGAGGGTCAATACTTATCAAAGCTAATATGATTTGCAGTTATTTGCAGATCTCTTGTGAAGAAGCATTGTACTTATTCTTGGAACATGCTCTTTTCAAGGAGAAGAACAAGAGGTTCACAATGAGAGATGTTGTGAATATATACCTGGGATGGGATTCCAGTAAACACAAAGCCCAATCTCACTTATTCTATAGCAGAGTAGCACAAATCCGTCAGATCTGCACTTTGCCTATGAAGTCATTTTATTATGAAGCTATCACCTAATTATAAAAAAAAACAAAACATCTTCTAATCTTGTTGCAGTTGGTGTTTCAAGCCAAACTGTGCTTTCATTGATGCTAATGAAGGTACTTGGAATTTACACAGGTGTAGATTACAGCAAACTTCTTACATGGCCCTAAACAAAATTCCAGCTCATGTCCTCACAACCTGCTCAATAGGAGTGAATTGACAGAGATGAGATGAAGGCAGAAATGTAACTCAAAAACTTACAATTAATCTGTATTAAATCATATGTGTTATGTCTAAGAGGGTCTTTGTGACATATGGGGGATTTAAGGAACCATAGATCTGAAGCTGTGCACATGTTCTTGTATTGACACCTCAAGTCAGGCTTTTATTTTGAAAATGAAGCAATGCTTGTTGAACAGCTTAGAGTTCATCTGCACAGCTTTTCTCCTTTGCTATATGACTTCTTAATGAGAGTAACTATGGCAGTTTGGGCCTCTTTTATCCACTTGGCATGGTTTTACACTTCTGAGATAACCTTTATTTAATAAAGTAGGGGAGAGAAAGGCCAGTTTTGAGCTGCCTAGTTGCAACGGCAATGTCTGAGGGATCATAAAAAAATAAGACTGAATTCTGAAACAACTTTTGAAAAAAGAGAAGAACAGAGATAGATCATATATTCCAAAGCATGGATGAATTAATCCTGCCTGAATTCTCCCCTTATGGTTTGTGTTGTAAAATCTTATCATACATGGTACATGGTAATGCTCTCCTATTATTGAAGTCATACACGCTTTCCTTTGTAAAACTATTTTAGCTGCTCGCATCTTTGCCAAACTTTAGCCATCTGGGCTGAAATTTGCTGAGGCAGAGGTCTGCTTCAGCCTGAGATTTTTTGGAAAATTTACATATGAATGTGGGTCATATCTCACAGTAACCTGATGCACTGTGAAGATTCTCTCAGAATTAAACATAAAAGTTTTGATGAAAAACATTTGAGCCTCTTCAAAATCTGAGCAACAAAATTGGACAGAAATGGAATATTATCTTCCAGACTTTAGATCCAGAGTCCTGATCCAAAATAGTGAACTCAGCAGGAGGCTTTCACATGGGTAAGGTTTTGATTTTTAACGGGTGACGGAATGAAGAGTATCACATAGTGAGTGTTTTCCAGGACAAAATTCACCATCATAAATCAAATGTTAAATATTACAAACCCCAAAAATGAGTGTGTAGATGACAGTGTCTGCTCCCCATTGATTGCACTGACTGTTGATTAGGATCTAGCTTGAATAGTTTGATCCCATTTACAGCAGTCTCAAGGATTGCTGTGATTAGGCAATTGGTACTGACTTGTTGCTTTTTTGCTCTCTTTGCTGGAATTACTTTGATGGAACCAAAACTGCATACTCTGCCCAGGACACTTTGGAATATGCTTTAGTGGAGTGGAGAAGGGGCTCAGGCCATATGCTGCATAGAAGACCAAAGCCAGTTTGCAGCTACCTTACATTTAAAAAGAAACAAGGAAAATTTCTCACATAAGATAGACCCTATACAAAGAGAGCCTGCAGTTTCTCTGTGAATGACCGAGGAAGATAGAAACATAAAAGTGATTTGGTGTTGTTGGTACATAATGAAGCCCCTGGGGAATAGAGTCTTTCAAAGGTTAGTATGACACTGGAACTCTAATCTATGTTGATGTGCCTGGCCTTTGTAACCTGCAGGAAACCTGACTGCCTGTGCTGCTTATAGCCACAGAATCACAGAATCATAGGAGATGGAAGAAACCTCTGGAAATGATCTCCTGCTAAAGCAGGTTCCCTACAGTAGGATGCACAGGAATGTGTCAATGTGGTTCTTGAACACACCCAGAGAAGGAGACTCCACAACTGCTCTGGGAAGTATGTTCCACTGCTGAATCTGAATTCACTGTGATTTTTTTTATTTTTATTATCATTATTTTTTTAATGTTCAAGTACAACTTTCTGTGTTCTAGTTTTCACCTATTACCCCTTTTCAGCACTGGGAACCACTGAAGAGAGCCTAACTCTATCCAGTTGACATCTGTCCTTTAGATATTTGTATGTGTTGATATAATTCCCTCTCAGTCTTCTCCAAATTGAGAAGTGCCAGGTCACTCAGCCCTTCCTCATCAGGCAGATGCTCCAGGTCCTTAATCATCTTTGTGACCTTCCACTGGAATCTTTCCAGTAGTCAATTTTCTTGAACTGGGGAGCCCAAAAGTAGACACAATACTCCAGATGGGGCCTCAACACAGCAGAAAAGAGCAGGAAAATCACCTCCTGCTATCTGCTGGCCACACTCTTTTTATTGACCTTCTTGGCCACAAATATACTGCTGGCTTGTGGTCAACCTGCTGTCCACCAGAACACTTAAGTCCTCTTAGCTCCTTTCCACCATGTCACCCCCTAACCTGTATTTGTATGTACAGTTATTCCTTACCAGGTGTAGAACTCTATAATTTCCCTTGGGGAATCTCATCAGGTTCCTCTCTGCCCAACTCGTCAGCCTGTCCAGGTCTTCCTGAATGGTAGCACCATTCTGGTGTGTCAGCCACCCCTCTCAACTTTATATTATCAGCAAACTTACTGAGGGTGCACTGTATCCCTCCATTCACCTCATTGATGAAGATGCTGAATAAAGGAATAGGGGGAACCTTACATCGGCCTTCCAGCTCCTGAAGGGGGCCTACAGGAAAGATGGCCTACAGGAATTTTTAAAAGGACATGCAGAGACAGGACAAAGGGTAATGGCTTTAAACTGGAATAGGGTAGATTTATACAGTGCTGCCGGAAGGGGTGGAGCCTGGCTCAACCTCTCCTAGACCCATTTTAAGAGCTGACTGCCAGTGGGAAAGAATCTCTTCTGGAGATCCCTCCTTTGGAGTTCTACAGCAAGCCCAGGATATAGGTAAGTATTCTATCTATTTTCTTTTGTGTAATAACCTGCTTAGCCAAGCTCTCTGGTATATTTCATAATTATAACATCTGTACATTCATCGATTATACACAGGTCAAGTTAGATGTCTCCTTAGGTTTCCATCTGAATTTAAGATCTGTCTTGTACAGCTTCCATGTCTTCTCAGTGTTGAAAACTGTAGACTTCTGGATCTGTAGTGGTATCTCAAGTCTCCTTCTGCTCTGTGTTTTTTCAAGCTGGTATCTGAGGCACGTAATTACGTGCATGTTCTTAAAATTGCCAATTTTCACTGTGTAGGTACATACAAAATCAAGAAACCTGCAGTTTCAAAAATCAAAACAGCAATAGGACAAATGCCAAATATGTAGGGTTTATTAAAATCTAAGGTTTTAATGACAGCTACCAGATACCGATAAGTATTACTGCAGACTGCGCAGGGGGCACAGAAAAGTCATCTAAAAAGCCTAGTAAATGCTCAAAGTTAAAGCACTTTTCACAACTGTAAGTGCAGTGACAGCTTCTTTGCAATTATGAAGTTCAGTGTGGGTTCAGAAATCTCCCAGAAAGCAGGCACTGATGTAAGGACATATCCTAAGAGGGAGAAGAAGCATGTGTTCTCTGTTAGAAACTCAAAACGCATGTACGTGTGAATTTCCTATTCTGCTTTTCTGTGCACTGCATTAATGTTTGTTTTGTTATTGATGTTTGAGGTCTTTAGTGGCTGCAGCTTTTACATGCTTTCTGGAACTTGTCAGCATATGTATCTAGAGAGATTATAAAGCTGCAATCAGCAAGTTACCTTGCTTGCCAGTGGACAAACTAGTAACCTGTGAAGGACTAAATTTATATTCTATAGCGAGACTAACAGATTCCCACACAAAGAGTGCTCAGTTTGCCTCAGTGTTTGTAATCAATTAGGCGAAATAGCTGTTGTCTCCATGTAACTGGGTCTCCCTTTCAAAAACTTATAAAAAAACTGAAGGAGGATGATGGTCCTTGGTGAAACTGATACATGCCAGTGCCAATATACTTCTGAAATTAATCTGGACAAGTCACTTAGAAAGCAGTTTTGAAGGGCAGAAAGTTTGTATTCGAAGAGTATATTCACTATGAATTTTTGATTACCTTAGAACTGGAATACCTGACTTAAGAAACGTATACCTTGATAGTCAATAACATAGTAATGCCCTAAGGAAATGTAATTCTAGGACCCCTTTAAGTCTGACCTGTCCATTCACTCTCATCATTGAATCAGTATAGTGGGGAGCTGCCCTGTGATGACATCATGTGTGCCGTCTCAGGGAAGGCTGGAGGATATGATCTGCACAAGAGCATTGGGGAGGAGGATGGAGGTGAAATATGGACTCTTGCTGATTGTAGAAACTGCAAATCAGATTTTCTTGAAAAATTTCATAGCCTGACTTCCAAATTATGCTTCAAGCCATATTTAGTTTGAGCCTGGTCCTGTAGCCTTGCTTGACTTATTCAGCCCTTATTTGTGTGTGTGATCACTGTATGTAAATTGAGTGCAGTGGTACAGTTTTGGTTTAACTTTTACATTCTTGCATTTACATGTTTTTTTTCTGGATATCTTTTACATATTATGCCTTTGTTTTTTAGAGTATTTTCAGAGCTCTATGAATACTCAGTATTGTTATAATTTTTGACTGGAGTTTTTTGGTAAATATGCTCAGCTCCCAGTAGCACATTCTCAACTCACTATCCACAGAGGAAAAACCACTCATTTTCCAGATGTTGAAAACAATATTTCTAGCCCCAGCTACAGAGTAATGATCACTGTAAGGTTCACTGCAATGTACTAGATCCCAAAGTCACAAGTTGTGATTGCAAAAATAGACTTTCACTCTTGTAACAAAAACGTAATTTTTTATGTAAGATATTGAATGGTGACAGCAACTGCTACAAATCTAGCACAGCATAAATATGTAGGGAAGAAAGTACTCAATATGATGCTGAGTGATTTCCTCCACTGGCTTGGAAAGCAAAAATAATTTGCTCGAATTGGAAAGGTAATTTTCAGTTCTCAGAATATCCTTTTCCTCTTTTAGTTTCACTGAATGGTTGGGCAGGATGACTATAGCTCAGACTGACTGTAGTAATGGTTATGTCATTCAGCAGAGAACTAACTCCCTTGTGTGAGCAGAATTTTCATTTATTTGATTTAATTTTTTCTTCTTTTTTAAGGAGACACATACAGATGGAGGTCAAAAAACAGAACTAAGCTGTAGCCAGAAATGTTCCTATTTTGAAACACTGAAAAAACTATGTATAATTATTACAATTTCTTTTTAATGAGGTCATTTATGTCAAAGTAGAAAAAGTGTAAAATAGCACAAAATAGAGAAATCTAGACACTGTAAAATATGCTAATAGATTTGGCACATGCATCACTCCCTTAATATGCCCCCAATGTAACCTATAGATCCCACAAATGACCACATTCTGTTTTTGTATGTAAAAACTCCTTTATATGTAACACTCATAAGAGTAGCAGTCTTACTAGTAGTAAAAGATTATGGTCTTTTTATAAAGTATATAGGTTTACTTAGAATTAGTCCTTGTAGAAGAATGCAGAACCACAAAAAACTGTTAAGATGTCATGATTATAATAATTTAACATTTAGAGGAATACTTCACTTTAAGTTATAGTTCCAAAATTACTCTGCTCATTCATGATTTTTTTTTAATGTATAATTGGCTGCCTCCAAAACTGTCACAGAAGGAGGGAAAAAAGTTCATTTTCCTTGGCTTGTGTACTTCTACTATTCCTGTGTTCGTTTGGCTTGGCTTGGGTAAAGAAATTCTGCAGTCTGAAATAACTTTTTATATGTTGGCGTGCACATTTTACTAGAATAAGCAGGCAGAATAGACCAGGGAGTATTCAGCTATGATCGAAATATATAGTCTTGCACATTTTAATATATTAGTTTGCATTTATGAATCTTTTCATTTCTTCATCTTAGTGGCATACAAACAGGCACATCCTATCTGCATATAAAGACTTGAAGAAAGATGTTTGGAAGCAAGATATGATTAACAAGGGGAGGAGAAATGTAGAAAAAGAAAATAATCTGAGGAATACAAGTTTCTCTCTCAAATATAAAGCCAAGAGAGGATTGCTATTGATCTACTGAAGTATATTCAGGCAAAAGCCTAAAATAGGAAGTAAGAAATAGGAAAACATGTTCCTCTGTTGATTGTCCCTTTCACGTGGGCACGGAGAGATGTCTCTGCACTGGCAGAGCTAGACTCTTCAAACGTGGATTCACACTCCCATCTAGCCTGGACTGAACTTTTTTAATTTATGGGACTGGGCTGAATCTCCCACAAAACTCGCAGTGCTGGCTTTAGCTGTTAGTCTGGTTTCCAAATTATCAAGCAGCAGTGGAAGGCCACAGTCCGGCAGTGCAGCTGTGGGTGTGCTGCTGAATGAGGCCCTATCAGGCAGCATGTTCTCCCTACCTCAGATAGTAACTTTGCTGCAGAGCCTTCCACCCTGTATCTTCAGGTATATGCCACATAACAGCTTACTGGTTCATTCCACATCTCTTCCTAATCTGTGACTTTCCTGCAAACCCAACTTATAGGATTCTCTGGTAGGTTGATTTGTGGTTGTGTGACAGTATTTTGACCAGAGAACGTGGAGAAAATAGCATGTGCTCACAAGGGTTTAACACAAGGTCTTACAAAGTAAAGTGAAAAGAATTCCAGTGAAAATATTTAGGCAATCCCATGATTCTGAATGTCTGTTTTGCTGCCCTTGCCATTGTGGTCTTATACTCTAAGAATGTTGAATTAATGCATACTCACTGGCTGTTATTTCTGGTGAGGAAATTAGAAGAATTTTTCTGTACACACATCATTACATTGACATGGGGATGAGACATAAATGCAACAGTGCAGATAGCTGTACCATGTGAGAAGCAGGACTAAGAACATATTAAACCTCAACACCAAGTAGTTCTGTGCTTGTTTTGCAACTGAGATGAAAGACACCTTATTCTGTTATAAACAGGAAACCCGGGCCAAGTCTGTAGAGGTTCACGCCCAGGGCCACAACCTTGAGGAACCAAGGCTTGATGTACTTGTCAAGATGAAAATCGCAACACACCCCATGATTTGTGCATTGCTGGGACCTGCTCCTAACCACATCACAGCAGAGATTTCTATTATTTTAAAATCTTATGCAGTAATAACTAGGGGTCAGTAATATCCACATCAAAAATGAAGCATAATAAAAACTTAAAAATGTGATATTTGAAGTCCATCTTTACGTCTTTACACTATTATTCAATATGGTAAAGCAAAATAGAAAGACTAAAGAAAATATGTTGCAAAATAGAAAGAATTAAGAGCCCATTTCATGAATACTTTCCTTCTCATCCAATTTTCTTTAAATACTTTAAAGTCTTTTAGGTGTATGTTATTAGGGATTGTACACATAGCAAATCTGGCTTTTACACTTCATTCAAATGCCATTCAAGATGTTTTCTTTTGTTTTCTCATTCACCTGTTTTACTCTCTTAATTCTAACTATAATTTCATTGAAAGTAACTTCAAAAGTTACTACTGATCTAAAAATTCAGATTTTCAATCTGTACAGCATTAGTGCATGAGATACCTACTATGAAAACTGAGGAGGAATGCAGAAAAATTCACCATAATTACTAAGCTAGCTCTGTGAAACAGCAGTTATACACAGTAATGCAGATTTTGTAGGATAATAGTGTAATATGGAATAGCACAGTGCAGGAAATGAGCTAAGAAATTATACATATGTCAATTCAAGCATTAACTAAGCAAACTTGTATTTGTAGTTTCTGTGAGATGGTATATGGAAATATACATTCTACGTGACATCTCTAGATCTTATAAATGACCATTTTTGTGCTTAAATCCAAACTGCTTGTGCCACAGTTTTCTCTTTTAACCTATTTCTTATTTATTCCCATGATGAAAACTGCCATCAGGAACAGAAAAAGTAGTGTCTAGTTTTAGAATAAATCAAATTTATTGTTTTCTACCTTTTACTAAGTTTTTAACTGTCCAGTAGTGGAGGACAAACACCTAGAAGCCAATGTGGGCCATCTTATAAAACAGATTAATAGATTACAACAAAATAGATTTTTGGCTTCTACATTATTTAGAAGTATTCAAGTGTGGTCTATTATCATTTAAATAATACTAGTTTTAAGTGTTTACACATGCTCTTTATTTCTAAGCCCTCCTCATTCCCCAAACCATTAATGAAGTTTGCTTCTCTTAAAATAGCAGTTGTGCATGGAATACCTAATTGCTGGTTTTCTGCTGTCATTACTGCCATGGTATGTTGGTTAAAAAAAAAACAAAAACAACAAAACAAATGCAAGGCAAGTGTGCCTCCACATTTAATAGGAACCTATGTTCTGCAATTATTTGTCCTGCAGCCCTCATGGTACTGTGGCTGAGTTACTCCATAGACTGGCTGAAGCAGGCAGTATGTATTTAGACCTCTCAGCTACGAACAGCAGAGTTTCATAGGAACCATTAAAAGCTTTTTTTTTTTTTTTTTTTTTTTTTTTTTTTTTTGTGAGCTGAATGATTTATTTATTTATTGCATTTGGATTCATTTACTGGCAGGGTCAAATAGAAGATTTTGCTTAGGGCCTTTCCGTCTTCTGAGTGTTGCCTGTGGACTTCTAGCTGGCCACACACAAAAAAAATTCCCCCCTGAAGTGCACTTGTTGGTTGGAAGAAAACCTCACAGGAAAACTGCAATGCTACTAATACAACGTCACAATACTTCTTTACCATTTATAAATATTATTGCCAGAGTAAATGATTTTTTTCCTGAGTACTTTTAACAGGTAGTCTTCCTGTCTACCTTTAACATGTAGTTTATTTAAGCTTGTAAGAATGGTGACATCATTTTGAGTATCTTCAGCCTCTAGAATACTGTTAGTACAGAATGGTAAAAAGAAGAAAATAAACTGGAAAAAGTATGCAGCAGGTCTTTCGATATTTTTTCTACATTTTCTTGCTTAAGTGGGTCCTCTTGCCAGTTGCATGTTTATGTGTGATGCTAGTTACAGTGTTTGTTTAATGTGTTTTATTTAACATCTCAGTTAGCATATGATTCCCTCTTCTTTTCTCTTTTATAGCTGCATACAGTGAAATAGTGTCTGAGCAGGTTGCCTCTAATTTCAATACTAATCTGTATCTTCTAGCTGTGATAATGTTAATTCATTTCTTCATTTTTATTTACATATTTGTAGTTTTTTAGATTTATCATTATTATTTTTCTTACTGTCTGTTTAAAAATGTTGAGATTCAATTGGATTTTCAACAGTTGATAAGGAGATAGAGATCAGAATGGATAAAGGATTTTCTAGGATCCTTTTAATCGTATTCAGTATTTGTGGCAAATGCTGAACAGACACTGTACATATCTTTTGTAAAAACACAGCTCATGAACAATGAGTACAATAGACAATTGTTTGCATTTGGACAAAAGACAATGCTTTCTTGCTTGTTTGATTTGTTGCTATTGTTCAGTTTGTTTGTATGCATTTGTTTGACAGCACAGCAAAAGTGCCAATTTGGTTTTTAGTGCCGCAATATTCTTGTGTAAGATGTGAATAATGATTTCTTTTGAGCATGTGTGGGAAGATACCATATTGCAATAATCCAGGCAGGAAAATAAATAAATAAATGATTAAAAGGGAGAAAAAGAAACGGGAAAAAAAAAAGAAAAAAGAAGGAAAAAAAAGAGGTCCAGTCAAAATTTTCAGTGATTTTGAAAAATAATCCTGTTTAAAAATGACAGGCTCAGGAGTTCTAAAGGTGACTGATACCTCTTTAACCAAAAAGAACCCAATAACAATCTCCGCCAGATGACAAACCATGACCAGGCTCTCTCAGGTACTGTGGGAAAAGGTAGAGAAAAACCTCAACAAATTCCAAGCAGATACGGGAGTGGAAGCATTTTAAAGAAAGGGAGACAGCTGGAGTTTGGTCAGAGACTTCTGTTGTAGTGAGCCTGGAAAATTTTGTTCATACATCAACCAAATCCCACATAAGAATAGAGGGAAGGAAAACTACTGTCCCATTTGCTCTTTAGATGACAAACGACAGGATTTCTATGAGCAAAGCAGGAAATTCTCTCCACTTACTAAAAATTTTATGACAACACAGATATACTCTCCTGCAGAAATTGACTTGCACGTGATTCTATCATTTAAAGAGATTGGGAGATGCGGATAACTCATCTGACTTGGATTTCTTGGTTATAGTGTTTATGCTAGTAGATGGACTTCCCTTCCACTCATAGTCTTTACCCTAAAATAGCATGAGCTATTTTATTTTTTGTCTTCTAGAAAACATTATTTGATCCTTTGAGTGATGGTTTCTTTCATTTCCTTCCCAGAGCCATTTGTCCTGAGGTTCCTGGTTGGTTTAGGCTATGTCCACAGATAGACAGACCCTGAACATCAGACTTGATGCCCAATGAGAAATGACGATGACATCAAAAGGCAAAAGAGGAGGTTACACTGGTCAGTCAAAGTAAATGTCTGATTTAAAAGGCCGTAGAAGAAGGAACATGAGTTTATTTTCAACTGCACACATACAGATGGCAAAGGATGGCCTTTGGGTCCAATAGTGTCAGTAAGTGTATAGGATAAGGAAGTGTCTCCAAAGTAGAAATATTTCAATACCTTAAATAATATAACTTTTAGGATGGTTTTGCTGCTGAATGTTTTTACTCTCCAAGGTTGGAGGAGACAGGGACCATAAACAGCGCAAAAATCAGAAATACTTTCCAGCAACATTTTACAGGCTGTATATGGGCTTTGCCACACCACCACTTTAGTCCCCTTCCTTTCTGTTCTTCTGTAAGATGGAGAGCCTTGTGGGAAGGAAGCATGCCTCCCAGCTGTTGATTTCTATCTTCTAGGCATGCAGGAGAGAACATAAAACTCTATAAGTGCTCAGTATAGCTGGAGTATTTTAGTTTTGTTTCTTTCATTTATTGCTAGCGTAAAGGAATATTTTGTGATATTCTAATTTCACTTCTAAATCCCCTTTTTCCTTCCCCTTCCCTCCCTGTCCTTCCCTGCCCTTCGCAGACCTCTCTGCCCTCCCTGCCTTGTCCTGCTCTGCCCTGCTCTATCTATTTTTTCAATACAGGTTGCTAATAGAAGTAACAAATGCCCTGATTCACCCAGAGAAATGTAGCGTTTTTCATGATAGTAAACCAACACCAAATATTTATTATCCCAAGATCTAACCTCAAGGACAGTGTGGCAAATGTAGTAATGAACAGAACATTTCTAAACTACATCAGAACAGTGCTTTCTTTTTCTCCCTCTGAGTTTTTAATCATCTCAAGTTGAGATAACTGTCAGCAGTTTCTTCTGGTAAGACACAAGTTTGCCAAATGTATGTTCTATGTGTGTACATACAGACATAAAGTATACATTTTTTGTAATAAGTCAAAGTCTATAATTAAATATTCTTTAAAATAGATAAAATAAGTTAGACATCATTTAGGTAGTTAATTGTATACTTTTCTAGATCTAAGGAACCACGCAATGCAACGAAATAAGAAAGAAAGTTAAAGGCAGGTTAGGGATATTCATTTTTTTTCAGATAAGCATATTCATATCTGTGGAAGTCAGTGCCAAATAGACTGCCAAATGTGAGAGTTTTGCAGGATTTTGTACTTTGTGGGGTAGAGAGTGCACATTATTTAGCATTTTCTCAATGAGACACATATTTCATGCCTCTTCATGCTTCAGAGTATCAGCCTAGCCCCTGCGTGATTGATTTAGAAAAATTGCCCACAGCAATCAGCTAATAATGCAGTAACCACATTGTGAGACATCTTCTCTTTATCAGACCCAGATGCTAGACCCTGTTTTCCTTTGAAAAAAATTACCCCATGAGACAAGTACTCTATAAAGACTCTAAGAGCTCTCTAAAGTTCACGATAAACTGTCAAAGTACCCAAACTTCAATAACTATAACTGTAAGCATCCCTGGAAAACACAACAATGAACAAAAAAACAAAAAAACAATGAACAAAAAAAAAAAATGTGGGGGAACTCCAGTCAAACCCGTATGTAACCCAGCAGCTAGAAGAACACTGAAAAGTAAAACCAGACCAGCATAATCAAAACAACCTTTTGTGTTTCTTGTAATTCAGAAGACTGTCTGAAATAATAATATGAAAAAAGAGATTCTCTTTAAAAAAAGCTGCTACTGGCTTTGTCGTCTTGCTTGAGATGGCAATCCTTAACCAAAAAGATAACTCACTTTAAGCCATTTTAATAAATTCATTAACCAGGTAGCAGTACATATTTAACCTCTGATTGAATGAGATTATTTTATCATGTGCAACTTATGGGAAAAAGGAAAATATAATGCACTGTAATATAAACTAAATATAATACACTGCTCAGAAAATGCACAGCTGTCCTGAGTTCATGGTGAGTATCAAAAGTCTCTATGTATAAAATAGATCCAGTGTTCAGTTTGTCTCTACACATTTTTCTTCCTCAAGAGGGACAGATGATAGGCATAGAAACTTAACTACGCTCACACACCTCAAACTCTCCTGGATATAGGCTTTTTTGTCCACACTGTTCAATCTCTAATATTCTACAGCACTTTGATCAGAGAGAATTTCACTTAGATTAGCATCGTTTCCCCTCTGAAACTCCTCTCCAGCACTTTCTGATGAAGTTAAAGTAAATTCTCTTTATGCTAATTAAATGACAAAAAAAAAAATTACGCTTGTTAGCTGTGCTAAAATTGAACAGTGATTCCTCATGCTTGATGACAAAAAAAAATTATGCTTGTTAACAGTGTTAAAATTGAACAGTGATTCCTCATGCTTGTCAAAAATGTCTTCATCAACAGAATTCAAAACAGAAATGGAAAAAAAAATTATTAAACAAACAGACAAAACAACAACAAATAAAACAGAAATTGAGGAGTCCTGACATATACAAATAGAGGCTGTCACAGCCCCTGGAAGTTGCTGACATGAGCCTGGTGCTCCAGAACTGCATGGGCTGTTAGCAGGCAAGCTTGAATCTGCTTTCTTTCTGTTTTGTTTTGTTTTGTTTTTCTTAATCAGTAAAATTCCTGTGTTTTAAACAAGGTCAGAGGAGTATTTTGATACAATTTAGAGAAAATATTTTAGCCAGACTTGCACTTTTCTTGCCATCAGCTTTCTTGCCTGATGTACACACAGTGCGAAATTTCTCTTAGCATCCCTGGGTGCTCACATAGACAGTCCCCAGTCCCAGCAGTCTTCTACTAAGCATTCTCATATGGGCATTCCTTGCCCATGATGCCAGCAAAAAGCATTGTAAGCTATGTAAATCTTGAGGTTTTTTAAAGACTTAAAAGTTGGACCAGTTTCAGTCCACATTTCAGAACTTTCCACCTTTAATCATAGAAAATCCTGAGCTCTGCTACACTCAGTGTTTCTTCTGCAGTCAGCCTGTGTTCAAACACGAAGCAAAAAGGGTTCTGTTAGCTTTGCTTCAAAATATTAAATTGTTTATATACTGTGGTGAAGGAGGGCTTTAAAATAGCTTCACTAGATACCTCAGTTGGAACAGAGGTGCAACATGCCTTGCAAAGTCGATCCTTGTGTTTGAGAAAACATATACTTTAAATTCCTATGAGTCCAAAACAATTTCATGAACAAAAGACTAAAGAACTTGAAGAAATTTCTATTTGCTCCATGTGGTCTTATACAAGGGACAGTATTTTCAGACATAGTTTTCATTTTCTTGAAGGAAACATACAATATCTGCTCTTTACTTCCAAGGTGGAACACTGCCAGATCCTTGCGTTTTAATGCTGATGTTGGTAAATAATATTCATTTCTGGAGAAACCATACAGGTACAAACCTGTGGTTTCAACCAAAAAAAGCACACTGAGAAAGTGATTCAAAGGGAAGTTCTCTAATAGTTGTTCCAGTCTTCCAGTTACACAAAAATAGTCTCAGTGCCTTTTCAGTTTAAAGCAGAGATTTATGGTTAATTATAGCATTTCCCATGAGTACATGTTTGTGTTTTAGTAACAGCTAGTTGAGGAGGAATGTTGAAATAAGAATGTTAAAATAAGTTCAGGGCTAATACCTTGCTCTACGAAAAGATACATATTAAAATGTCTCAGCATGGGCCCTTCCTTATTTCCTTATAAAGGAGATTACATGACAAAAGTGATTCACCATTAGTCATTCAAAAAGCTGGCAGCAGGAGTTGGTGATTCCTTCCACTGCTTTTATTCCTCATTTCTCATCTGTGGGCAAATCATTCAACACTCTCATCTGAAAAATTACAACGGTCTAGGCTAAACAGTGAATTTAACTCATACAGACCATGAGTTCTGCAGAGGTAAGCAGTTAGCCCAGTAAGGCAGACAAAATATTTCATTGTCAAGCATACTTATCTTGGATAATGAAAATTTATTCAAATGTTCTAAATTCTTCTAGTGCATATGGTTGGCAGCAGCACTGCTTAGGCCAAGCTGAACGTCTAGGCATCATTTCATTGCTTAAAATGTTTTTGGGTTCCCCACCCCTCAAGCCCTGATGTGATAAATACTGGTTAGGTCCCTGGTGGATATCTCTCATGCAGCAACAATGCCAAACAAAATGAGGTAAAGCCAGGGCCATTTTCTTTCAAGTTGGGGGAGCAGCTCGGATTTTTTGTAGGTAATTTCAAGTTCCAGAGTACTCATGGGAGTACTCTGGGAGACTCCTAGATTCTGATCTAGGAGCAAAAACATGAAGCTCTGTGACATCCTAGTATCTCAGAAAGTATGGAGGGATGCATGAGCAGTGGGCTCCATAGAGGCAAAGTGAGAAGGACTGACACTCTGGTTTTGTAGTGGAAAAAGGTCTGAGACAGAGGTCAGCTCTCTGTATCACTTTTTCTTTCCATGCTAATAAAAATGCATTACAAAGCACATTTCTAGCAGATACATTGTGACATCTGGTTAATTAATAAAGTACTATTTAGTAAAATATCAGACACCCTCCTAAAGAGCATATCTAGTATTCATTCTAAATTTTTCTATCAGAAATCTAAAGTCCATTGCAACTGTTTCCATGATGTATTCCTCTTCAATTCTTACATTTCTGTGCTACGTTTAGTGTCATGGGAAACAAGCCTGTGTATGTAAAATGTACATGAAAATTTGGTGAAGATTTGGCAGGGCAAGAATTTCATTAGAACTGAGCAGCCTTGGCTAAGGGGAACTGTTTCTAATAAGATTTCTTCAGGTTTTCTGTTTTGGGGTGAATTTTAATAAAAATGGTCATTTTGTATTTTATGATTACAGTGTGCAGTGTTATTTACAAAGCATTTTCATCATTCAGAAAAAGTCTAAGTTACGGACCACATCACCTGGCATCCTATAAAGGCACCTAATCTTGGCTTCTATGGTAACTCTACTGCTTACTCAAATGTTGTACAATGCACAGTAAGTATGTTAGTGCAATCCCATCCTTGTTTTGTAATCTGAGTTACATTTGACTGAGGAGCTATACTTAAGCAAGCACTTGCCTACTTTCTACGTTGAAGGCTTCTAAAAAAATATATTTTTCTTTTATATTCAAGCAGAAGGAGAATATTAAAAACAAAACAAAACAAAACAAAAAGCTGTGGTGTCAAATGTTCAAAGGCTTTGCATTCCCCGGCTACTACTTCTATAACTGTGGAAATGTGTCTGTGAAAGCTGAAGAGAACCTTACTGAACTGAAAATTAAAGAGCACAAAAGGCAGCAGGCATGGGAATAACTAAGCTTAACTGTGGCTGTACTGGAGATGCAGCAATGAAGAACGAGTATACTTTGCAGATACACAGCAACTAAAATAGAAGATCATAGAGTTCCATCTTGGGTGGGAATGCTTATTGAGTCAGAATGAAAAGGAAACTTTTGTCAAAATTGCAGACTTAAAATAAATAAACAAATAAATAGAGAGATAGATAGGGAGATAAATAAATAAATAAATGGAGAGAAGGGCAGAAAGAAAGCAAGAAAACAACTTCAGAGTGAGAGGAAAATGAGAAAAACTAATGGAAAATATTTGAAACATGTGGGATTTTTTACTAAATGCACTTACTAACGTATGTTCCAAAGCAGTAGAATTTTTTGAAAGTATACATTAACCTGTACTTGGATTGTAATTCTCTGAGTCTCAAAAACTCCTGCAGATACACAGATGGGTTAGGAAAAAAAAAAAAAAAGAAGAAGAAGAAGAAGAAAGAAAAAAAAAACAAAAACTTTTCAGTCTTCTGAGCTATTACCATGGTGGATTGAAATCGGGGTAACAGGATGCAGAGAAAGGAATATTTTAAAGACTGCATAGCACTCATTTAAGCCTCTGGTACCAGAGGGTAGATATAGGAACAATGTCTCTTCCACCCAGCTTTTCTATTATACCTGACAAGAAATCAGATTTGAGAGCTATTGTGAATATTTAGCTGTCTCAAGACAGAAGTAGTGTTAGGTGCTCTGGACACATAATAAATCCAGACTACAGTGATTTTGCAAATGATGTCAGTTATTGAAGCAAGGCAGAAAGTTGGCCATCCTATGTTAGAATTTATCTAACTAAACTGTGCCATTCCTTCCATCTCTATTTATCGGCGTAGGAAAAAAGCTCATTACCTAATTAATCCTAAAGAGTCAGACGAATTCTCTGGGGGTACTTGCTTCTCCCCACTGACTGCAAAAATAGTGTAGATGTTGAGCTCACATGTAAAGGCCGTGAAGTTAGCCCTGTTCCTGCCTGCTGCAGTAAGAGATGCACTTTCTTTTTCTTGTTAGCAGAGGGCAGAGGCTTCATAGTTGCAGCTGAGTCCTGATGGGAAGGGGTGCATGGGGAATGATACTCTTTATTCAGATTGAAATCATTCCAGATATGGTCACAATACTATTCTGGATGAATTATTGCTGAGATGAATTAAATAAAGTTGCTCTCCAGTTAGATTATATCCTTTCTGTCTTGTCTTTCGATTGCTCAGTACACTAAGGTTAGCATTGCTCAATTACCAGATGTATTTTGTGCATCAGTATCTCACACTGAGAAGTATACATTCCTTACAAGCTCGAATTTTGTCCTGAATACATGTTCCTCGCTTAGTATGTTCTTCTGTATTGGCTCTAAACTCTACAGCAGTCTGTGAAATATTAAGATGGCCTTTTTACTACTGTAGAAGATTGCTGGCAATTTCTAATGTGGAGCTGCAAAACAGGATACAAAAAGCAAAGAGAATTATTTTAAGATGATTTAAAATAAACCAAGTCCTATTTTTAGAGTGTTTACTACTTTTCAAAGGGATTTTCTGTAGTCTGAAACCCAGACCGCTGAGGTTTACCACTGCTTTTACAACATTTTTTTTCAATAATGCTGTTCCTTTTTAAACAGTGTGTTTAGATTCACATGGTTTTTTATGTTCTCCTGTATGTGCAGCCTATAAGGAAGGATTTACGTCCATTGCATGAGTCAGAGACATTGCACTTCCTTGGTCTAACTTTTTGCTCATCAGGGAGACTGGATCTCCCCTTGAGTTCAGTTGTCTCAGAGGTGACAGACTAAGGCCTAGGACTGTTTTGGTTTCACCAAAGCCTACTCAGTTTCCTGAGAATAATACGTTTCCAAATATATCTCCTTACATTTGACTTAGGAATGTTTGCTGATGTAAAGCAATGCAAGTTAAACACTGTTTTTTCTGAAGTGGTGGGGGGAGGGCAGTTTCTTTTTAATGGCAATGAGTCTTTAATTATAGAGTAATAGAATCTATAATCATGGAATGACCAATGTTGGAAAAAACCTTCAAGATCATCTAGTCCAACCATCCACCTACCACCAACATTTCTCGGCTAAACTGTGTCCTTTTACAACAACATCTAAATGATTCCTAAGCACCTCCAGAGACAGTGACTTAACCAGTTCCCTGGGCAGCCTGTTCCAGTGCCTCACCACTCTTTCAGAGAATAAATTTTTCCTAATATCCAAACTGAACCTCCCCAGACAAAACTCAAGGCCATTACCTCTCACCCAGTCACTGTTATGTTGGAAAAGAAACCAACTCCCTACAACTTCCTTTCTGGTAGTTGTAGGGAGTGATAAAAACACCCCTGAGCCTATTCTCCAGACTAAATAATCCCAGTTCCCTCAGATGCTCCTCTAAAGACTTGTGCTCCAGAGCACTCATCAGCCTCATTGCCCTTCTCTGGACATACTCCAGGGCCTCAATGCCTTTCATGTAATGAAGGGCCCAAAACTGAACGTGGTACTCCAGGTGTGGCATTGCTGTTGTTTTCCTATAGTCTGAAGTCAACAGTTGATACTACTGTGCCTTTGAAAATTAGCAAAGATTACTCTTTGCCAGCCATACTGAACAGGTTATCTTACTTTATCACTCCTTGTGGCATTCTCTGCTAACTTTTGTATAGAGAAACCAGTTACGTTTTGTATAAAGATGATGCAAAAAAAAAAAAGACCTTGAAAATTAATTTTTGACTTCTTAGAAATCAGTGTACCTTCAGCAGGCTTTCTACACAGGATTCTGAATGGAGAATATTTGAACAATAATAATTATGTTTTGTTAACAGCCCACTGTATTTCCACAGCCAACATGAAAATGTATTTGCATCTCAAGAGAAGGTAGGCACAGGACGTGTTCCAAAACTCTGTGCAGTGGTTAGACCAGGTCAGATAGCAGGATCCATTGGAGATGTTCTGAGTGACTGAAAGAGCTATTAGATAGCAAGACTTCCGGCCACTGCAATCTAAATGTATTTGTACTTACTTGTGCATTCTTCTACTAGGGATCCAAAAAAAGCAATACACTTGTCTTGGGGATACTATGCCTATCATGTATCTTCCTTTCATGCTGAGAAGTACTTGTCAGCTGAAAACCTGAAAAATATGGGTAAAACATACTGGTTTTTTTTCTTCGTTAATGACAGTTTAATGACTGATTATCTGCTGTAGAACAAGAGGCAAGGAGGAGCTCAATAAATTTCAGCATGGAAGCCTCCTGACTCGGCATTTTTTCGTGGCTTAGATTTTAACACTGTTACAGACAAGCAGTTACCTATGCTAACTCTGGCCCAAGATTTTGAGATTCAAGAACATCAAAGAGAAGTGCAAAGCACTCCTTAGCCAAAGAAACAAGCTGTGCTCAGCTTGATAAAAAATGTCATAAGGAGCGTGGAGCTCTCTCACTGTGGAGAGCAGCAAGTGTCTCTGTGCCATGATGGATTGAGGTTGCCTGTAGTGTTCCTCCAGGAAGACCATGAGTGCAGTGAGCAGAAGAACTACTGGTGCCTCAAAGAGAGAATAATGACAGCTTCCTTCAAACAAAGCAGTTTTGCTGTTCTTTCCCAGCAGAAAACACTCAGCCCTGGGCTTCCACCCAAAGTTCCACCTTGTAGGTGCCCTGCCATGCAATAATGTGCCTTGTCCTCAGGAATGGGTGTGCCAGGAAACACCACCAGAGATAGCCAAGACTGTGATCTGATTGCATACGTGCAATCTTTAGCTCTAAGTACTTTCATGAGAGTTAGTGAAGTACTGGATTCCTGTCAGCCCTGCTTTCTACTGGCCTAGGTGTCTGGCTCACAGGATAACGGGTATGGCAGGGAAGCAAGGTCATGGGCCTGTGCTCTCCTACACCTTTTTTCTAGGGCACTGACCTCATCTTGTGAAGCTGAGGAGCATTAGATGCCTCTGGGTGAGGGGATGATGAAGATGAATCTGAGACTTTCCCTGTGCTCTAGAAACTCCTGTAAGTGGGAGATCCTGGAAAGAAATTCGACACTAGAATTATGTATGGTGAGTTGTGAGGTTGGGAAGTCACAAATGGATGAACCTGGTTGTGTGTAGAGAGAGCTGGAGGTACTCAAAGCGAACTGAACCTTGACAGCTTGTGCAACTCAGAGCAGCTCAAGTTCACATATGTTTTAGGCTTACTGCTCCCTATACCCATAAGTCACAAATTTTTCTGGAGCCATTTTTATGACTTCCCAGATGCTCAGCTGCACAGTCACTACTCCTTTCAAGTGAGTATCTGATCTCCCAGATAAATGGTCTATACAAGTAATTCTTATGTGAGAGGGCAGAGGACTAAGAATGCTTTAACTCCTGTTACTCTCACACTTTCCTGCTATTCTTAGGCCCAATGAGGGAGCACATGGAGAATTTGCAAGAAGTTGGTGGCAAAATGCATGGCATCATCCTGCAAGCTCTTTTGTAGGACATGTAATACTGGAAACAAAAATAGAATAATAGTTTTGTGAGGTAAGCTTTTCACTGACACAAAGATTCACTGAAAAGTCTCTGTAAAAAAATAAAGGAAGATATTTGAGAAAGTGTCCACGTTGTAGAAATCCTAAACAATGTTTTTTGTTGTTGTTGTAAAATACTTAAGTGAGCCTTGAATCATATATATTACCATGACAGTGCATGTCATCTGTTGACACAAGAGAAAAATTGAAACACATTCAGATGGGAACTATTTTAGGCAATTATTTATATACCCTTTGCTTGGCTCAAGCTGTGTGTTTGGATAGCTACAAACTGCCTCATTCTCCAGTCAAGTAGCAATGGGTTTGGCAGTGACCTTCCTCCCACAGGAAGATAAGGGAGTTTGTACCATGTCAATGACCAGAGGCAGCCACAAAACATTAGACAGGCTCCTGACTGTCGAGAAGTTGAAACTGCTTAAAAACAACAGGGTCAGTCTGCTCTCAAACACATTGATATTATCTCATTACTGGTGGCATTTACAGCACAGCACAAGGAGCAAAGAAGGGAATTGTGAAAAGAAAAAGAAAAAGAAAAAGAAAAAGAAAAAGAAAAAGAAAAAGAAAAAGAAAAAGAAAAAGAAAAAGAAAAAGAAAAAGAAAAAGAAAAAGAAAACCAACAAATAATTACAGTATATGGAATCATTAGTCGGGGGAATGTTATTCATCTGTGGGCTTTTTCTTTGTTAAAGTAGTGGTTCCCATGGATCACATACAATCAGCAGATTATCAATTCTCTATCTTACCTCTGAATAACATTCTCCTTCCAGATAGCAGAGAAGGAAGGCATTTTACCTGAAGCTCAGTCCTGGTTAGTAAAACTTAATCATCTTTTCATTTTTACTTTTTTGTTGACAAGCCAAGAATTGCAATATCATTTGTAAGGATTCTATTCTATGTAATTCTCTCATCTGGGAATGAGAGAATACTGTGGCACTCTTCTATCCTATCTCGATATGTTGTAATGTCACAGATTCAGCTGTAACTTTACTGTGGCATTGTATTATAAATATTCAAGGGAATATTTATAGTATTTATAGTATTCATATTTATACAAATTTATAGTATACATATTTATATCCAGGAATTTGCAAATATTGAACAATAAACTCTTGATTTAGAGATTAGAAATAGGGCACCCAGCAGGAGAGGAACACAGCTGGCACTCTTAGCCACAGACCTAGTCTGTTAATAACAAGCAAGCGATGCCCAGGAGCAGAGAGAGTGATGAGAGATGTGAGAAGTGCTAAGGAAGTTTTCTTCAGTAGCATGCTGATATGAACAGATATACTTCCACCAGCCTGTAAACATGGACACAAACATACAGGGAGACCTCATTGTGGCCTTCCAGTACTTGAAGGGAGTATTTAAACAGGAGAGGGAAGGACTTTTTATTATGGGTTGATAGTGATAGGAAAAGGGGGAGTGGTTTTAAACTAGGACAGGGGAGTTTTTAGGTTAGATATTATGAGGAAGTTTTTTACACAAAGGGTGGTGACACACTGGAACAGGTTGCCCAAGGAGATTGTGGATGCCCCATCCCTGGAGGCATTCAAGGCCAGGCCGGATGTGGCTCTGGACAGCCTGGTCAAGTGGTTGGTGATCCTGCACATAGCAGGGGGGTTGAAACTAGATGATTTTTGAGGTCCTTCTCAACACAGGCCATTCTATGATTCTATGATAAGAATGTTTGAGATGTTTCAATAAGTGCCTCAAAATAGAGCTGCTTGACATCATGCCTGCTAAGCACTCCAGGATGGTCTATAAATTCTATTAACTCAAACCCTGAAGGTGAGCGCAGCCCTGCAATCTATTTACATGTCCTGTTCTCACATGCTTTTGGGGGCATTTGACACAGGAAGGATTGTGGGGTCAGAATTTGTCTTTCCTGCTTAAAGTGCATACTGGGGTAACTTCCTCAGAAATTACCTCCTGATTTCATCCCTGGTAAGCACTCTCTACAGACTCAGCACTCTCAGATGTGATAAGCAAAGGATGAAGTTACGTAGGTAATCAGCTATGAAAATCATCACAGTATGGTAGATTAGCCATTGCTTATGTGAAGTGTGAGAAAGAGGCAGAGGAGTTTTTCAGAGAGTGACATAGAGGAAATCGGAGACTGGGAGATGTTAACCAAGAAAAGTTATAAAGAGAAACTGGGTTGGGGTAGAAACCTTCTCTTTGTATACTCACATTACAACCACGTAATAGGGAATTTTCTTTTAACAAATAAGTGATTTAAATGAAGATTCAGTTTTTAAAAACACGCAAAACTCAGTAAGCTTACAGAACAAAATAATACTTAATCATAGTTTCTTAAGACATTCAGCATAAAAATCTTTGTATTCACTCTGTGACAGTTTTCTGTCCAAGCTGTGCTGGTGTATTGTACTTTCTCTGGCAGACCAAATTACACTTTCTCTAGCTAATTCACAGGCTCAGTTCTGGCTCACATACATATGAGCCCACATATAGATGGACGCTTGTATGGGAACTGCTGAATCACAGCCTGAACCTCTGATTGACCACCTGAGGTGAGCAATGAGCCAGCCCTGGGAGCACAGGTGAAGGCAATTCACCTGTGCTACCAGAAGGGGTGAGCCTTGCTCCACCTCTCCTAGGCCCATTTAAGAGCTGACTACCACTAGGGAAGGATTTCTTTTGGAGTTTGCTCTTCTTGGAGCCTTCTTAGTGAGCCTGGGACAAGGGTAAGCTTTCAATCCATTCTTGTTTAGTGTGATAACCTGCTTAGCCTAGCTTTCTTGTGTATTTCTTTATTATAACGTTTGTATGTTCATTGATTATAAGCACTAAAATTACAATTTCCAGAAATATAAGGGAAAAACTCTGCTCTTAAATTCATGATTACTTACCAATTCAGTTCTCAGGAAAAAAAAAAAAAAAAATATCTGGGGAGTAGTCTGCAGAGAACCAAGAATACGTTGGAAATGCAAATGCACACAGGTATGAAAATATTTAGGGTCTTGCTCAGTGTTATGAATATCCTTAAACTGATTCTAACAGGATTCTTGTACCTGTTACAGGGGGATTTGATTTAACAAAGCATTTTTTTTTTCCCCCGAATTAACAATTTGATGTTTTCTAGATGTGCTTTTCATTAAATACTTAACAGTAATTTTATGCTGCATCTGATTCTGTGATCTACTGCAGACTGTAATATTAAAATAAACTTTCAAATAGTAGGGTCTCTAGTGTATTTGTTGCCAGATATAGGCACGCTGCTTTATAGCACTAGTTTCAGGGAAACTGTTTCTAATTCAACAGAACTAGTGCAAATAAGGATGCAAGCAAATAAATGCTTATAGTGAAAAGAATAGGCCAAGAGCTACACTAAATAACACAAGGCACCTCAGTACTGACTGAAGTTTTGCAGTACTTTTTAACTAAGGAGTAAACTTGCTCATGCTCTTGTGCTCCAGAAAACTTTTCAAAGTATATTTACTTTCTGGTTGTAGGGGCAATATGGTAAGAGGAACTAGTAGAGGAAGCAGCCTGTAATGTTTCTAAAAAGATATTATCAACTTTGTCTCAGAGATGCTATTGGTAAATATGAGTTGCTTATATTTTCTATTTCTTAAAACAGATATTTGAGTAGATGTATGGTTAAGATCTTTATCTTTTGCACTAGAATAGAAATTAAATGTACAGAAATTTGAGTATGAACTGAGAAAATTTCTTTCATGCTTTTACAAGTTATATGCTTAAGAAGCACATTACTATTTTGTTCTCTGTACAAATTATTTTCTTATATTTACTTATTTTTTCCTCTGCCCAGAACATCTTTACACCTAGGCAGCTATTCTTGAATTGAAAAGTGAGGCAAATGCAGGGATTGTTTCTTAAACTACTACTTGAGAAACTTCCAGGGATGTAATTGGGCACATATCAGGTTTTGATAATTAGAGATGTCTGCAGCTACTTTGCAGAAAGTCTGCACATTTATTGTTCTTATTTATTGTATTGAATATGTGATGATATGTCACCTTAAAAATCTTTTTCTGTATGAAGGCGTACAAAAGGGTGTGAGGGATGTTTTGTTTTTCTTTTGTGCTGTTTTTAATTGTTCTTGACTTGTCATTCCTTTTTATAATTTAGTTCTATTTATTATCATAAATTTCTCTTACTGATAAATTTATTCACTGTACCTTAGTTTTCCCTTATAGTCATTCTTAATGAAAGAACTGACTGCAGGTATCAGTGTAACTTACTACATTTCTCAGTGTACTGAGTTGACTTTCAATGAACCTGTAAAGACAATTAAAACACTGTGTAGGTAAACTAAGAGCAATTTGATTGTTCTTCAAAATACTGCAAAATTCTTAGCCTCTCAGGCAAAATTGCTGTAATTTTAATTCTTCTTAGGGAAAAATACAAAGCATTTAGTGGAACAAGTGGACAATTTATTTAACTCAGTAAGGTTAGGAGTCTGGGCTGCATCATACTTAAGGAGCTCTACTCAGGACAGCTCCAAGAACAGAGATGAAAGTAGTATTAAGCAACCCTTCCCTCAGCACTTAGGCAATTATCAGCACCGACGTTTTTTGCACTGAATAACGGTGTGGGTGTAACTTTTGCATAAGTAATGTCTACTAAGTTAAAAAGTACAGAGGCAATTGTGTGACATTAGGTCTATCATGGGATTTTTCCCAAAACCCTCTGAAGATTGCATCTTGCAGTGTGAGTTTGTGAAAGGCAGATCCTGCTTAAACCAACCTGATCTGTGGATGGCTGATCCACCTGGTGGATGAGGGAAAGGCTTTAGATCTTTTATAGCACAACAACGAATTTCTCTGATCTTTCTGTGTTTGTGCAGTATCTCTGCGTAAACAGTGATGTATTTGTATTGATTTAAATTACAATTCTCTTTCAAAACTGTTTGACATGTGAGTTGATGCCAAATAGGTTATGTTTTGTTTTCATTAGTTGAATCACATGGCACAATTTTCATTTCCTAGCTGAGTGAGAATAGGAGCATCCACAGAACAAATTGTCTTGAGATCACATGGCATGTGCAGGACCAATGAGGGATTAGGCCCAGCCAGTGTGAGTTCATGAAAGGCAGGTCCTGCTGAACCAACTTGATCTATGACTGGGTGATCCGCCTGGTGGATGAGGGAAAGGATATTGATGTAGTCTCCATAGATTTCAGCAAAGCCTTTGATACTATCTCCCTCAGTATTCTCCTGCAGAAGCTGGCAGCCCGTGGCTTGGACAGGTACGTTCTTTGCTGGGTAAAGAACTGGCAGGAGGGCTGGGTCCAGAGAGCAGTGGTGAATGGAGCTAAATTCAGCTGGTGATCAGTCATGAGTTCTGTTCCTCAGGGATTGGTATTGAGACCTGTCCTGTTTAATATCTTTATTGATAATGTGGATGAGGGGCTTGAGTGCATCCTCTGTAAGCTTGCAGATGATTTTGAGTTGGGAGGAAGTGTTGAACTGCTTGGAGGTAGGTAGGCCCTTCATAAGGACCTGGTCAGACTGGATTGCTGGGCTGAGGCTGATGGGATGAAGTTCAACAATATCAAGTTCTGGGTCCTGAACATTGGCCACAATGACCCTAGGCAACATGAAAGGCTTGGGGCAGAATGGTTGGAAGACTGTGGAAGAAATGGCCCTGGGGATGTTGGTCATTGTATGCCTGGACAGTCAGTGCTTGGTCAGCAGTGTGCCCAGGTGGCCAAGAAAGGCACTGGCATCCTGGCTTGTATCAGAGATAGTGTTGCCAGCAGGAGTAGGGAGGTGATCTTCTCCCTGCCTGCTCTGGTGAGGCTGCAGCTCGAGTACTGTGTTCAGTTTTGGGCCCCTTACCACATAGAGGGCACTGATGCCCTGGGGAGTGTCCAGAGAAGGGCAACAAAGCTTGGGAGTGGACTGAAACACAAATCTTACGAGAAACATCTGAGTGAGTTGGGATTGTTTAGTCTGGAGAAGAGGAGACTCAGGAGATACCTTATTGCTCTCCATAACTTCCTGAAAGGAGGTTGTGGTGAGGTAAGGGGGTCAGCGTCTTCTCCTGCAAAAGTAGAGATAGGACTAGAGGGAATGGCCTCAAGTTTCATCAGGGGAGGTTCAGTTTGGATATTAGGAAAAATTTATTCTTTGATAGAGTGGTGCAGCACTGGAACAGGCTGCCCACAGAGCTGGTTGAGTCATCATCCCTGGAGGTGTTCAAGAATCATTTAAATGTTGTTCTAAATTATATGGTTTAGTGGGACATGGTTGTGGTAGGCGAGTGATTGGACTAGATGATCTTGGAGGTCTTTTCCAACAATGGTGATAGGTCTGTGATAACAGATAAATGTTTTATGTGCCTATTTAGGAATATCAATTGGGCTCATTTATTTTGATGATAAGTTGATGCCAAAAATTCTCTCAAATCCTTGACTGGAGGTCCTAATTCAAAATATTGTGAAGCACATTGCAAAATCTGACAAAAAGGTGGATACAGCAACTTTTGCAAGCCTTGCATAAAGCTGGTATTTGGTGAGAAGAGATGACTATATCATGACTACAGAGACCTCAGCTTCTGAGACTTAAACAGAGCATTCTTGCTGGCTGCTACTGATATTACAATTTATGGGTAACAATTGCAAAATATTCAGAGCCATGACCCTGTATTTTTATTACTTCTTTCCTCTTTAAGCACTATATTTCTGCAGCTGAATTAGTCACAGGGCCTTGTGCATAATGCTTACTATCTTGCCTGCAGCATACAGTATATTCATTCAGCAGAAACTTTTGACTTCAATAACTGCAACTGAAATCTCTAGGTAACATGCTTGGTGAATGCACTATCAGTCAAGGACAGCTGGCATGAGAGAAGATTTCAAAAAGCATACACTCGCTTATATAATTCCATAATGCGGAGGCACCCTTCTTAAACAATACTCATGATGGATGGATGAGGGAAGTAATCTCCCATTCAAAGTACAGAGACTCCTGCCATACTGCCTGTGAAGACTGACATGAATATCATTTATCAAGGACAGAGCTCTACCTATACTGGACTCCAGCTTTAACTGAGGGCACAAGCTGGTGATGAAGCTCAGCCATAGCATAAGCTCTGTGGTATAGTGAAGCTAGGAGGTCAATGAGCTGGCATTGGGTGCCCTCAGTCCTGCTGAGGCCTATCAAAAAGACAGATAAGGTTTATGGGTGTTTTCTATTCAGGTTGTCCTTAATTTGTTGGAAAATGCTTCCCTCTGGTGATAGTTAGGGCTAGGACTAGGACACCTGGAACTCTTGGAGGCATTGCAGGTATAGGTCTAGAAGACCCCTTTCAAGGTACTCTACAGTTATAGGCAAAAATCTGCAAGGTATTTCCTTTTATTTTTGTTTATTTTTCTCAATTACATCTTAGAATGCAGATCCTGAAGTTTAAGACTAATGATTTTTGCAGTCACAAATATCCATATGCAATCTCTAGTATTAATAATTACTCCCCTGGTTTGGGAATGCTCACTTTTTAAGTGATGTGTTTAAGTTTTTCTGCTTCCTCCGCCTTGATGATAATCAAAAACCGAAGCTTTCTTCATATGGATTATCAGTTTAGTCAAATTTTAACAAACATCAGGTCATTGCAACTAAGCAAATACTTTCTGTACTGTAAGCAGGACATACTGTTAACTCCCAGCCTGAAATTCAGTCCTTTTTCATGTAAAACCAAATCTATTTCTTTTTGATTTGTTAAATTTTCCAAATTAGAATCATTACTGTAATTGCAAATGAATTATTAAAATAACAGCACACACAACAGTTATTACAGATAAACACATTGGAACTTCCACCCTAGTATTCAGTACTTCAGAAAACTATGCATCATGAAACTGGCCACTGTGGGCCAAACACATGCTCCACATAACGCACTACCTTGTCTGTTGCCTTGATTAATAGGAGAAAGTGTAAAAGAAGATAAAAAATAATCTTTTTCCCCTATTGTAAACTTCCAACTTCTAATAGGGGTTCTCAGGCCCAGAATGTTGTATTGTAACAACAGAAATGTAATGCTTCCAGTAAATCAAAATTAAGTTGCCATTTGTTGACATAAAGTCACTCAATCTGATTTTATCATGGTACCCAGTTTTTAAAATTTTTTTCTTTAAAGGCAAACTGTGTATCTTTATGTCTCTCCAAAGAACTAAATTGGAAATACTTCTATTTGAGTTACAGTGCCCAGGAAAAAGGAGGAGTTTTACAGCTTGGGAAGAATCTTTCACCGAAAACATGACTTTGCCTATTCAGGTGAGAGAATGAGCAAACTTGTTTCTCTGCTATGCAAACTACTCGAGTGTTACAATTTTTTCTCTTAACTTTCTTCTTTTAATTTCTTTCCTTGGTTTTACTATATTTTGGTTTGGTTTTTGTGAGTATCTAAGTTGTTTCACATTCATTATTCTCTCATCTTGATCCTTGTATTTTTTTTTTTATTTTTATTTTTTTTACTCCTACTGCCTCTTTTTCCAGCCAGTTCTTATGAGAATGGAAATGGAAACTTCAAACCTGTAGATAAACATCTGATTAGAAAACACTCATTGATCCTCTTCCCTTATCAACTCCTCTTTCACTGCTCTGTAAACAAACATGTCTATTTAGACCATCTGTTTGGCTGTCAATCTGTGAAAAGTTAACGCAAGTTCTTGCAATTTTTTTTATGAAAACAGTTCTGTAAAAATATCATGGTTCACCGAGGCCTGCTCTTGTAACTCCAATAAATAAAAGCACTTATCATTTTAATGTCAAATATGTAGCTGATGTTGTAATCACAAGAAAAAAAAAAAACACCTTTTAAAAAAAAGAAAGCAATCTATCTCCTTTTAAACCCCTGACTTGTCACTCTTGACTTCAGTTATTTGTTCAGTCTTTCAACAGCACCAAATAAATGTGTCAGAAACGCTTACCATTTCTGAGTCACCCTTACTATCCTAGATAACAGACTCTTCAAATTGGAGGCTTTCTCAAAGAGATCAGCATGGTTCATTCCCTTTGTTTCTGCCACTGTTGTCTTCAATGTATCTCATGAGATCCACCTATTATCGAAGCTGCCTAATTCTGGCTAATCTTTCTTGATAACTCATTTCCCCGCTTCCTACTTCAGACTGTTTCAACCATTTTCTGTTTTGTACTTTTCCTAGTTCTGAAATGTTAGCATTACAAATAATACACAACACTGTATATCATATTCAGTGTATACCTGATGGCAGAGTAGATTTCTCCGTTACCTATATTCTGTGTATACACACCTATCAACAAAGCTTAAATGTTGCTGAGAAGCATTTCTTTCCTTCACCTCCCATGTAATAAGTGAAAATATGCTCTATTAACTTTCCTTTCGTAGCTTATTTACTCAAATACATTTTAGACAACCAGAATTTTTCCTATTTATTTGTGATTTATGGCAAAACAGAATAATAAGCTTCAAGAAGTAATGTATTCTCTGAATGCAGGAAAAAAAATGAAAGAAAGGATACTCATTATTCTGGACATACTCAGAGCCCCTCATCCACATCACCAATAAAGATATCAAACAGGACAGGCCCCAGTACCAATTCCTGAGGAACACAAATCATGGCCTGTCGCCAGATGGATTTAGCTCCATTTGCCACTGCTTTCTGAGTCCAGCCCTCCTGCCAGCTCTTTGCCCAGCAAAGAATGTACCTGTTCAAGCCATGAGTTGCCACTTCTGCAGGAGAATGCTCCTGCATCCGAATTCTAAAGTTCCTGGGAAGGCAAGACAGTTGAATTTCAGACCAGGCACTGGAGGTCAGCTTCATGTACAGAAAATGACAGAGCACATCTCCTCTAACTTGATTAATAGCCTTTTCATCTGGGTCAGCTAGATCCAATGAACACCAGTTTCCAAGGGCTAAGTGTCTTAAAATCGACCTGAGACTCCCACTCTAAACCTATGTGAGCTTGTAAGACAAACACTTTGTTTTAGGGAAGAGCAAGTTTTATATAGATTATGAGCTTTTTGGTTATGTTCTAGGCCAGTCCCTGGCACTGGGTAGTCCTGTTTTGAGAGGGGACTTTGCCTTTAAGGCACGCAGGTGGCTGCTTTTCTTGTGGTGATTTGAGTGAAAGTAGCCAGCAGGTCCCATGGCTACGAGGCATAGACACTTCATGTGCACTTGAATAACCAGAAGGCAAAAATGGGAGGAAAAGGGGGTGAGGTGGATGGGGAGTGCTGAGGAAAGAGTGGGCTTTCTGAGCAGAAGCAATTCATCCCAAATCCCTTCGTAGATGCAAAAGAAACAGCCCTGCTCCCACTCTGTCCCGTAATAATTCAGTGTCTGTGTTTCTTGGCAGTTAGGAGTCTTTCGTTTTGTTTTTTAACTTCAGGGAAAAAAAAAAAAAAAAAAAAAAAAAAAAGGAAAGAAAAGTTAAGTAGTATTTTAGCAGAATCCTATTGAAAACATGTATGTATATCTTCTTTTTCTTTACTTCTCCCCTCCTCCTAATAAATCCCTGAGGTCGACATTGTAATAAACAGCAGGAAAGGCCCAATTTTCTGCACCTGTGGCCTTGTTTGTCTATATATTTCTATAGGTGAATGGGCACTAGAGACGCAGATAGGAAGTGAATTCAATGGATTGGTTTAAAAAACTCAGCATGCTAACCAGCAGGCACTCAGGTGAAATAGCTTTAAAACTCTGTTAAAATAGATCCGGAGTGAAACAGGGTGTGCAGCTACAGTGCATGCAGTTAAGGGGCTTTTTTGAATGTAAGAACATGGCATTGTTAAAAATAGTCCCTAGTCAAGTAACTTGTTATTCAGGACACAAACTCTTGCACCCAAAATCTCTTAAATGGAATGGAAGAATTATTTTTTTAATCTCTTTTTTCATCCTGTGAAAGTTTAGTGCTGACGAAGTACTAGACTAGCAGCCCCAGATAATAAGAACTTTTTTGTTTCCAGAAATAACACTGACAGAGGCAGCAACACTGTGAGCTTCCCAATGTGCTCTTCTCTCTGGGCAGGCTGGACAGGAGGTGACCAAGCACCCACCCTCAGCGGTGAAGCATCATCATGTGTATTGTATTAGTGCCAGTGGTGATGGAGATGGCTGTAGAGTAGGAAGTGTCAATAGGACTGAACCTGTACCCACTACCTTGATGGCCTGTGGCAAGGGAGAGTCATCTTCTCTTAAGCAGCTTTCACCATAGTCCAAAGCCATAATTAGTAGTACGAAGAAAGTTTTGATGCTAAGTCCAGAGTCAGAGTGCATAATGGAAGTTTTCAAGTTGGCCATCTAAAAAGGTGGTCTACTTACAGAACAAAGTAAACATTGGTTGTTAACAACAAAGACTCAACCCAAAATGATATCAGGATACCACAGAAGAGATGAGAGCACATACAGATATTTCTCTTTCATTCTATGTCTGCCTTTACTGCAAAGTCACTGGAGTATGGAAACCTAGATCATCCTAGCTGAGTGTCAGCCCTGCTAACCGCTACTTGATCTGAGTCATCTCTATTTCTGAGGACAGATGGAAAGCCACAAAAACATTTTCTAGTCTAATGTGGGTCCAAGTTCTCTGAATGTGTAGAACGCATTTTTTTCCAACCAAGATAGTGATTTATGTAAGATCTTTATATGCTAAGAGATGCACAAATTCTCTCCCATTTAGACTGATTTATTTATGCAGTGCTTTTAAAATTTCTAATGCAAGTAGTTTGCAAAGCTAAATGCTCCAAGAATTAATTTTCTACTGATATTTCAGTTTCCAGATGGTGGATTTTTTGTGAAAAGATCTGATAGACATCAGGTTGCTATGGCTCCCTGAAGATTTTTAAAAAAAGGTTAAAAAAAAGTTTAAAAAGGTAAGCATGAGTGCAGAGGCCAAGCTGTTTGCTTTTATTTGAATTTACAGCTGGGTTATTTCTGGTTCTGTTGTTTATTCAAGACTCTAGTGAAAAGTTGCAGTCTCCACCCATGTGAGTACTTGCTCAATTGCACAGTATTTCAGAGGAGCAAACCCAGCCCTTGAAGTAGTTGTGTTGTTAAATTTATTTGCAGTATGAAAACGGGAAGACTGAAATAGAAAAAGCTCTCACCAATTTATTTTTTTCCTGATGTGACTCTTCTAAGCTCAAGTGATGTTCCATCAAGGATGTGTATTGTCTATTTCCTTGTTTTCCTGTGGGAGAACATGCGTGAAGAGGAAGCCTTTGACACTGAACTACTTCTGTCAAATGATACCAAAGCTTTAGACAAAGTATCATCAGTAACAGTTTAAAAGGGGCAAAAAAAAAAAAAGCTGTTTATCAAAGCTCGACATAAATTATTGACAGGAGTTACAAGTAAGTGTTTAGCTTAGAAGCAAGGAAATGAAGACAAATGAAGGCAATTATCATTGGTGGCATTAATAACTTTTTGATTTTTTACCACATTGCTATATTATTCACACTGTCTAATATCTCTTCAAAACTAGCCTGTATAGCTTGACTGAACATATGTACAAAGTCATATATGTGGACTTAATCTTAAATACAAATACTCAGCCAGGGATATGTTTGCTCAACTCTTTGTTGACTCTGGTGATAATTTTGAAGCCTAAATACCAGTTAACAGCACTGTAAATAACTCAGAGGCAGCTGTTTATTTACTCATTATATTTGTCAAGTATTTTTTGTAAAAACAGAGGCATAGGATTAGCTTTCAATTGCTTCCTTGATACTGGAAAGAGATACCACTCACCTGTGTTTGTGTTCAGTGTGAGCTATCCTGTCTGTTCTCCCTATTTAAAAGTTGTTCTAAGATTGAGAAGCACTTGTGTACTGACTAAGCCTCTTTCTCAGACTTATTTAGCCTTGGACAAATTGCTTTATCCAAAGATGAAGCAATGGGCAATTGATCGACATGTCAGTTAGCCTGTTCATGAAGATGACTTTTAGATACCAGCCAGATGTAGGTGCTAGATTTAAATTTATAAAAACATGTAACTAAATACATACTGATAATTTTGGCATCTGTAACCAAACTGAGTATGTTTGAGATATTCAGCCTGTCTGCAAAAATAAGATAGGAAGGAATCAGCCTGGCTATAAGAGATCTGTATTTGTAGATCATACTCTCTACATAACCAGGAATCTGGTAGGAAAGTCCTCCATTAATTTGGAAGTGGACTAAAGAGAATCCTATCTGACAATTTTGTCTGCATCATCCAACTCTTTGCTCTCATCCCCCCAAAGCAGACGTATCCTCACTCTAGCCTTTTCCAGATTTCTCTTCAGCACAGTCAGGCACAGAACACCTGTATTATTTCCAGTGCTTCAGTGACAGCCAGCAATAACAGTAAGCAGCTGGATATCAGAAAAGCCCAAATCTGCCATGGTTATGACATTCTGCACTGCCTTTGCAGCAATAAAATTACTGTTGGGTCAACAGAAACTGCATCCAGATACGGTTGAATCCTCTGTGATACTTAAGACAGCATTTGAATTGCAATTGTATCTGTTATTTATGACTGTTTTTTATGGCTGTTAATTTATAATTTTCTGATAAATTTAGTTTGGAGTGTATGGCGTGGCTTTTATGTCACTGTGTTCCTATAGCATTTTAACAAGGCTCACAGGCATTACCTATGTAAGTCTTTCTAGTAGTCAATGGAAGCTGAAGGAACCAGTTCATACAATGCTGGTATTTGGCAGTCAGTGAAGTGACTCTACACAGCTGTTTGGCAGCACATAGCAGCACTAATCAATATCTGAAGATAGGACATCAGTGTTTTTCATCCAACTGCTGAAAATCAAATGTGCTGTTCTTTGCTCTGGAGATATTATACACATTCAGGGCAGGGAATTTTTTTACCATCATGCTTTAGAAAAAGCTCTGCTCATCTAACTAAAAAATAAATAAATTTTAAAATAGGTTTAAAAATTAACAACCAATTCTCACGTTACGATTTTTAAAGCCCTCTCCCCATGTGCATTCCCAATATTAAACAATTTCAAATTTGTAGCTCAAGCCTCTAAGTCTTGCAGTAAATAAATTTGTCTGAAAAAAAAAATCACAAAAAACTGAATTTACCCCCATCAAAATTATTTTGCATTTTTTAATTTGTGTAAATAGAGTCAGCATAGCTCTAAGTCTCCAGCTACTTGGAGACACCCTTATACCATAATTTCATTTCTAGAAGTAGTAGCTCTGTAACAATGTAGTTTGCTAACTTTTTGGCTTTTTTTTTTTTTTCTTGTAACGTTATTTTCAGTTCCTGAATAAATTAGAGAGGAAGATTAACTGTTTCATATGACAAATACAATATTGATGCCGCAGTATTATTAAACCTAAGTTGTAAAGGACCTAGGTAGAAGTATTAGAGTGCTAAAAATAATTACTTCAGTAGGTGGCACTATTCCCTCTGTGTCCATCCTAAATCAACTCACTTATGTGGTCTTCTGGGGCTCAGGACTTCGAAAGCAGAGCCTGATGTTTGCGATTGTTGAAAACCATTCACTGCTTCTCCCAGCAGTGAAAAGCACAGTCTCCTACATTCCGATCACAAGACAAAAACACAACCTACCTTCCCTCTATGTTTAAATGGATGAGGTGTTTGTGCTTGGTTGGTTGGCTTTGTTTTGGAGGGGAGTCCCGATATTCTGCCCTCAAATAAGTATTTGCTCACGTATTTATGTGGTGCTGTTTTAGTAGCTGCTCTGTTCCAATGCAGAAATGCTGCAAAATGAGAGGTCAAGTGTCTCCCTAGTACAAAGACTGAACAATTCTTCATCTCTAGCTTGCAAAAGGCATTGTATAACCCAGTGCTGTGATAATTACAACAAGAACAACAAAGCTTATTCTGTCTGTGAAATAAAAAATATTATCTTATAATTATACAGCGTGGTAGCCTCAAGGTTTCTGCAACAGTGCACAGATAGCCATCCTTTAACAAAATATGATCAACTGCAATTGGAATTCTGTCACTTCTCTTCATTTTTGAACAATTAAACATGAATTAATAACTGGTTTTAATAATTAGTTGCACATGGCTTCACTTTACACTATAGTGTAACAGTGGATTCATTTTGTAGGATAACTGTTGAATTTTTTTTTTTCCTTTTTCTTTCTGTTTCCTTAAATAGCATATTCATTTTGCTTGGGTAATCTCTCTACCTCAAGGATAACAAGCAAGCACAACTTTAAGGAAAGATTTGTAGAGAAGTTCTGTATTCACTGAGCATGTTTTAAAGGAGAATCCTCAAAATCAGATGTCTGTGTAGCAAGGCTGCACTTTGAAATCATCTTTGTGGCACTTTGTGGTAATTGTGCTAGCCACAAATAGCACTTGGAATAGATAGGCCTTCTATAAAGCAGTTACAGAGGCAGGATATTGCTTAGCAAGTGGCCAGAGAGTGTCTCGAAATCAAGGAATTCCCAGATGAAGCAATCCAGCCAGGCAGGATCATGTGCATAAATCTCATTCTATAGGTTTTAACTCAGATCCCATTTGCTTTTCAGTCCCTGTCATTCATCTGGAATGCAAATTTAAAGCTAATTTTGTATGTTGGGACAGCATCAGAAGGCAGTTATTAGAAGTCAACAGTATCAAAGCAAATTTTCTGTTAATTCCAATTTGCATTTGCCAAGTACTGCTAGGGTCATCTTCTGTCCTTAATATTCTACCCATGAACATTCCTGGGTATTCACCACATAAGACTAAGAATAGTTCAACCATTTAAGGGCCTAAGCTTACACACGGAGTCTGTGTGTGAAAAGGATTGCTGTCCAGGATCACCGTTAAACATTCTAGCAGTCCAAGTTTATCAATAATAGAGGTAATAAAATAACATTATCCAATTTCAGCTTTCTTACCTTCATAAAATGTCAGTTCTTTGCCAAACTAGGGGCCAGTTACTGTACACATGGAAACAAAAGTCTGTCTATTTTCTAGCTGTCCATTAGGGTTGACGGCTATACTTAACCATACTGTGCTTTTTCTTAATCTAGCAGCATATCTGTGTTAGTTAGTGAATGAGTATACAGTACAATATGGTACAACTAAAGAAATAAGAAACTAATTCAGCAAAAAAAAAAAAAAAGCCAACACACCAACGCAACTGCAGATGGAGTTTAGAAACCTGTTTCTTAGTCCAAGTCTCTAGTAACATGTTCGTATGTTCCTTAAGGTTCAGTCTGCACAGGTTTTCTGCCACATACATGTGGATTCATGACAGAAGGCTCTTGAAGATTTGATGTCTGTCTGCATTATCACCAGTACTGAGTTTTTTCATTTGCCACCATGTGGTTCCTGTCCCTTTTCCGGAAGATGACAGATAATTTGCTATATCCTGATGGTGACACTGGAGCATTTTCCTCCTTTCTCCTTTGTTATTTCAGGTTGTGAAGTCCAACCATTTCAAAAACATGAGATTCAAAGAATGATTACACTTAATGGAGGCCAGATTGGGGAAGGTAAAGGAAGAGCAGTTACTCTGCTTTCTATGAAATCTTCTGTCCACATAGTTCACACTGGAAACTTCAAAGCACTCACGAGAGCTTTCTTTATGCTTATTTTGGAGAAAACAAAATTCATATACTGACAACATAGTTCAGGTGCAGTGATTCCAAAAATCTCCAGTATTTATGACATTGAAGCCTGATTATGTGCATGTTTGTAGATAAGTACCATTTTCTAACTAAGTATTAACAGAAGTATCTAAGTACCACAAGACAGTGTTTTTCAGCTATGATCTAAGGCTTCATAGATTACTTCCAGGGTGGCCACAGAAACTAGTAGTGAATTGTAAGTATGTAGTCAGGAAGCTTAACTCCTTCACTTGGAAGTCCACACCCATATAAAATAAATAAATAAATAAATGAAATACTAAGTAGTTGTCCATATGCTGGCAAAGTTTGAAAATCCTTACCCAGGAAAAGACTTTAGTGATAGAAAAGAGGCAGATTGTATAGACTCAGTGATGAAGAGAACATGGATATGTCTCTTGGCAGGTTGACATACTGTGCAGGTGGTTTTAAATGAGCAAGTCCAAATATGAGATGCTTTCTCAGGAATTGTAACATTTTGATACGCATGGGCTCACTGGTGCTGCTAAAAAGGACTATGCCTTCGGCAGGTTCTGCTATGGCTAAACCTCTTTTGTTGTGAATGAACATTAATTTCAAAATTGCTGTTTATAACATCAAATGAATCAAGAAAAGGAGACAAATTGTTTCCTGCAGCATTATAATATATAATATATAGCACTAAAATTAACAAGAAAAAAAAACACCTTAAAATAAACTTGTTGAACTATTTTAATGACGTACTATTAGCACTTTATTTCTATTTCATGAGAAAGTAAAAAGTATGAAGAATCAATGCCAGCTATATAAAAATCACTTCCTGACTTAAAAAAAAAAAAAAAAAAAAGTGTATATAATATCTTACCATTTCTTTTGAACTCAGCAAATTTTAAGTTTTATTTGAGTGAGAATAGCATTTTTTGTACGACAACTGGCCCAGCTAAATTTTTCCAGTAGAGCTTATTTCCACAGTATTTCCCCAGTGAAAAAGCTCCTGGTCCTTTCCTGGTGCATTCAATATGGATCTTCAGCAGAGCTAAATCTGAATTAGTAAGAGACATATGCTGAAAGCAGTTCAGGCTGCATAGAATAGATGTCATTCTGCTTTCTCTTCTCACTAACAAGAAGACAAGCTAGGTACCTAATTGTTTTATCCCACACTGTATTAATCAGCACTGGGATATGCTCAAAGTCCTTAAATTAACACCCACCCCAAACAGCTTCTCATGTGGGAAGCTCACAGTGATATGAAATGATTCTTTGAACACACCTCCATCATTCTCTGGGACTGCTCTAAGTGATTAGAAATGCTTTTAGAGGGCTCTTCCAGTTCCCTACCCTGAGGGCTGCCCTATCAGCAGTATCAAAAGATCAAACATGAGGCCTAACCAATCTGCTCACTGCCTAAATCCCTGTGCATATCAGTGCTCACCATTTCCACCAAAGCTGAGTGAGTGAGTGAGTGAGTGAGTGGAGCAGGACTCAGAAACTTCAACTATAGTGTAGGTATTTGAGGTCAGCTAACAGGAACATTGACATCCAATACTTCTGTTCCGGAGAGAAGATTGTTGTATCACAGTCTCCTTAAGGGCTAAAAAGAAGATCTTCTTAAGTGCAGAGAGCTTGTTTACAACATTCTGGTGATCTTGATATTCAGCGTATGCTATTTTGCTCTCTTCAGCATGGTAAGAGGTAAATGTGAAGAGAGTTTCTGTAGTGGATCTAATAGAAATCTCTTTAAGGTTGGATGCACATCAGCTAGCACAGCAGGTTTGAATCCAGAGGTTGAGGCTTTCACTGTAAAGGAGCTCTTCAGAAGAACTGCCTGGCTTTGCATGCAGATAGAAGACCTATGCATTGAGTCAAACTGTACAACGTGGAAAAATTAAAGAAATGTGTGTAGTGACTGACTGGTTGCACCAATGTCCTACCTGTCCTGATAGGGACTTTTGTGGCAGTCTCCCTGTTTTCATGCCTAAGGTTGTCTGGACCAATGTATAAATGAGTTTCTTCCTCTCCTACAATGAGACACTTACAGTCCTTCTCCTTCACCCACCTTTCACCAGGAAAGCCTGTGGCCAAAGGAAGTGGCCAATGAGGTGAGTTTGTGGCAGGACAGGGAAGCATTCATTAGAGATGACAGTTTCTGTGATAGACTCTGCCAGGGGGGTGACCCAGCGCAGGGACTATTCACAACATGATACCTCAGCAGCTGCTTTGGTTGTGGCAGTGAGCTGTCAGTGCTTATGGTTTTATGGCACTTTCATCACCATCTGTCACTCCTTTAATGGCAGGGTGTGCACGTCTTGCCACCTTCTCCCAGCTCCCCCACACACAACACGTTAAGTTGCTTAGACAGATGGTGGTGAGTAAGCTCTGCTCCATCCACGTCTTCCTCTTTTGGGCTCATCTTGAGGGACTGCAGGAGACAGTAGCCAGATAGGGTGTCTCTGGTAGCCCAAAGTAGGATATAAGAGTAGAAAATGTAGGATTATCATACTAACAAGGGAACTGCAATCTGCCCCAACTCTGTCTTTATGGATATTTCTGTCATCCTAATGTAGGCAGGCTGTTGGGCAGTCACAGATATTTGGCCCTGTCTTCTGAAAGAAAAGTAGTCAAACTGTTAGTATTTTCTTGTACTTCATAACAAACTGAAAAAGCATATAACACAGACCATATACATTTTTAAATAAAATTGTTTATGTACATACAGACACACCCCAAGGATTAATATCATTTCCTTGCCAAGGAACATATGTTATTTCAGCTTGATACATTTTAACTGCAAAATCCTTTATGTTCTTTTCATTCCTTCTAAACAAGAGAAAATTCCAAGTGCACTGTAGCCACCATAATCCCCATGGCTCTCTTCCATTGCTAATCTATGTCTGTGCCATAAACACACGTGGTTTGAAAGCAAAGATTTCTCAAGCACTGGGAGAAGCACTCCCAGAAAGAAAGAGGATCTGGTTTTCCATGCATTAACTTTAAACTCTTGAAATTTTTAATGACTGCAATCTTAATGCTGTGCATTATACTGTTATCTGCGCTACCTAAGGGGGCTAGAGGGAGAGTTTGTGGCTGAAAGTAAACTTGACTGTAGCAATTTTTTTCCTCTTATGTTTTCCTCTGATTGGTCATTTGGTTAGAGTGAATCCCAAAAGGCTCATGGATTAAAAACAAAGGCTGGTTTGTAAGTGAACTTGCTGTTGATGGATTAGGGCAGTGTGCCGGCTGTAACCAGATCCACAATACAAGTTCATTCATTTGGAGTGCAGCTCTTGACTCGCATTACACTCTCTCTGACTTGGCTCTTTACCATCCAGCCAGTGAAACTTTACACCTCTACAATTTTATCACAGCCTCAGTTCACCAACAATGTGTGTCATGCTGTGAAAAATATAACTATAAATCAACTTCCTACATATGGTAGGGTGGTAACCTTGCCAAAGACCCTGTTCTAGAGGTTGTCGCTAAACAGATTTATGTGTGTGTGTGATGCATATACACATATGACAATCAAAGGCTACCACAACAGAGTGCTCTTATTTTCTCAGATGACATTTCACAGTATGAGCCAAAATAGTTCATTTTGTAGCACAGTGCAATGTATGTGAAATTAATATGAATAAATGTCTTCTAGATTTTCACTCTGAAGCCAAACACATTTGAAGATTTTTATATCATTAGTTGGAAAACAAAGAAAAGCAGGCCCACATTTCTGTGTTACACAGAAGAGAACTTTCACCCCTGCTTTTTTTTTTTTATCTCCCACACTCTCTTTGGCTCACGTGCCACTCTGAACATTCCAAATCCTTGGAGAGTGCGATCTTTAAGAGCTGTCATTACACTTTTCAATTTTGACAGAAGATAAGGAAGAGAACAACTGGTTTTAATCATGACAGATTCCAAGTCCAAGAAATCTTTCCAGAAGTTACTCCCAGGAGCTGATATTTTCTGAAGTCTCTTCTGTTTTCAGGGCATTTGTGCACATTCACACAATCCAGAGATCCTCTCCTACAGATCTTTTCACTTTCCAAACACCGTCCGTCATAGACAGGAAGACTAAACCACAATGTACTTTTGCAAAGTATGCACAGTCACCTATTTCTTCTATGGAAGAGAGCCAGGACTAGAAATGCGATGTGAAATGTGAAGCCCCAAAGAAAGACAATCAAGTAAAAACTGTGCTGTGCAATTGGCAGTTCTGCCTGAGGAAGAAAATCTCCTGCAAGGCCCATTTCTTGTCAGCCTTCCTACTGATGATTTGCAAAAATCTAACCCTCATCTTTTGTCCCGAACAAGATTGCATCAGAAATTTTACAGATACGCTTTTCCTGATGATACCTCTCTGAGCTAAAGCTTTGCTTTGGATATATCAGAAGAAAACCTAGCTAAAGAAAAATCAGTTTACTTAGAAAACCGGGAATCTGTGAGTTGTAAAACTAGCTTTATACAAATTTGGCTGTGCTGTGCTACAAGAGCTTGACTCGTGAGGTTAAAGTATACTGTGATGTTGTTCTTCCCCTGGGAGATGACTTGCACCAGATAGGTGTTTAGCCATACAAGAAAAAATAATGAAATTCAGGGAAACTCTCATGTTCTGTAGTGACTTACTCTAGTGATGCTCCAGTTTCCTCTTCTGTTAACTGTTGTTCTGTCTTGGAAAAGCCATGGCAGACCAGGTGCTATATCTGCAGTCATCACACGGCTGTCACTCTTGCTTCTGTGCCTTAATTCTCTGAAACTATAAAGTGCTTTATTCCTTAGTCCTCTATAAGTTCTCTCAGACATGGAAACAGGACACAAAAAAAAGATCAAAAAAACAGCTTTTAAAATAATTTTAGAAACAACAGGCTCTTCCATGTTTCATTACCTTTTCTATATAACAAGAGATTTTTGCATTGTCTGTTGCTGATGTTTGTCAGAATTTTGTGGAAAACCATACTTCTGGCTTTGTCACCAATGAATCTGACAGCTGGGAAGCTGACTGGTGGGAAATGTGTTCAAATTTTTTAATTAAAAGCGGATCTTTTTTTCTTATTTTCATATTAAAAAAAAAAAAAAAAAAAAAAAAAGCTTGTCCAACCACAAACATTACTGAATGTTTTCTTAAACAGATAAAAATCCTGCTGAGACAGCAGTGTGAAGCAGTTTCTTGTGCTGTCTCATGGCTGAACTTGTCTGGTATTAAAGATGTAGTTGCACTTTCTCCATAAAGAAAAAAAAGACTTGCTGGAGTAGGGACATAAGGAATGAAATATGTTCCCCTTATTTGTCTTGATAGTGCAACAGTGGAAGAGTATTGTGGAGGAGAGAATCTCCCTTCTCTGTGTTTTGAGCTTAGTTTTAGGTTACACAAATTAAAAAACATAGAATCATAGAATGATAGAATTGGAGAATCATAGAATGGCTTGGTTTGGAAGGGACCTCAAGGATCACCAAGTTTCAACCCCCATGCCTCAAGGCAGGGCTACAAACCCCTAGATCAAGTACTAGACCAGGTTACCAGGTCCCCATCCAACTTGGCTTTAAACACCTCCAGGGACAGGGTATCTACAACCTCTCCAGCCTGCCTGTTCCAGTACCTCACTGCTCTCTCAGTAAAAAATTTCCTCTGGCATCGAATCTATATTCCCCCTCCTTTAGTTTCCCATTCCCTCTTGTCCTATCACTCTCTACCGTTCTAAAAGTCGATTTCCCTCATGTTTATAAAATTCATTTAAAATATTGGAAGGCCACAATGAGGTCTCCCCGCAACCTTCTCTTTTCTAGGCTGAACAAACCCAGTTTCTCCAGCCTCTCTTCATAGGAGAGGTGCTCCAGCCCTTGGATCATCTTCATGGCCCTTCTCTGGACCCTCTCCAAAAGCTCCACAACATTTTATTACTTGACTTATAAATTTTTATTAGTTACTCAAGCATTCACATTGGAGCCAGTTTTAACATTACAGCAATCTGCAGTATTTAGGCTTGTCTAAGCTGAGAAATGAACTGTAACCATGGGTAATAAGAAGAACAAGGGGAATAAAGAAATACATACTTAGAGTATTTGACAATGAATGGAAAAACCACCTATGCTTTTCAATTTTTACATTAAGCTTTTGAAAAATTAATGTTCTAGAGTTGCCTGTCTGAAGTAAAGTAGTCACCACCTCACTCTAGATCCTGTTGAACTAGCATCTGCCAGACAATATGAAAACCACCTTCATAACTGGTCTTCCTGTTGTCATTTCCAGCAGTGGGATTCAACTGAGTGTCTTCAGACAAAACCAAGATTCACTGAATTCAGGGGCAGACTTTCCCAAGACTTTGGTGGGCACTGGACATTGTCATTTTCAGAGATGGTACAGATTAGACTGTAGATGAATGTTACCTCTATCTCTTTACCTGTTCTACAGATAAATAGAGGCTAGGTGTCAATAGAACATGTCTCAGTAGAGCCATGTTCATTGCTGAGACAGGGAGATTCACTGTCAACAAGTGCTACCTGAGCTGGCTAATCCCTTTTGATAGTTATGCTTTTGGGATTATGCCTTCTAGTATGCTGTACAGTACACAACGTACAAGCACTTTTTGAGATCAATTCAAGGACATGGTTGAGAAGACAAAGAGAATTCCAGGTTTCAAATTCTTGTGTTTTCTGAAAAGTAAATTTGGTATTTGAAAAGTCATAAAGTTGCTGATGTAAGTTCACAACTGCCAGCTGCTTCAGATAAACCATTGCATGAAATTGCACCATTTGCGTAACTGTTGTTTAGAGAGTTGGAGAACAAAGATAATCAAGTTTTTATATGAAATCAAACAGTCAACATATTGGGCATGCTTATGTTTATGAGAATTCTGGTGGTGCAAGAAGACAGCCATGCCTGGTATTGAACTCTTTGGAATTAGATATTTATACAATATCAGTTTCATTTTCCCTTAAAAAAAAAAAAAAAAAAGTGTGTGATTTAGGTTTGTCACTGTTTTCAACTATGCCTAAGGAATGCACCATAGCTTATCTTCTCAGAGTACTAGAAGATGATCTCATTCTGTTTATCTTTTATCTAAGTTTTGAGTATTAATCAGTTCCAGATATAATTTTTCTATTTTTTCCATGATTTTAATTATTGTTGTATATTTATCACCTGGCTCCAATTAATTGCTGTATGAATATTATACCCACTGCAGTGCATTTTAAAACTGTGGCTTTGGCCAGTACAGTTTGAGAGACCTTATTTTTCCACATTTACATTTGTGCTAGCTCTGCTCTCTGTAGAAAGGAGTCTGGTAGATTGTACAAAAAACCCTCATCTTCTGTCAAGTCAGGGCACCTTTTCTATATTTCTTTGATTTACAGACTTCACAACCTTCCTGAAATTGGAGATCCTTTCATTGTTTGAAGAATTTGAGATTATTGCTGATATATTTACCTTGTAATAAATTCTGCCTTGATTTCACTGGGGCCAGGATTTCATTGGGACCTTACTTTTTCTATAGTCCCAGTTTCTATGAATGTATTGGGTAGATATAGAACACTAGCTCATCTGCAAAACATGGCACTTTATATCCTGGTAAGTTTCCAGCAAAGACAACTGAGCTGTGCTTTCCTTTCAGATTCAGGAAAATAAAGAGGTGCCAATTCAAGACTTCTCCTCAAGTATGATTTTATTTAGAAACTTGAAGTAATTGCACTCATTACTCAGTGCAGAAATATTGAGGTCTTAGATATTTTATCCAGTTCACTGCTCCATACAACCACATGGTTGTTGTTGTGATATATCATTAAGAGGGATCTTTGAGTTGCTTCTGTATCTCAGAAGGTAATGATATGCACCTTTGGAGTCTCCTTTTGCTCTGTCTATAAACTTATGAAACACAGTAGTGTGTAGCTGAATAGTGTAGGAGAATTGACATATAGTTGCAGAGGAGAGAGTTGTGTGAGCTGAAAGCTTTACTTTTCATCCCTTCCATCTCTGTATTTCTGCACTGTGTTTTTCCCTGTCTTGACTACAGGAGCATGATATTTAACAGAAGCTTTGAGCTTGTGTTTACTGTTCTCCCTGAATTCAACTCAGCTGAGCCTGATGAAAAGCTGCCATATTTAAATATATGTAATGTATATATATAAATATATCAAATTATATAGTTATATACATATACATATTACTAGTGCTTTCTTGAACGAACAGTTAGCTCCAAGTTACCATTAAGTCTTTTTAAAACACCAAGCTCTTGATATTACACATTCTAAACAAACTTTCAGGTTTAAAAAAATCCAGATATTTTAAAATGAATAGGTAAGAGGACCAGTGAGTTTATTATTCCTGGGCAAGTCATCATTATTATTTAAGCTGCTCCAGATGTGCAGTGCCCTAATGTTGTTTATAAATGTACACATGCACAAGTACCTACAAAACAAAATGAAGTGCCATAATATTTTTCATTCTGCTATTAAAAAAATTATAAAGTAAGAAAAATATATATGTGGGATTCAGCAAGGAAACAAAGGTTTGTAGTACCATTTAAGATGTCTAATCTGGTCTCTAGCTTCTATTCCAGAAGAGTAATAATCATAGATTTGATATCTGTCATGTCTACCAAGATAAGAGATCTCAGGCAATGATGGAGTATGTCTCTACAAAGGTATTTTTAAGGTATTTTAATCTCTAGAAAGGTAATTTGTGAGGCAGAGAAAGTTGATTTTTCTTCTGTGAGGTGAAAATTTTTCAGTTATTTTCACATTCCTTAGTAATTGTCATGCAGAAAGAAACCTTACAAAAAAGCATAGTAGAGTGTAACAGATCTGTGAGATCAGGCTTTCATCATCCTATTAACAGTTTTCTAAGAGCACTGGAATAAAAATGTTCCCAGTCTTTACCTATTCCTACTCCACCACATTCAGCACATGTACAGTTTTTTGTTTTTCAAAGTCCCAGGCTTCCCAATCTTCCTGTGACAGAACAGAGGTGATGATTGTAAACAGATAAAATTCCCAAACTCAAGGGGAAAATGGGCTGTTTGTGACAGGCTCATTCTTACACTCATAGGTGTTTGCAGGGTCCATTACATCACTGAAGAAAATTGCTATGAGTTGTTTCTTCTTAAAACAAAATAAGGAAATATTAAAAGGAAATAGGGAAGTATATAGAATGAAGATATCAAGAAAATATGGAAGATAGAAAATTGTTATTAAACTGTGTTGCCTGTTTATAGCCAGTATATATTTAGCCAATATAGCTAAATTAACAATGTGAAAACAATAAGTGATCTTTTCCCAGCTTACAAATAAGACTGGAATGGGTGAGTCCAAGTTCTTATCTACAAAAGAAAACACAATTGTGCCAGCAGCTGGGTTGATGAAATTGTGCCAGATATCAGCTAATTTAAAGTATCTTTGTTTCTAAAATATAATCAATGCAAGCTCATTCTGGTGCTATTTAGTCCCTTTTCCAGGAGTTTTGATCAAGGTGAGCTGTTAGATCTTGCTGCTGCTGCAGATTAATCAGGTTTGGAACTCCCAGGACATTCTTGGCGGTCCTCTTAGACAAATTCCATGCTTCGTATCATGTTCTTGGTTAAGCACAGACAAAAGCTATGGTGAAACTGCTTACAAAATGCTCTTTACAAAATGCTCTTGGCTTGCATGCTATAACATGGCTCTCTAAGCATGGCCTGTTGTCCCACATCACTTCATTTTCCACATTTCAATCTATCTCATGATAGCAAAAGCTATAGGAATCAGTTAACAGCCTGCAGGGTGTTCTACGTAAGGAAGACCTTTGATAATTCACATACAATTACTACTTGATAATTCACTATTAAGCAGTAAACACAATGTCCAAGGTGATATTCTTTTACTGACTGCTGTTGTACTGTTGTACTCCTTAAGGACAAAAAAAAAAAAAAAGAAAAAAAGCCACAGAATTTGATCTTTTTAAACATGTGCAGGCAAGATTTTACAAGTATTCTCTTATAGATGAAATCATATTGGCAAATCTCTGTCTATGGCTGTATCTCTACTATTTGTGTAAGATCAAAAAAATTCAGTCATTGGATTAATCCTTCTCACACCTTCCATGACCCCGAGGTCTGTTGCAATGCTCCTGCAATTGCACAATTCTAATTACATAGGTGCTGGTGATATCTGTATGATTGAAAATGTGCTGGTTTTTTTTCAGGACCCTTTGAACACAGAATAAACCTGATGTGTGGGCATTAATTTAATTAAGGACTCTGTTTTGGATTCTGCTTTCCACTTTGCCACAGAACTCTTGCCACAGAACTTTTGCATGACATTAAGCGAGTCATCAAGCCAGGTTCTCCTCAGTAAAATGTGACTAACAAAAACCTCCTTATATTAGTGGAAGGAAGGAAAACATTTGCTTTCACTGCTAAGAGTCCTTTCAGAATATCCTGATAAAACCCAGGTACAATTGCAAGGATGCTCATGCTGATGTCTCTTGCATTTGTTTAATAGTCTCCTTTCTAAGGTTACTGAAACCTTTCCAGACTTCTGGCTAGTTTCAAACTAATACTTTAAAAAAAGAAAAGAAAAAAAAAAAAAGTATAGACAAAGTGGTCCCCTCTACTCAATCCACAGAACCATTTATTTTCTCTCAAGTGTGGAATTCCCAATTTTCCAAGTCACAATTTCTGAAACAATCAGCCTACTTGAATCATCTGTTTGTATGTAGCTCCAGTCCTTCCCTTCCCTCTCACCAAATGGGAGAAAATTGAGTAGAAATCCTTTAGATTAAATATTTATTTTAAATATAGCTTTTTTTAATACACTATGACCCTCTGTGAACACCATCTTGATCCCAGTCCATATGAGGCCATGACCTACAGCTGGAAGTCACTGACCTAATCTAAGACATTAGTTGGGCTTCTTCCCGAGATGGCTTGACAGAGGTTCACTTCTGTAGCTGTGATGCAGTCTTGGAGACTATGTCCTGAGCTGACATTCATGGGATGTTTGGCTTCATCGAACTCAGAAATCCTGCCCCGTGGAGTTTAAGGAGGAACAAAGAGCACACAGCATAAAAAGGAGGTCTCAGCTGAAGCTCTTGGCCTTGATTCCTGGGCTCTCAAACTGTTTTCTTCCTTATTTAATTTTTATCATGAGATGAGGAAGTTTTTTTTTAACATTGCAGTCATTTTCCATTGATTAGACATAACACCTAGCAAGAAAAAATAAGAAAAATAGATAAATATCAGAAATAAATTTAAATAGAAAGGATGATGGAAATAGAACATAACATTTAAAAGATGAATGTGTGTATTTTGGATGTTTTCTGACAAAGAGATAAGAGATCCACAGAGCCAGCAGCAACAAGAGACAAGTTGAATCAGGAACAGCAGAATGCAACAAGTGATCAGCAACTGGGAGACTGAATGGTGGATAGTAACATAAAAGGAAAGCACTTGAGAATACAAAAAAGGAAGAATCAAATGGAGCAGAAGCACTGAAGAACATATTAGCATTGCTGTTAAAGAGGAGAAAAGATACAGGAAGGAAATCATTTTGAACGTGTGGCTTAAGAGAAGGGAAGGCAGTGGCAGTTGTATTTTTGCGTAAGAGTAAGAAAAATAATGCAGAGCTGACAGAAATTCCGTTCTTGTCCCCTCACCAAGCTGCTGGGTCTCAAGCCTGCATATCCTAACTGGAGGGACTGACCTGTAAAATATAGCTATGTTAGCCTGTGTTTTTCAATCATAGACTAGAGATTGTTTCTGTAGGCAAGAACTCAGCAAGACCTGCAGGCGGCTGATGCCTCTCAGGGAACAAATTATCTGGTACTACAAAGCCAATTCTTGCCCTTCTGATAGGTAAGAGAATGTCAGGTCAGCTGGCATCAAAAGCAATAAGATGAGAACTGCTGCTTCACCCAAATCCAACTCCTTAGGTGTCACAGTTCATAGCTCCTTGGCCTTGCTTCTTACAACTCAAAATCCTTGTCTCAGTGGTTGCAAGAACAGAACTGCGCCATTGATTCCTACGAAGCATATTATTATTATTTTTTCAGAACCTTTTTCTGACAATGCATCTTCTCTATACTATTGTTTCCTGAAAATGGGCACTTGCAGCCAACAACAAATTGTTCTAGATTCCCAGACTAATCTAGACTCTTTGTATGTCCAAAATCTTTAGGAAGTCCTTTTCCAGAAGTGCAGGTGCAGAGATGCTCTGGCTAATATTCTTCTTCAAGGAAACCTCACTGGCCCTAGATGATGATGAGCAGACAGGCTATGCCCAGGAGTCATAAATATCATTGTTCTCTCACTGTGGCATAAAAAAAAAAAACTATAGAGGATGCTCACTTCATTTTTCTCACTGCTTGACAGCATTATTTGGATAAAGGTTGCCAATGATCTTTATTCTGCAGTGCTCTCTTGACTTCTCAACCGCAGATATGTTCTGGCTAAGCTTAACTTTGGCAGATACCTCACATAATCCAAGACTCCCTGCCCTTCTTGAAGAAGACCCTTGTGCTTCTTGCCCCTTTTTGTCCCTCACTCACAGCTTCCTGCTTGGTTATTTTCCATCTAAGAATTTTCCGTTCACCAACATCTGCCATCAAAGAGCCATTTGGAGAAGGAGTTACTTTAAACTGTAGTCAACTTCCTTAGCAAATCTATTGCTTGTTCCAAGTTCAATTGTTAAATCTGAAAACCTTCCATATATTCTATCATAAAGGAAATGAAAAAATGAAATCCATATATGTTTGCATATTATAAGAGTATCAGACAGAGGGAATTCAGTAAGAAATCTAATATCCTTTTTGAGGTGAATGTATATGGTAAATCATGTTTTATAGTTGAATGAGGATTAGACAAGCCATAACAGATTTGTCAGATTTTGACTGAATGCCAACTTTCTTATTACAAGTACAACATTTTAATCAACTTCTTGTCTGAACTGATGGTCTGTTGAAGAAACAGACCAGATAGTTCTGTCTGACTTATTGCTATTTTTAATAGTGGGAAAAAAAAGAAAGAATTAAATGATCTAGAAGTAAATTTTTTTAATTTTGGTGAACTATAATGAGATAATCAAATTGGATGTTGGGAGGAAATAAAAACATTTATTATATAAGTGATTGGATTTCCTCTTATATATGATGACTTTCATATACAGTGCAGTAAATAAACTATTCAACCAACTTCCCCCTATTGCTTGCTGTAAAACACTTGATATGAATGGTCTGCTTGTAATTCATTAAGTCTTCTGAAAAAGTAAAGATTGATTCAAATGCTTTAGCTCCGCTTTGTTAACCTCATTAGTACTCAGCAAATGGCAAGGAACTGAGAAAGAACAGAACTTATTTTGCTCTCATTTTGCCCTAGTGGCGAGGGCATTGTCTTTGGAACGTTTATTACAGATGTCAGAATGCTAAGTCCTTAATCACTGTGTTACTAATTAATACTCTATTTTTTAGTGTCTGAAACAACTGAATACTGGACATGTGAAAATTTCACATGTGAAAGTACTTAATATAATCAGGTAATACATTAGTGAGGTACTGCTCAGCTGTCAGTCTGTTGGAATGTCAGGAGGTGCCAAGAAAAACATTGCAAGTACAAAATAAAAAGAGGTGGGAGGGAGAAAGGTGAGATGGTGGATCAGAGTTTCTTTAGAACTGACCAGTATGGGACTACCTCTCTAGCTAGAAATGCTTGAGTTTTTTCTTTGGAATTACATTGTGCTGCCTTTTGTCACTGATGGGATATGAACTATGTGATGCTGATAGCAGAAAGAGTTATTAGTATAAATAATAAATAAAACAAAAATATGCATAAAAGATAAATGCTTTCCAAAGAGATTACTGACTTCTACATTAAGAAATAATTGAGAGTTTCCACTGTTGTTATAAAGAGAAGTAGGTCCTGAAAAGATTGAGGTTGCCACGTAATATTAAGGAAAGTCTTCTGAGTAATTGAGAATCATAGAATCGTTTAGTTGGAAAGGGCCCTTAAAAGCCATCCAGTCTATCTCGCCTGTAATGAACGGACATCTACAGCTAGATCAGGTTGCTCAGAGCCTTGTTCATCATAACCTTGAATGTATCAAGAGATGGGACTTCCACTGCTTCTCTGGGCAACCAGTTCCAGTGCTTCAGAACAATTATTGTAAAAATCTTTTCTTTAAATTGAGTCTAAATCTCTCTTCTTTTAGTTTGAAACTATTTTCCCTTGTCCTATCTCAACAGACCCTGTGAAAGAGTCTTCTTTAGATATTCTTTAGATAATCTCTCTTTAGATATTGGAAGACTGCTATCTGGTCTCCCCAGACACTTCTCCAAACTGAACAGCTCCAATTCTCTCAACCTGCCCTCATTGGGAGGCATTCCATCCCTTGCATCATTTCTGTGTCCCTCCTCTTGACACACTCTAACAGGTCCACGTCTTTTGTGTACTAGAACTCCACATCTGGAAGCAGTACTCCAGGTGAGTTCTCATCAGCACAGAGTAAAGTGGCAGGATCACCTCCCTCAACCTGATGGCCATATTTCTATTGACACAGAGGTAGGTAGGTTTCCTCAAAGAAACAATTTCATATTCAATGTTGAGAGGTAATGAGTTTACATCCACGTATCTGCTGTTTTTCAAAAAGATGTGAGATGGACTGTGCGCTTCACGTTCTTAATAGTGTGCATCACAGCTGTTCTTGAAAAAAGGATGTTGTGTATACAGAGGGTGAAGGCCTTAGGAACCAAGCCCCTTGCAAGACTTCAAGGAGAAAGAAGGGTGCCCTTACAGAGACATTTTAATTGGAAACATAAACTGAATGCTCTAAATTGTTCCCTGGATAAACCAGTTTCTTTCCCATATGACTACATATGAAGAAACCAGACTGTTAGAGTGACTGCATGAAATAGTGCAGTGGGAAGCTATGATCATGTTGCAATACTCTTAACAGGTCTACGGCTTTAAATCACTAGTAACACAGTGATCATAGAATCATAGAAGCATAGAGTCATAGAATCGTTTGGGTTGGAAGGGACCTTTAAGATCATCTAGCTCCAACCCTCTTGCTATAGGCAGGGATACCTCCCACTAGACCGTTGATAAGCACAATGGGTTTAGTGAAAGAAGCGAAAAAAAAGAAAGATGGTTAAGACAGTGAGATTGGTGCCATGTGAATGTAAAAAAAATTAGGACAGGGAACCCTGGTATGGCAGAAAAAGCACAGAGGTCAGTGGATGAGAGGAGCAAGACATAGACCAGCTTCCTGCCAGGAGGGGAAGGTGGTAGCTTCAGCCAAAGGCAGATAGATGAAATAATGACTGGATGCCTGTCTTCTTTTTTTTCAGTTACTATCACCATCTGTTACTGATAAGTACTCTGTTTTTGAAGGAGAGTTGATACAGTAAGTGAGCCAGCCCACCAACATAGCCAGCAAAGGAAAAAAGACAAGAACAGGTTAGAAGAATGGGAAATGCAGAGTTTTTTTAATCTGGTAGTAAACACTTTCATCCTTCCCTCCTGCTTGAATAATGCATCCTAATTTGACATGACAATACTGGTCACCAAGTTCATGCTAGGGTTATATAATCACAATCTGATCATTTTTCTTAAGTGCTGCTCAGCAAAGAATCCTTTTATGTGGATAAAGGAAAGCAGCTATTCTTTTCCTTGTGATTTTTGGCTTAGGTTGATATAAGTGTCAGCCAAGAATAAAAATACCTTTATAATCTTCATTCTTTTCCCCTACAACACTTGTGAGTTGTACTATTATTTCTTCATTGTTCTTCTATCAGCTGAAGCAGAACTTGATGTTTAATAGTGTATGGCTTTGGTTCAAGTTTATTGGAGCATTCTTCAGAAAATGAGTGTGGTCTTCAGATTGTACCTGACCGTGCGTGAGTAACTTCAGACTTTTGTGAGTCCTTTTACATGGAGGCACTGAAAGTTGGAACTCAGCCGCATCTCATTGTTCTACCTCCGTGTTATATGACTCTGTGACTGGCAAAGCTTAGAATTTTAGGGGGAAATGAAAATGTCTGAAGATGGTGTGCAAAAAACCCCTAAACTTCAGTTATAGTTTTACTGATAAATTTAGGATCACTGCCTACAAGTTACTCATTTACTCTTCCTTTCCCAGCTCCTAGGTCATCTCTGTGGAAAAAGAAAAATCTTGTATGAATCCTTAAAGGCATAAGCATTGGAGGAGAGGATTATGGTATTACGGGATTTTATTCCTGTGTAGAGTAATTCATTCTCAATATTGTGTTAGATTTGCTGAGTTTACAGAATGTGGCCACTCCTGTGTCAAGCCAGGAGCTTTCAGTAAATCAGAAAGCCCTTGCCAGTCCTTTGTTTAACCTTCCTAGCACTTCAATACTAGAAAGACAGCCCTTGTCAGATCCTTTAAATGAAATAAGGTAGTAGCACAGACACTGCACTTCAAACTGCACTTGCAACCTTTATCAGTATTTAAGAGTGTCTCATTCCATCTGATAGGAGACTTTAAAGGTAAGTAATGTTGCAGCAAATAGCCTGGGTGGGTCAACTTTTGACCATCTTCTTTGTGAAAGGAATTGCAACGACAGGAGAAGTGAGCTATTCTGGATTATAAGAAATTTGGACATTCACTAGTTCGCAGTTAAAAAAAGAGCCAACAAATACGTTTCAGAATTATGATGTCTTAATTTGGGTAACTGGTCAACTTGCATAAAAAATGCTTCACATAGTTGGCTGGCTGTTGCTAGAATTGGTGTGATGAAGCATTCCTTGTAAGCTACCATTTCCAATGATCATGAAGAGAATCCAGAAAGATAAATTCAAGTAAATATTTAGCTTCTGGATGACGGAGGCTACAGGAGATGGGTCCCAAGCATACTGTTTTCAACTGTGGTGAAACATTATTTTTGCTGTGGGTGCTTCTCATATAAGTGACTGGCACAAGAAAGCTTCTATTTAGTGGCAAATCTTGCCTCTCCCTTTTTCTTTAAAGTGCACTGACTTTCTTCACGTAACCATCCAAAGAACAAAAACATAATTATGAGAACTTTACACACAGGTTTAGTGGTTTTAATAATGATTTACTGTTATCTGACTGTTGCTTTAGCAAAAGACATAAGTGTATAGTACCCACGTACATGTAGAATTGCTGTTATCAACATACAGTATCAGGGTGCTTTCTGACTAAATTTTAAACTTACTTTGTACTTAAATACTTGCTACACAAGACTCCAATGATTCTCATCATTCACTTGCTTGATGGTGACTTTTTGGATTTTAAATTTTGTAACCAGCAGCAATGCACTGAGTAGATACTCTTTCTGACAGCAGTATTACTATCTGAATATCATTTCCTTTCCTGCAGAACAGTGAAAAAAAGAGTAGTACATGGAAGGCTCTTGTTCTGCCGAAGACTGAAAGTGGCTGAAAAAAGCTTGTTTGTGCCTGTGTATTAGGCAGATGGTTTGCTAACAAACAGAAAACACAACATGTATAAGTCACAGTGGTCTTTGCAGAGTGTATAATTGTGTGCAGTTTAGCGTCATGGCTCATGCACAATCAATTCATCCCTTCCAGAGCATATTGGCTGTACTTTACAAATAGAGGGGATAAAAGGAATAAGTCCTGGAAAACTGAAACCTATTATAGCACTAATGTCATCTGTCAGGGATGGGTTTTGCAGAAAAATTCAAGAATGTTAGTGGAGCAGTTGAATACCAGGTCAATGCATTATATAAGAAAAACACATTATAAAGAAATGAGTAATTTTTTATTTAGTGCTGGCTTTAGATGATATACAATAAAGACAGAGTAGCTGGTATAACAGGAGTTGTAAATAGATATCTCTGCACTGAATCCAGTGAACTTTGCACTAAATAAGGCAGGATTCCTGTGGAAAAAAAGAGTGTGTGATCATGTAATTAATGACTCTATCATAATTAATGCCCATAAAAAATCTGAACTAAGGCCATGGCCAGTAATAGTTCTGGCACTTCTGAGTGTTTGGATGCTTGGCTTTGTGTCCTTAAGATTTTCAGGGCTGGTTTGAGCTTTTAGTGTAATAAGTGTTTAATACTGATGGTCCGGTGATCTTAGCCTTATAGGTAGAAAAGATGACTGGGATTAATGTTCTGTATTACTTTTGAAAGATTTGGGATACATGGTATTTTCAGGTCAATTTTCTACATATTCTTAAATGGATACGTTGTAAGATGACCAAAATTTTTTAATCTTCAGAGAGACTAAACCAGAGTGTAGCTTAAAGCCGTAAGTAAGAGTTTGGTTAACTCTTTTACAGTACTATAGTTCCTAGTGTCTAAAAACATCTGACCTTTTATACTGCCTGTTCTCTTTAAATGTGTGGTCAGGAACAAGACTAGAACAGAAAGTCATGCTGCCTGTGGAACAGAGAATGGCTACTTAGCATCCAAATATGTAATTAGGAAGCTTGTCATGCTTTTTTAATAAGTTGTAGTCATTAGTAAATTGCCAGTCTCATACCCCTCTGATGATTCAGAGTCTTTAAACTTGACTGGACTGGCCTAATTCCATGCAGAGCAGATGCTTTTTTGTCTCACTTCATTCTTTCCCTTTTGTTGGGAGCTTCAGCAGCAAAGAGAAAAAAAATGCTAGCTGCAAATAAAAGACTCCACTTCTGTGCCAAAACCAGACACGGAGATCTCGCTTGTCTCCCTTTCTCTGGCTTGAGAGCATGAGTTCTGATGCCATGTCACCCCTCTCCCTTAGGGAAAACTGAGATAAATCTTAAAACCTGCACTAATGCCTTTGGAATTGTATTTAGAATTTTACTGCATGGACCCTGAGGAAAAATAATGCACATTAATAAGAAATATGAAAGTGGATTAAAATGCAATAAAGATTACCTGCTTTATCCCATATAGATGTTGTCGCTCAAAATTACACTGATTTTAATTTCATCAGAATTAATTGACCTCTAGAGTAAATTCAGGAAAATCAAATAAAAATATGTTGACTTAGAGATAAATGTTTATAAATCGGTAATCAAATTTCAATCAATTTCTTAATTTAAACAAACAAGTATTTGATTCATTTGATTACAGAGTAATTACAAATGAACTTTTAAATTAAGTTGATCATGTGGCATTAGGTTTTAATTTTAAATTGAATTAGTTATATGGCATAATTTGTTGAACCAGAAAGTCACCAGGCCATTGCCCACAAACCCGTACAATTCTGAAATTATTCACAGTGTTTTAAAATGCTCTGAGCAGAATCTTCTGAAACCCTCACATTCATTTTGTGTTGAATTCAGTTTACAGTCTACAGTAAGGATAAGGAGTCCCAGTCTTTTTTCCTTGTTTATTTCTGAACCATATATGCTCAAAATACACCACGCTATGCAGCTGTGTCTGAGCTTACCAGCTATCTCCCTCTGGGTACATTTTTTGTTTCTCACTGGATTCTCACAAGCAGATGAAATGGTGCACAAAAGCTTGCAAACATTTAAGATAGATAAATAAGTGATTCACTCATCTTTTTCTCTTTTTTTTCTTTTTTTTTCCTGTATTCGTACATACATTTGCACTGAGAAAGTCAATAGTACAGTGCTCTGAATTAATGGGCATCCCAAGACCTACTGTCATCCTCTCCAGATGTTCTAGTTGGATTAAAAGAAGTAATACTATTGCTGTATCATTTTTTAATTTGTTTCTGCAAATTTATTCCCTGCCTCTTCCTGAAAGCACAGATAAATCAGGGATAGTTGCACTCATGAGATGAGGGGAAAATAATAGCTCTCATTCTGAAGAACTATCTTCAAAAATGTATATTTTGAAACTACAGAAGTTAGGAATTTTCAAGGCAGTGATTTTGAAACATATATGAAAGAAAAAACACCAAAATATTATTGAAATAAAGCAGAACTCAGCAAACACTGTTATAATAGAATCATATAGAATCACAGAATAGCCTGGGTTGAAAGGGACCTTAAAGATCATCTAGTTTCAAACCCCTGCTGTGGGTAGCATTGCCAACCACTAGACCAGGCTGCCCAGAGCCACATCAAGCTTTGTCTTGAATGCCTCCAGGGGCAGGGCCCTCTCTGAGCAATCTGTTCCAGTGCAATACCATCCTCTGAATGAAAAATTTCCTAATATCTAACCTGAACCTCCCTTGCCTCAGTTGAAAACCATTCTCTCTTGTCCTATCACTACCTACCCATGTAAACAGTCATTCCCCCTCCTGTTTATATGCTCCCTTCAAGCACTGGAAAGCCGCAATGAGGTCTCCCCAGAGACTTCTCTTTTCCAAGCTAAACAAACCCAGTTCCCTCAAACTTTCTTCATAGGAGAGGTGCTCCAGCCCTCTGAACATCTTAGTGGCACTCCTCTGCACCCTATTTGTGCTGGGGTCCCCAAGCCTAGAGGGAGTACTCCACATGGGGACTTCAAAAGAGCTGAGTAGAGAGGCACAATCACCTCCCTCTCCCTGCTGGCCACCCCTTTTTTAATGCAGACCGGGATATTGTTGGCTGGTTCATGTCCAGCTTCTCATCCACCAGGACTCCCAAGTGTCCTGCTCTCAAGGAGTTCTTCCCCCAGCCAGTATAAACAACCCAGGGATTTCCCTGGTCCAATTGCAACACCTTGCACTTGGTCTTGCTGAATCTCATTAGATTCACATTGGCCTACCTCTCCACGCTGTCCAGGTCCCTCTGGATGCCTTCCCTTCCCTTTAATGTACCAATGGCACAGCCCAGATTGCTATCATCTGCAGACTTGCTTAGGGTGTATTCAAATCTATCATCCAATTCATTGACAAAGATGTCAAAGACCACTGGTCCCAAGACCTACTGTTAGGGAACACCACTTGTGAATGCCCTTCACCCAGACATAGAGCCAGTGATCACAACCCTTTGGCTGCGACCAGCCAACCAGTTCTTAATCCATCAAACAGTCCATCCTTCAAATACATGCCTCTCCAATTTACAAAGATGTGCTGAGGGACTGTGTCAAAGGCATTGCAGAAGTTCAGGTAGATGACACCTGTCACCCCCCTGCCCACCAATGCTGTCGCTTCATCACAGAAGGCCACCAGATTGGTCAGGCAAGATGTGCCCTTGGTGAAGCCATGCTGGATGTCTCAGATTACCTCTTCAATTTTTACTTGCCTTAACATGATAAGAAGGAGGACCTTCTCTATGGTCTTCCCAGGCACAGAGGTGAGGCTCACTGGCCCGTAGTTCCCCTTTCTCCCTTTCTTAGTAATGGGAGTAATGTTTCCCTTTCTCTAGTCACCTGTGATTTCATCCAGCAGCCATGATTTTTCAAATATGATGGAGGGTGGCTCAGCAACCACATGAGCTATCTCTCTCAGAACTCTGGGAGTACAGAACCCTATCAGTCACACGACATTGTGCTGGGGACCTAGATAAGCTTTAATGACAACTAACCTCTAGATACTGTCTTCTATTGATGCAGCCATTCTACGTCTATCCTACAGCGTTCATTTTCAGATGTACATCAGATATACAATCTGTTCAGCAGGACACAAGATGCATTTGAAGATCTAGGCTGGGCTTTGTTCCTTTGTTACATACCTCGTAAGTTACAATACGCTTTCAGAGTTTGTTACTTTTAGATTAGAGGAGAGCTTGCCTTCAACGTTTGAAGCAAAGTGGGAGTGTACAGAGAGCACAAGAGAATGTAGGAGACATATTAAGTTTTCCAGATTTTGGATGTTCGGGTACTAAAGGAGAAGAAAAGTAACTTCCAACTGCCAGAGCAATGAAGAAATGATTGAGTGGGCTGATAATTCATCTAATAGTGCATAAAGACATTTATTACAGATGTCAAACAGTTGAATTACCACTATAGCCTTATCTGATCATCCTAGCTATCATATTCAAGGGGTGTGTATGGTCTTGTAGGTTAGTTAGGGCTGCCAAAGATATGGTTAAGCTGGAGGTCACTACACAGGCATAAATGAGAAAATATACTTTTCTGATACTTACAACTTCTGGCAAAAAGATAGCTTTCCTTTTCGATTCTAAAGGACATGCTCCCTTTTCTTCAACAGAAGCCTTTTTTAAAGGAAATTCACCCAAGAACCATGGATTCTTCAAAGAAGTTCTAGAGATTCTGCTGACAGAGGGCAATGCACTTGCTGCAGTGGATGTGTTACAATGCCTCCTTACTCTGAGAAGAATCCTACTGAAACCTAAGATGGATATTCCCATATTAGATGTGATTTGGTTTTCTTTCCTGCCTTTTCTTGGGCTATAAAATATTTGCTCATCCACAAAAATCATGTAAATCCTTAAGAGCCTTCCAGCTATGTTATTCTCTGCAACAGTTTACGCAGATTTTCATGTTTCAGATGTTTCATGTTCTGTCTCAGTTTCAAGTCTGCCTTGAGCCACTGTTTGCAACCCCTGCAGCTCTGTCTGTATTAGTGCGAGGAGCTTTCAGTGTGTAAAATCTGCACTGCAGACAATTGTTTGTGGTCCTGCTGCAACTTTAAACCAGACAGCTGACACAAATCCCAACTGTCTAGCACAGGCCCAGATGTTTGGCTTCAGCCACAGGGTCTTTCCATCGGGCAGATTAACTGGTGTATTCATTGTATTTAGTGTTCTTCCCTATGCAAACCACTCAGGCATGCAAATTTCTAGAATGGGAAAGAATAAGAGAAGAATGAAAAAAATCCACTGTTTCCATAATTTTCCTTCCCATGTAATTTATCAAGTTACTTCATCTTACTATGAGAAATGTGTATAGCATATTACAAATTCAGAAATGACCTAAACCAAGGACCAAGCACTTTCACTTGTTCTGCACCATGTCCAAATTCTGTCTTGTTAAATATGAGAATAGATTCAGGTGAGTCTACAGTGGTTTGACTCCCACCATATGGTCAATTCTCGTTGAGTATGTCAGAAGTTTTCTGAGGATATTGTCCCCACTTTGCTGGCATAATTGACGGTTGGGTGGACTAGTCATGCTTTCTTTTCTTCTTCTTTTTTCTTTTTTTTTAACTCTCAAAGTGTGATAATTAATTTTTCATTTGAAGTCATCTTAGAAAATAGTATTGTCCTAGGTGCTAAGGCAAGCCTCACCAAAGAGATGCACAAGCTTCTCCAACGCAGCAGGTTTGCATGGAAAGAAGTAGACACAAAACTATGATGATTTTATTGGATTATTAGTTATTCACCGTGGCCAGGGAATAAGGAAGAGGCAATGGAAGGAATTGCAGAGTATAAGGTGTTGAAAGAAATGCATCTAAAGCAAGGAAGTTCTGTGAAGTGCCTTCTTTCTAAAATAAGTATAATGAGAAAATGCTAATTTTTTGCTTTATTTCAAAAGTACGTAAGGGACAGTTAAGAAAGCCTCATATTTAGAAATAAAAGAGTCAACACAAATTATACAAAACTTTTCTTATTTGAACCAGAGCAGATAAACAGAGTACTTCTAGATAGTTTCCTTGACTCATTTTTAAGCACAGTGTCAACTTTTACCAGTCTAAGGAGACAAACTTAAAACTTTTACTAAGAACGTGTCTTAATGTCTATTGAGGTCATAGTTTACTAACACACCATTGTCCCATACCAGCTGGATTTTAGTTTCTGTTGCACAAAATAGGTATTGTTTAAAAAAGCACAAGAAGAATCAATGTTGAGTTTTTCCTATCTCTCCTTCTGAAGAACCAGACTTTATTCTAATTCTTTTGTTTGCTGATAACTCACAAACCTGTTGAAAAAGACTTTGCCCATCACTTTTGCTGTAACTCAAGTGGAGACCATCAGCTGGGCAGCCCTATTTCCAGTAACCACTTCCTTTCTGGCCCAAGTGATCACTGATAACTATCAAATGGTGGGTGTAGAACATCCTGTCCCATAACCTACTTGAGCTTTTATTTTGACTTTGTATTTTCAAATCCAAGAATAATGTGGGGACCATATGACCAATCTGCCAGTACAAACATGAGATTGTTGGAGAGCAAATGTGAAAAGCACAGTTCACCTACTTCAAAACATTTACTAGCCTATAAATCCTGCATCCTTTGCTGATCTAGTTGTTTCATTTTGTCCAGAATGTGCTATGTGCTATTGTTACATATTGATATCTTCTTGTAAGCTGCTTATAAGTCAGATCCACACACACCTGTTTATTTATTCATGCAAGCTCTCATTAGTTGCTAAAGCAAAATCTATCTTTTCATGTGGACACATGCTTTTCTCTTACCTCTGAATTTCTGCAGCAAAAGACAGAAGTGTTTTAGTTACAGACAAGTGATATGAATTGAAGTTTGGAATACGAACAGCTATTTCTTAGTATATGATATATTTCAATGATAAGGATTCATTTTAGATATTAGATTTCAGTTTCCTGAGCAGAAGAGCTCTGCTTTTTCCTGTGAAGTTAAGGATGAAAATCAGTGTCAGGCCTTTCAAAAATCAGATATTATTTTATATTTCTTAGAAGCTATGGGACTGACTTTATATTTCTCACTCTGTTCTTCAGGGCTTTTTCTCCACCACATGTTGCTGACCAGTGAAATAATCTGGTGTTTCTTGACTAGAAGCCTTGTACCTCATTTGAAATAGAACACGATTAAGCCATGAAGTTTATCCTCAACAATCATGTCTTCTCTTATCTTGCATCAGTGAGATGCAGCACCCTCCAACCAGTCCATGTCAAAATGTGAACTTCAGTCTCCTCCAAATGTCATCTTGGCAATTACACAATGAAAAGAGAAGCCCACACAGAAATGTATTTGATTTTATAATTCACCTAAACCTTTCCACATTCTGAGAAAATCTATTTTCTGTCATATATTTGTCCATTAAATTCATGCCCAGGCATATTAAAATGAAGTTGATATATCATGTAAAATTTGTGTGATTCCACATAAGACAGCTATTGTCTCTCACGACTTATCTCTCTTAAAGAGATTTCAGATATAATGGATAACTGAATGAGGAAAATCCAGTGATGGAGTCCCTGAGCTGGATAGCAGAGTTCTGCTACTTTGGCAGTTTACAGTAATTCAGTAGTGTTTATGACGATAAGAAAGCAATTTGGTGAAAGTGAGGTAAAACAGCTAATACAGAGCAAGATAAAACTGCAGTTAATTCAACCATCAGGAAACTGACCATTGAAAAATGGTCCTGTTATGTCATTTTGAGTCAGTCCAGATTGTGAATTTACTCAATCAACTCCTTGTTTAAGTTTCAATGCTAAAAAGACCATTTGTCAGACTGTCACTCAAACAAACTTTATGCAGTAGATACAAAGCAACCTTAGTACATAGCTGTGGTGTAGAAAGACACAGAGGCCTTTGCCAGTAACATTTTTTTAATACTGTTTGTATTTCATCAACCTTTCCAAAAGATAAAGATGTGATGGTGGGAAACAAAATCCAGTAGTCCAGTGGTGTTTATCAACTGGTTAGAGGCAGAATTGTATGAGAAGTCAAACTGAAAGTGAGTAAAGGCAATAAACAGAATGATAGATGTACTGACACCTATTTGCATGTTGTTTCAAGTTGTTGACAGGCTGGGATATATCCTGTGCATACACAAATGTGCTTTTTGCCCTCACGTTTTTGCCAAGAATTCTCTATGTAAGCAGCAGTGTAATTCTGGTGCCTATGTCCAACAAAAAAATAAGCTCACCAGAATACTGTGCACTACAATATTGTTTACAAGTCTTATTATTTCTCAAGATATGTAGTCAGGAAATACAGAATATTCATCTGAAAAGTTCTAGCAGATTCAGCAGTCAAATGCATGCTTCTGTTTTAGATGAGAAATAGAATAGGAAGCACATAACAGTTCTTTAAAAGCAATAGATCTTCAAGGATAAATCATGATTCTTTTCTACAAATAGCCACACTAAATTCACCAAAACTGCTACATGAATGTTCAGTACTGTGAATCATGCAGACATTATTCCGAATTGGCATTTAAAAGTGATCACTGTGGAAAGTAAGGCTCTACATACAGAAGTCCACTGCTAACAAAACGGATTCCTCTTTCCTTTTCCCAGCAGTCACAAATTGGAGCCAACAAAGAAACAACTCAATTACTTGAACTGGATATCTGATGTTCAAAAAAGTGGGAAAAAGAAATATGATGCCAGATAATTTCTCCAGGAGGGAAGAGATGAACAGCTAAAATCTGATCTGTAAGCCTTTCAAGATTTTGTAATTTAAGTTAAATAACTATGCAACTAATGTAGGTGATATTAATACAAGTGCAAGGGCTAACTTAAGTGTTCTGTAGACTGAGTTGAAATTTTCCCATTACTTTATAAGCACACTCAGATTAAGTATCTGCTACTTGGTTGTTGAACATGAGAAGCTGGATCAGACATTAGATAAAGATGGTTCTGTTACAGATTTTTAAGAATGTATGCCTTTATATTCCTACAAAGCTACTCAGCAGCAAGTTTTCATTTAAACTTCCTCTCCGGTTCTCAGAACCTTCTAGTTTTGAATTTGCTGACTGCTGCAGCCATGAGGAGAGCTATTGGTTTTTTAAAGTCACAGAAATGAATGAGACATGGTTGAAAAAGTCATCTCAAAGATACTGTCAGAAACGAAGTACCAGAAACATGAAATCAACCTAGTGAATTTTGATCAAGGAGACCAGTTTAGGATGATCTGATGAGAATGGCTGATGGAAAACAAAACTGCAAGCCAAGGTTAATTCTAAAATCCCAGCTCTGACGTCAACAGTACAGTGGAAAGTCATAGCACATTACGGTTGGATTCAGCTTGCTTAACTTTTGGTTTCTAAATCTCCAAGCTAAATTTGTCCATGGAGCTTCTTCTATAGCATTACAACACAGATGTAAGACTAGGCAAAACGAAATGCTCTTTGGGAGAGCTATTAATCCCCACTGCTTTGGACTTAATGACATGAATGAGGTGGCTTTACCATTCACTTTAATCTTACCTGAGATGTTTATCAGTCACACTGCTGTTGCAAGTAATATCAGTTGGAAATGGTCTGTAAAATTTAGGACAAGCTTTCAATGACAGATTAAAGTTCTTTAGATGCATGTGACTATTTCTGTTGGCATTTAACCTGGCAGAAACCCTACCATAAATGAAAATTACTGGCATTCAAAGTAGGGGATAGGTTTGTTGCTTTTTATCTTTTAATCAGTATGTGCTGGTTGTTCAGGCAGCCCCTCCAGATAAGTATGTCTGCAGTGCAAGAGAAAGTGGCATCTTCACTGATGGCATAGGAAACTCAGCAGCATGCTGATCATGTACTGGAAAGCACGTTGGTCCAGGCTGCAGGGCAGAGAAATGACTATTGCTAGCACTGGGTATTTATCCGTTCTGCACAGGATTTCTTCCATCTCTTCCAGACTGCTTAGGCTGTCTTAGTTCCCTTCTTCATGAAACTGCAACAAAATTGCAGCTGCACAGCGGTTTGTGGCTGGGGCAGGTTGCTATGCCTGGCAAATGAGTCAGGGAGAAGAGGGGCCTTCCACATGCGTGTTCCACAGCATGAGCGCCGCTCAGCAAGTGTCATGCTTGGTGCAGGGGCTTTGTCAGGCCTGCTGCAGAAACAACCTGGCTGATAGACTTGAGCTGGTATGAAAATGTCATTGCTTTGTCTCACAAGCACAAAGGAGCATACAAAATTGTTTTAGCTTACTGCCAGGAGATTAAAAAATGGAAGTGGACAAGCTAAATCTGCCTGTCATCAGTATGCCAGGCCTTACTTCCTGCTCCAATATCTCTCCAGTATATTATTCACAGACGTTCTTTGACAACTAGTTCATTACTGTTTACTATGTGTTTACAGCATTAAATGCACTCTGTAAGAGATAGTTATCTTGACTTGGCCTGGCTTGGTTATGCAAGATTGGCAAATCAGTGTTCTTCTAGACTTCTTTATTTTAGAAATTACTTGTTGCAAATACAGTATATTTATAAAACACTTCTAGAGTAATGTGGAATGTGTAAACCCTCCACGTTCTCTGTTCTCTTATTCCTGACACATCAAAGCAGAAGCCACAGGGAGACATCTGTCCCTAGTTAATGTCATGGCTATGGAGGTAGAACCTCCTCTTATGTTTGGGCCAGCATGGTCAACCCTTTGATGGATGTGTTTAGCCTTCATCCAGTTTGATCACCCTGTGCAGCCCCTTGTTCAGATTTGCTTGTGAACAAGAATGTCCTGACCTGAGATCCTTTTTAATACAGCAGGGATCCGTGATATAAACCATCAAAGGAAACCTTTGATCTTTTGACTATCTCTTAGTCATCTGCTGCACAATGCAAATAATAATGAAAACAAAGCTAAAGAGCAGAGCAGCTACATTAAAGAATCAGGCTTGTTGCTGGCAATGAAGCTAATCACTGAGGATTTATCCTATCCTTAGACTGAAAAGAAAAGAGGGGGGAGGGAAGAGAAAAAATAAAATAAAAGGAGGGAAGAAAAAAAAGCTGCTCTCAGCAGTGAAGCCTCTTTTCTAAACTGAAATCTTCCAGGAACACTAGTTTTATGTCAGAGAAGTTTATGAGATAAACAAACATGCAGCCACTCTTTACAATAGAATTTAACAAGTAATCCTGAATGCAGTGTCGTTTACTTTTTTCATTTTAGGCTAATTTGTACAGAAATATGTATGAACATCAGAATTCTATTATCACTCAGTTTTGAAGTAAAAAAGTTAGTACCAGCATCTTCTCTGCCTTCTCTCTATTACTGTTTTTGTCACTTCACCACTCCATAGGTACTTGGGATAGAAAGTATGTTGATCAGAAACTGAATGTCTCCTTGGGAAAACAATATATGAAGAAAAAAAGAAAAGAAAAAAAACCAACAACAATAACAACAAACCAACCTGGAATACTTTCATTGTATTCTCATTTGATTTTGTAAAATTTTCATCTATAAAATCTATGAAAACATGTGTGACTTGGAGCCTGAGGAAGCATGTGCAAGCATATCCTTTAAGTCCTGATTTCAAGCATGCATGATATGTTCTTTTGCCTATGTTCATCCTGCACATTATTATGTAACTTAGGTGAAAATTCGGTCAGACAAAAAGCCTTGATATTTTTAATTCTTTTTTTCCTAAGCAGTCTATAATCACTAGCTATTTTCACTTTGTCTGTTATCAATAACTCTGAGCCCCGCTTTAACAGCCAAACTGTCTCTGAGTCTGGAAATGTTATATAACAACTTCCACAGACTGTTCCCACTTGTCAAAATGTGTCACTAAGATACCCAAACTGAGACAGTGGGCTGAATAAATATCTGATACCTGCTAGACAAAATGATCACCATCACTTCTGTGAATAGTGACCTCAGTGGAAAGCAATGATGATGATGCTCCAGGAGAGGTTTAAATTGGTTATCAGGAGAAACTTATTTACAGAAAAAAGGTCATTAAGCACTAGAATAGGTTCTCCAGGGAGATTGTTGAGTCACCATCCCTGGATGTGTTTAAAAACCTTTTGAATGTTGTGCTCAGGAACATGATTTAGCGGAGGGTTGTTAGAGTTAGGGTAGTATGATCAGGTTGTGGTTGGACTTGATGATTTTGAAGGTCTTTTCCAACTTAAGCAATTCTATGATTCTATGATTCTACGTTGTCAAATTTACACACGTAATTTCAGTTTTTCTGGACCTTAGATTCAGGGAGAATCTTCATCTTTTCTAAATATTAAAGCTGATTTAAGAATGAAGTATCCTGAGGACAGAGAACTTTGGGACAAAAGTGAAGCTGGAAAGCTCCAAGGATGAACAGAGATGTGGGACCACAAGCACATTAAAAGTGGTACAAAGAAACTTTCAAACAAGGTTAAAAGCAGTGATGAAGATGCTATCGGTTTCTGTAATGGAAAAAGAAAACACCTTTTGGGGAGGAAAATTTACTGTATGTCATAACAAAAATTTTTAAAATGTCATTTTTTTTCTTGAATAGAATTTTAGAAACAACATCCAATAAGAAAGGCAAAGAATGATGCAAAAGATTTAGCCAGGATGAGGGTAGCAGTAGAGAGGTGCCCCAGACAGGATGTCAAGACAGTAGGTAAGCAAACTGATTAAAAAATCCTATGTAGGCTTTTAAAAAGTGTATCTGAAGCCACAATGCCCCTGCAAACTATCTACGTCTTGTCAAATGAAACTTCTTCTATAAAAAACCCTTTCCATTGGAAAATGAGTCATCAGCAACATCTGACAAATGTTGCTTGAGATTTCAGGTAATTCGAAATGTTTTGTGAAGGAATTCCAAACCAGTCAGTGTGAAAGGTATCATATTTTTTTGTCTATGTAGAACTCTGTAATATTCTTTGCTGTTGTTGCTTGTTTTATTTTTCTTCAGGCTAGAATTTTCAAAAAAAAAAAGACCAATTTGGCTGAAAGGAGGCAAAAGTGCATTCTGGAGCACACAGGCAGCAGTAACAATCACTGAAACAAAGGACAGTGAACAATCTACATCTTATTTCTTACACTGCTGATGCTTGGTCCAGGTGCCTCCAGCACTTGTCCTAAGACCTTTGCGATAAGCATAATCCACGTAGCCAGAACTTTACATTGGGCAGTAGTCCTCCCTCAGTCTGCCTCTAAAAGGACTGCTAGGCTATTGAGCATCCTTCAGCCAAAAAGATGGCCGATCCCTAGAGAATGATAGCAGGACAATATGCAGGAGAAAAAATGTTTAAAATATACAAGTCTCTAACACAATTGGGGAACAGAGTATTAGAGAAAAAGGCTAACAGATTTGCTACAAAAAGCAACTCTGAACCTTTGAGATTAGGATTTTTTCTTATACTCCAAAGACAAGCGATGAGCAGTACTTGCTATTTCCATTCTGTTTTAGAGAGTTTTGACACAGCAGAAAAAAATAATGGGCAGAAAAGATAGTAAGAAACAGCAGAAAAATATTGAGAACTAGTACCTGCTGTAGTGTAACTATTGCTGCACATTAACAGGAGAACAAATTATCCCTTTCACCTGCTAAAAAAGTATTCACAAGCAAGTCCAGACTAATCCTCTGTGTTAGAAACCACAATGCAATAAGACGGCTTGGTAGTTGCCATCTCAAAATGGCATCCACTTTAAAAAAACGTTGTTTTAATAGAATCCTGGAACATTTTAAGATAGAAGGGACATTGAAGAACACCTGATTCCAAATCCATATCTTGGGCAGGGTTGCCACCCATTAGACCAGGTTACCCAGTGTCCCAGCCCAATCGATCCTTGGATACCTTCAGGGACGGGGCATTCACAGCTTCTCTAGGCAGCCCGTGCCAGTGCCTCACTACCATCTGCTCACAACCATCTACCTATTATCCTCTTCTAGGTGAATGCCATTACCCCTGTCTTTTCACTGCGTGCCCCTCCTCATCTTTTTTGCAGGCCATCAGTACTGAAATGCTACAATGAGGTCTCCTGAGAGCCATCTCTTCTTCAGACTAAACGAGTCCAGCTACCTCAGCTTTTCCTCATAGAAGAGGAGCTCAAGCTCTCTGAGCATACTCATGGGTTTCTCTGGACTTGTTCCAAGAGGTCCAAGCACTTCTTATGCTGAAGCCCCAAAGTTGAATACAGTTTATTTTTAAATGCTGAGGGGAACTGTTTAAAAGGAAGCCTGAGAAAAACTCCTGGGTTTGCTACGTTTGACAATAAAGTCATCTTAGAAAGGACACAAGCAATTTTCCTTCAACAGCTTGGTGAATTTGAGCAGATACAGATAGTGTAGATGCATTGAATTTTTACTGTAGCCCATTTCATAAATGACAGAGCAGTTCAGAGAGGTTGACAATACCATTGTTCTTCCTAACTGTGGCTGGACTGAGAGGCCTTCACAAGATTTTTTGTCCCATCAGTGAACCCTCAGATTATATCCAAAATAATTTGAATTGGTTTTACTTTCACATATGCATGCCTTCCATATTTTGCTCTCCTGTCTTTTTAGCACTCAGGTTTTTAAGTAGTTATTGACAAATGAATGAATGACAATTTTACTTAAATACATTGTTAATGGTATTTGAAACAAAAGAGAATTTTTAAAAAGAATGATATTTTAAAAGATGTGCTTGAACAACAAAAGTATCCCCCCCTCCCCCCCCTTTTTTTTTTTAATTAACTTTTTAATTTTGTTGTCTCTTGTTCCTTTCTTTTTGGACATAGCAAACAATTTTCTGTCATGTTTACTCTTACTAGTTTTTGCTTTAATTTCTCTATGCATTTTTAGCAAACCACTACATTGTGTACAATTAAAGGAAAATCCCATTTTTGCAGCAATTTTTCTAAGTTATTGTTTCAATTGTGACACAACACAAAAATAATCCCTGTTTCAGGTGGTTTCCAGTGCGAGACTTAAAGAAAATACTGCCACCAGACTCCAAATCCTCCAGAAAAATAAAACACTGGTTGTCAGAAATAACATATAGGATTCCTCAACATGAAGAATCTGAAATCTTCAACTGATCATGGATCCTGCAGGAATAATCATGTCATTTCAGAAGAAAATAAAACAGACATGCTTTGTCAAATATAAGGCATTTCACACACTATCAATTTTATGGATATAAATACCTAAGGGCATGCACAAACTCTGTGATCATCAATGGGAAATTGCCAAGTTGGACAGATTCATTAAACATGAAAATTGTCAGACACCCAAACCCGTAAGTTAAAATTTTAAGCCTTGAACATTATGATACTGCATATAATGTAAATACATTTGGAGACATTTTAATGCAGCCTAGTTAGAATTGAACAGAAATCGCTACTAATGTTCACGGTTCCTCATCAGCTTAGTTTGCTTTGATAAAAACAGTCTTAAAGGAGTTGTTTGCCTTTCTACATCTTGTTGCACCTGAAAGAAGCTTGTGATAAACTGGGTCTAGAACATTTTTGGAAACTGTTGCAACTGGATGGTTTGTTTAGGTTAGTTTGACAGCTGGTAAACCTTTCTAATCTGCAAGTATAAAAAGGGGGTTCTCAACAAATACTCTCAATAGCAGTGACTAATCTTTGATACTAGCTGCTGTCACCAGATGAAATCATCAGCATGCTTCAGCTACTGTTTGAGCAGCAAGTCTCTATTTACAGTTTTAAGAAGCTGCATGCATCTCAGCAGCAAGATACAATTAAATTTGAAGTTTAAAGAGCATGGCAAGCCTGAGCCTCTTTTTTTCATCCTGCTCACAGTTACATCCACCCACAACAGCTACCAGGAAATGTCTTTGTGCACTGGACACAGTTTAGAGAATAGCTTGAAACATTAGTTGTTCAATTTGCCATTTAAGGAAATATTGTGAGGACTGGTCTATAATCTTGCTCAAGATTATAAGATCTTGCTAATGATGAAAAGCAGTAAGGGACTATTACATTCTTGTAGTGAGAGAGATATTCATTCCCTTCACCTGAGCTCAAGGCTTATCCAACAAGTGCTTGCTATTTTATCCAGCTTCAGATTTATTAGTCATTCACAGTTACTACTTGTAGCCTTTTTCTCCTCTAAGTCAGGGAATTGGCAAAACTGACAAGGACTCATTAGTTTTGCCAAATTTCTTCTTAGATCTTAAATTACAGGGGAAAAAAAAAAAAAAAAAAAGACAGAAAAACGTGTTTTTCTGATGTTTTGTTGTTGTTGTTATTATTGGTCTTTTTGTTGTTTTTTGTTGTTTGTTTGTTTGTTCGTTGATAAGTATGTGTACATATACTCATAACTGAAGACAAATGTTGGGTTCTCGCTAAAATGTTCTAGTGACCTAATGCTCCAGGCATAAAAAAAAATAAAATCTAGACTCCATAAGTGAAATATTGTGTCCAATATTCTTCATGGTATTCTGTGCTACTGTGTTCAGAATGAAAATGACATGTTTCACAACCAGGCAACCCCTTGTCTATAGCTATAAAGTATCTCCCCTGAGTCCAGGCAGGAGGTGGTGGAGGAGCTGGATGCAGTGTCAGTGTTAAGCGATGCTGGACAGCAGCACAACCAAATCACATGTTCTGGAAGATTTTGTGCCATGATGTTGGCATTTATGCCAGGACTAATTCCAAAGGCTTTCAAGTTTTTCTTTTCAGCTCTGGTAAGCCCAAATATTAACTGAGTAAGCGCTAGGAAGTAATAATACTGAGAAGCTGTGAATGTTCTGAGCAATGCGGTGATGAATTGTGCTCTTTTGCTCAAAGGAGTCACAGAAGAAAATGACAGCTATAAATTAACCAATTTGCAGCAATTATGTTTCTCATCTTGATTTCCTCTTCAGAGATAATGAGGAAAGGAGGTGGATGGCAAAGAATGAATAACTTTATAACACATGCCCAAGTAGCAAACAGCAACAAAAAATCTCAGCTGATTGTGTCAGAGATCCTGCAGGGAGTGCTGATTGTGGGTGATTTTGTGAAGGAATTGCAATTAAGTAAATTAAGTCTGGGTTTCTTAGCAATAGCTCTGTTTGAAGTTCAAACAAAAGATAAAAGTCCCTTTAAAAATAACAGCAGTTATTTTTCTTCTCATGCTTTACTGTGTTTTATTAAATTGATAATGCTCCTGTACACCCCATTTTCCCTGCAGCTATGATTCATATGTGTGTATATGCATAAATGATAGACACAGGCCCTCAGAATTGAACACAAAAATTAAAACAGGAAGGCAGATGGCAGTCTTTTATTCCATCTATATTTCACTTAAACAGCTACTCTTATCAGAACTGCTGCTTTGGGAATCAGTCATTCTTATTTGTTCTTTGTAAACTAGAGAAACACAAGCTGCTCTTTTGTGAAGGTTCTGGTAGCTGACACATATAGAATACTAATCTATATGTAGGAAAACTGGGGGAAAAAAATTACCTAGAAACACTTAAAATGTATTTGTTGAGTTTAACAGAAATACTTTTCCTAAAACCAGGCAAGTTCAGGGCTTTGATTTTGCTTTCTTTTAGCTATTGTAAGGGAAAACATTTGTGGAGTCACTGATTTACAGAGTAAAGAATTGAATCCTTTTGCATGAATTAGTAAAGTCTCAAATTAAACGAAGCTGGCAGAAAAGAAAGAGGCACTTAAGTATCCTTTCTCACCAGTCTGGTAGCTTGCTACTAAAAGTAAAGAAAATAGAAAAAAGAAAGTCTGTCAAGCTGGACGCTGTCACAGAGGATTTGTGGAGTTAATTTACCTATTTTGCACGCATGTATTTTAATAAGATTTAATGAGCTGTTGAAAAGAGGAGTGCTGTTTTCTGTTGTTGTTGTTGTTTCTCTTCAACTGATGGCAGTAAGATGAAAACAAGCAGCTTCATAGAATGATGTTAACTGAGACTTTAGAAGTAAGTAGAGCTCCTGTGAATCTGTGTTGGCAGCATCTGGAAGAAGCAGGTGAGAATTCCACTGAGATAATGGCAAACCAGAGGCAAAGCAAAATAATAGGGTTTAATTTGCAAGCATCAATAACACATCATCAATCCTTCCCCTGTCAAGACATCTTTTAAAATCAGTGGAAGTCTTGGCTGTACTGAAAAGTAAAATCTGGGACTAGTAGAACACCTATAGTATTTAAAATGCAGAAAGCATTTTCAGAACGGTATATTTTTTTCATTTTTGTAACACAATTTCAAATTGCAGCTTTAATAAATGAGGACCATATAAGACAACCACAAGAAGCACTGTTGTTCCACGGCAAAGAGAGCTCAACGGACTCAGGTGCTGGATAATGAGATTTTCAGGATAATATCTATAAAGATATGCATCATAAAGATCAGGAGAAAGAAAGCATGTGCCTAAGGAAAATGCCCCAGTACTATCCCTGAAATACTTGCATGTTTCCTCCACCAGTAACAGTGGGGAATGCACACCACTGTCCACTGAGGGCTGAATTTTGGCCTCTTTCTTGCAATCCAAAACCAGCATAAAGGAAGAAACTGCTTTGGTTTCATATGTTCCTTCTTACTTTTGCTCTGCAATGTGCTGGAATACAAAGGCTCTGCTCTTCTGTTTTGGCTGAGCTCCTCAAAGAGCAGCATCCAAAGGGAATGATAGCAGCAGCAGTGTTTTTCATTCCTGTGCCTTAAGTCATCCATCCTGATACCAGCTGCAACACTGAGTGCCTGAAAAATACATAGGAGATAAGAAAGTCTTTTGCCTCTGTCTTGCAGTTTGTTCTCGTTAATTTGGACAAGGAAATGTGACCTGGAGATATCTAAGGTGTAAGGGGAAAATCATTTGATTTGTGGAGCTCCAAAGATGTCTTGTACCATGCAATATTTACATCAGTGTTCTTAGTGAATTTCTAAATGACTCGAAGGGACTGCACATGTTCCAAAGGACAGGAATGAAATTCAAATTGATCTTGATAAATTAGAAAAATGACCTGGAAAAATAGCATGATTTTCAACAACAAATACTAGTAACTACATTTAGAAAACAGCAATCAGCTACAGACATGAGAAATGGGGATGCATTAAAAAGAAAAATTTGCACAGAAATTGTTGCAAGGGGCATACTGGATTCAGGCTGAAAAAACTCATCAATATTGTGGTTTTCACTTCCACTCTATTTCTTGTAGCTTTCTAAATCCTTAGGTCACAATTTGATTGTTGTTATAATATTGTAGTTTGAAGGATTGGAGAAAGCAGAAAAGAGGAATGGAGATAATCAAGGGTCTTAGATAAATGGCCTACAAAAGAAGATGGACTAATCCAGAATAATTTTGTCTGAAAAGAATCATAGATTCATAGAATGGCTTAAGTTGGAAGGGCTTGAAAGATCACTGACCAGGCTGCCCAGCGCTCCATCCAACCTGGCTTTGAATGCCTTTAGGGACGGGGCATCCACAACTTCTCTGGGCTACCTGTCCCAGTGCTTCATAAACCTCTGAGTGAAGAACCTAACCTAGGCCAACTTGCTCAACCTTTATTCATACAAGGCCAACTCCCTCATAGTAGAGGTGCTCCAGCCCTTTGATCATATCCATAGCACTCCTCTGCACCCAATCCAACAGCTCCACCTCTTTCTTTTACTTGGGGCCCCAGGCCTGGACAGAGTACTCCAGAGGAGGCCTCAATGAGGGCAGAGTAGAGGAAGAATCACCTCCTTGCTCTGCTGGCCACCCCTCTTTTGATGCAGCCCAGGATACAGTTGACCTTCCAGGCTGCAAGCTCATATTACTGGCTTATGTCCAGCTTTTCATCTACCAAGATTCCTGAGTCTCTCCATAGGGCTGCTCTCAATGAGTTCTTCTTCCAGTCTTTAGACATATCTGGAATTGCTGCAGGACAAGTGCAACACCTTACACTTGGCCTTGTTGAACCTCATTAGGTTCACATGAGCCCACTTTTCAAGCCTGTCCAAGTCTCTTTAGATGGCATCCCTCTTTTCTACTGTGTCAGCTGTACCATTCAGCCTAATATCATCTACAGTCTTGCTGAGGATGCACTCAGTTCCATAGCCTATACCATTGACAAAGATGTCAAAGAGCACTGGTCCCAAGATGGACCCCTGAGGGATACTACTCATCACTGGCCTCCAACCTGGACATAGAGATGTTGACCATAATCCTCTGGTATAATCATCCCACAGTTCTTTATCCACCTAATAGTCCAGCTTTCAAAATCCATATCTCTCCAACTTAGAAGTAAGGATGTGGTGTAGGACCACATGAAAGGCCTGTCAGAAGTCCAGATAGATGACATCGTTTGCCCTTCCTTTATCCACCAAAACCGTCACTCCATTGAAGAAGGCCACAAGACTGATCAGGTACAAACTGCCCTGGTAAAGATGTGTCTCAAATCACCTGCTCGTCTCTCATGTGGTTTAACATCTCATCCAGGATGATCTGCTCCATGATCTTCTCAACATAGAGGTGAGGCTCACTGATCTGTAGCTCCCTGGGTCTTCCTTTCTCTTTTTCTTGAATATGGGAGTGATGTTTCCTTTTTTTCAATCACCAGAGACCTTGCCTGTCAGCCACAACTTTACAAATACGATGAAGGTTGGTTTGGCCACCACACCATCCAGTTTTCTTCACAACCCTGGGATGTATGTCACCTGGTCCCATAAGCTTGCACGCATTCAGCCTCATGAGGTGATCTTGTATTTTTTTCATCCCCAAGAGGGATTTTGTTCCCCTAACTCCTGACTAGAAGTTCAAGGACATAAAAGGCATGGGAAGCCTGGCTGCCAGAAAAGACCAAGACAAAAACTCCATAAGTACTTCAGTATTCTCCATGTCTAAGGAAGCCAGCTGTCCTTTGTCATTTATCAGAGGGGGTACACCTTCCTCTGCTCTCCCTCTTATGATCAGTGTATCTAAAGAATCCCTTCCAGTTATTTTTCACATCCCTCATCAAGTTTAGTTCCATCTCTGCCAATAGCTTTCTGGATCCTATCTCTGCATGTACGGGCAACATCTCTGTATTCTTCCAAGAACACCCCACCCTGCTTCCACTGCTTATACTCTTCCCTTTTCCTTCCTTTTCCTCAGTTTGAACAGCAGGTTCTTGCTCAGCCATTCGGGTTTCCTGCCTCCTCTGCTTGAATTCTTCTGCAGAGGAATGGAGAGCTCTCCTGCTCTCAGAAAGGCATCCTTAAATTGCTTTCAGCTCTATTCTGCTTCTTTGTCCCTAATCTGTCCAATATCTGGACCAAGAAGTTATCATCAATCTACTCCAGGAGTCTCCTGAATCACTTGCAGCTCTCATGCTGTTTTCCCAGCAGATATCCAGTTGATCAAAATCCCCCATCATGACGAGAGTCTGTGTTCATCAGACCTGTTATTGATGAAGAAAGGCTTCGTCAATAGGTTCCCCTACATCAGGCAGCCTGTAGTAGTCCCCAGCCACCAGATGTTCTTTATTCAGTCTAGTCTGTGATTTTAACCCACAAGTTTTCAACTTGTTCGTGTCTGTTTCTCACAGGAAGTCTCTCTCCTTTTTAACATAGAGGGCAATTCCCCCACCTCTCCTACCTTGCCTATCCCTTCTAAAAACTTCATAGCCCTCAACCATAGTATTATAGTTTTATGAGTTGTCCCACCACATTTCTGTGACAGTAATTTAGTCATAGTTTCCTAATTACACCATAATTTCCATCTCCTCCTACTTGTTTCCCATGCTGTATGCATTCATATAAAGGAACCTCGGCTGGACTATTAGACTTCTTCTTTTTGGAGGACAGGTCCCAGAATCTTCTGGGACCAATCTGAGTTTTTCCCCTGCTGCTTCCTAAAGTGATGGTGTTCCCTGTTTCTTCCCTGTCACTCAGAAGTACATCCTCTTCCCCCATCAAATAAAAAAAAAGACTGAGAGAGGAGCATGATTACACAATTATGTCAGTTCTGCAGAGAAGGACCTGAGTGTCCTATGGACCACAGGTTGACCATGAGCCAACAGTGTGTCTTTGTGTCCAAGGCCAGTGGTATCTTGGGGTGCCTTAAAAGGGGCATGGCCAGCAGGTTGAGTGAAGTTCTCCTCCCTCCCTACTCTGTGCTTGTGGAACCTCATCTAGAGTACTGGGGTCCTTAGTTCAAGAAAGACAGATAACTACTGGAGAGAGTCCAGCAGAGGACCACAGAGACTACTAGGGGCCTGAAGCATGTCCTGTATGAGAAATGGCTGAGAGATCTGGGACTGTTCAGCCTAGAGAAGACTGAAAGGGGATCTTATGAGCGCTTATAAATATCTAACAGGCAAGAGCTGAGTGGATGGAGCCAGGCTCTTTTTAGTTGTGCCCAGTGACAAGTCCAGGGGCAATGGGCACAAATTAGAATATAGGAAGTTCCATCTGAACCTGAGAAAAAAAATCTTTGAGGGTTTCAGAGTACTGGAACAAGCTGCCAGAGAGGACTCACCTTCTCTGGAGATATTAAAAACTCACCTGGATGCTGTCTGGTGTAAACTACTCTAGGGAACCTGCTTTAGCAGGAGGATTGGATTAGATAATCTCCAGAGTCTCTTTCAATTCTTATGATTCTGAGATTCTGTGATAAAAGATACTCAAAAGGATTCCTGTTTTCTATATACATGCTAGTTAAGATAAAATGGACTAAGTAATGTGCAGCTTAAATAGAGTTCACTTTCTAACAACAGAGAAAATGAAGGTTTGCACTAGATTACCTGGAAGGCTGTAGAGATCTTTAAGAATAGACTTAATAAATATTTACCAGGGAGAACAGAGATGTAGCTGACCTGACTTGTGACATTCTAGGTCCCAGCTTCTGATGCACAGTGTGGCTGTGGCTCTTCAACCACTGCCAGCAGCCTGGAGGGGCTGATAGGTGGCACAGTGCAGTTCCAGCACTTGCCCAGCACTTTAAGGGCTGACAGGGATTTGTTTGGCAGGTGAACATGTGTCAGCAGACAGCCTGTAGCTTATCAGCACTACCAGAAATTGACAAGAGTTAGTCTAAGATGCCAGTAACGTAACCAAGAATTCAGACGGATGCATCTGTAGAGTGAGGTACCAGTCCCAGATATTGGGCATAGTGTTGTTCTGCCTCATCATCTTCTTCCAGTTTTCTCTCTCTGCCTCTTTTATCCCTCAGAGATGATAATTCGGAATGTTTTAGTGAACAAATAAGTGCCAGTGATGTGTGGATTTCAAGATGTATCTCTTTGAGGTACATCATTTTTCGTCTGTACATAACGAATTCCAATCAATAAGAATATGGAATATTTCATGTAAAAAAAAGTACCAGAGAAATGAACTAATTAACTGTATTGATAAAAGTTGTTCTGTGACACATGAAAATATGTTAAACACAATGTTGTTCTTAATAAACTTCATCCAAACTCTGTCAGACATACCATCAAACTGTGAAATGGAAATGTAAACAGCAAGGACAGTCAGTCGAGGTAATGTTGAACAAAAAAGAACAGAAGAAGGATTTTTGCCTTAAAGCTATCCCACAGTGGTTAACTCCATTCTCCAGAAAGCTGCTGACAGCACCATAGCCAAGGCGGGACAGTAGCCTCCCAGAGTTATGAAACAGGAGTGGTGTGATTTGTTCTGCAGAGGGTGGAGTAAGAATGAGGGCAAGGCTTGAGGTGTGGTTTTGAAATGGTGCACTTAAGGTCATGGACTGACTGGCTCCAGGCAGATTATTGCCCTTATGCCTGCAGACGTGCCTCTTAGTAGTATACACTGCCTTTAGAGATGTCACAGAGTAAAAACAGACTATCTCAAGAATGATGTAAGCTAAGCTACCCCCTGGCCACTGCATAGGGGTCAGCATCTTGGTCTCAGAATATAATTCTCTATTGAGGTCACAGAATGAGAACTTTTCTGTAACTGGAAGATAAAGAGTGGAAACACGTTTTTAGAAGAAGAGGGTTATGTAAAGGTTTCCTAAAGAACATCTGTGTGAGCATGACTGCCTGTTTGGAAATTCCTCTTTGTTTAGCAACCAATAAAGTTAGGCTCTGAACAACATTTCTGCACTGCAAAATCTCCTTTTAAAGCTGGGCAATCTGCCCTCTGACACCTGCACCTCCTTCTTGCTTTATCCTGTGAAGTCAGGCTTCAAGGCATAATAAGCAGTCAGTCCCTTGGAAGGCCTGCAGGGCCAAGGGAAGCATACCACTACTCTGTGACATCCCCTGTGAGGTGCAAACCTGCGCCTGTCACAAGCCTGCCCTGGGGAACCAAAATGACTTCAAGAACCAAGAGAAAGAACTGCCTTTTAGACTGTGCACAAAATAAGCCACCGTCATCTCTATTACCTATGTCTTCGCAACGGGATCCCGTGCTCCATTTCGTTTCCCCAAAAGCTCATCTCTGGCTCCTGTAGAGTTTGGCACCATTTTTCTTGCACAGTTTGACAAGTCCCACAAACGTAGTGGAGTGATTGCAACCACAAGACTCTTTTCATATTCTTGACTACTGAAAGGTACTCCCTGCCCGCGAGCCCCGGCGCCCCCCCGCTTTCAGTTCTATGGAGAATAGTCTTTTACAGTACATTTTTAAGTAGTTTGAGTGAGTTGGTGATGTCTTCTGATTGCAGTGTATTAGAATATCTGCTTCTGTTGTCAGTGTGACAGATGGAGTAACATAATAAACCTAGTTTCTGGAAGTCATTAGTTTTAAATTGTTTGGTTGCAGACGCACATATACAAGCAAGCACACAAAAATCTCATTCGGACATTTGGACTAGAGTTTTTGCTGCTTGTTTTAGTACAAAGGTGACAACTCTTACAGAAAAATGTTGTGAGTAGATATAGAGAGTTGGAGTGAAATCTTCAAACTTCGATTAGTTTTGTCTGCTCTAAGGTTAGGGTTTTCAGTCTGCTAGTTGATACAGTGTCTCTATGAAGCATATAGTGTCGATAACAGTTGGCCATCCCAAGAGAAATAAAACTGATTGCCGCTGGAAAAAAAAATAATAATAACTTTCAATAATTGTAATTTTGTTTTAAGGCACTTGGTGCACTTGCTTAGTATGTAGAAGAATTTCTCTTCTGCCTAGCCAGTCATGTTTGATAGCAAGCAAGGCCACATTTGCATGCCTGGCTCCTGCTTCATGCATATGGTTGCACAAAGCCACAGAACTACAACTTGTACCCGTGCCACACAGCGCTACAGTCTGTTCTCATTCGGCAGAACCACACTCACATGTCAAGCTAGGGGCCTCTGCTGCAGGATGGGCGCTGGTATACCTCCAAGCTGGGGCCAGGGCCAGTGTAGGGAAAGGAAGGCCCAAGTGAGGAGCTAGTGTGAAGCTGTAGGAGCTCAGATACGCCCAACAGAAGGTGAAGTTCACCAGATGCAGCAAATAAGCTGCAGACTATATTCTCTACTTCTTACAGCACCTGGCAGTGTTTTTCACAAAAAAATACCCCAGTCTCCTTGGAAAATTCTGACTGTAAAAGCAAGTATAGTAACCTGCAAATGGCTGTAGACTGTCCATTGGTTATACCACGTCTTTTATTTCTATTTGAACTTCCTCTGTCCCTGGATTTCATCTCCTACAACTTCACCCTTTCGAACACTTTAAAAAACAAAAAAGAATTATTAAAAAAAAAAAAAAGAAGAAGAAGGAAAAACAAATACAAAAAAACTCCAAACCTGAAAAACGGTGTTGCTCCTATGGAAAGCAGCAATTAAACTGTGACTGACGGAGGGGAAGTAGAATCCAGAGAGCATGGATTTATTTTCAATTTCATTTGATATTCACATACACTGGTATACAGTGTTTCCCGAGAAACATACCTTCAGAGAAAACACAAGTCAGCATTTCTGCAAGTTAAGGAAGAACTTAGCTTAATGTAAATAACAGTTTTCTACTCACTGCTGGCTCTGGACAGCATAATGTTTCAGAAAGCACACAATAACATTTGCTTGTCCTTTAAAGAGTATTATTCAAGCGAAAGACCAAAGAACACTTAATTAATAACAATAATTGACTAATGAATACAAATGAATAACATATGATGCAATAAATTGATTTAATTACTGTTGCAGTTAAATACAATGTCAGCACCTTTTTATGGAACAAAACCAACCCACAAAAGTTTTGAAATCACAAACTCCAGGCCAAAATTTTTACACTTGCTGCTTATTTCAGATGCCATTTTTTGGAGGATCTAAGCAGAAGATGAAGTAATGCAGAGCAATCTTTTGCAGAATAAGGGTGCTCTGGGCTAAGTCAGCTATCCTGAATTTTGCATTTGAGATTGAGATTCACCTATTCACCTTTGGGAATCCCAGGCATATGTTGAAGCAGGTGCCCAGCCTATTGGACTGTGAGTGTGTTGTTTTTTTTTTTTAACAGACATAGACATGTTGAGAGTCTGCTTTATATTTGTAAGACATATTCACCCCATTTTAGGCAGCTGCAAAGAATGAGTGCTTGTGTTTGGTAGGCTAAACTCTGGCTGTGGTTAATTCATGCCTCAGAGCTCAAAGCTTTTAAAGTGCTGGGTGGATCATTGTGGTTTTTCAAAATTAAGGTATTTCATTCCCCATAGTTTCTCCTTTGTGTGTCATCATTTTCAAAGCTTTTACGGCAGACTTAAATTTAGATTCCTTGTGGCTTTGTTGGGGCACCACCTTTACCCTATGTGGTCCAATTTTGTGCTTCCTGTCTTGAAAAGATGGTGCCAAGATATATGGGGAGCTTCTCAATGAGGTAACTAGGGATGGGATAAATAGCATCACATATCATTCATTTTCCAATTTCAAGGCAAGAAGTATGCTTAGGTATCTAACTTCATTCTGAAAGAATGGGCCATAGTTAAGTGAAGGCAGATGTATTTCATGGTCCTTGTGCTAATTTCATGGTTACAGGGAGTAGTCAGGGATGTATGGGTGTGAGTGCATAGCAAGATAGTTAGATCTATGTATGACATACCAATTATTTCCTTGGAACTTTAATTGCACTGTCTGCCATGTAATCATATCTACAGGCCATCAACATTTTTCAAGGTGGTTACCTAAAGTTAGCTTTCTATTTTTCTGTCAAGGTTGCTAAACGTAGAAGATCAGAGCTTTTAAAATGACAGTTTTAACTACAGCCTGCTCAGCCTTTCAAGAAAGAAAACAGCTTCTACAAGCAGACAACGATGAGCATTTTATTTATGAATATGGATTTTAAAATCTAGGCTTTTTCTGTTGTGAAGAATAATGTCTGGCTTTTAGATAGTTGACCCATGAGTGCATATAATACATTTCTGTGCAGCTCCAACTCTGAAAATATGTTTCCTTGCAAAAGTTTAAGGAGAGAACTGTTCTGTGAACAAGTAAATCACTTTTAAAGCATAATGATCACAGGTGTTTTCACAGTGTGGAATACTTTCCACTTGAACTGCAAAATACTCTTTAAATGTAACGCACGATGAAGATCTGAGAGTTACTTATCAGTACACTTGTTTCTTTGACTGATTTGTTTTCACATATCTCTTCCTGTATTTGCAACGTGATAAAAAAGTGATTTAAAATGTCCTGGCTTCTACATTGTTACCTTATCTCGTCTTAAGTCTAGTGCTTTTTTTCCAGTTATCACACAGGACAGGAAAGTCACATCACCACTGTAAAGATGTAGATGTCTATACAGCACTCTCACAGTTGAATACAAGCAAAGTGATTTGTTTTCTTGCTACTTTTGTAGAGTGACACTTTGTCTGTTAGTCATGCAAAATGAAGGAAGGAGGATTATTCACACTTGAGGTTTTGTCCGCATTACAAATTAATTAAATTAAAAATAGAAGGAAGATGCACTGTATATTTTTTCCAGATACAATTATGCTGTTGACTTTAATTCAGTTCTGGAAAGTTCATTATTAATAAAAATCTACCATGAATATGAAGCAGACCTTTTTATCTGATACAACTGTAACCTGGAAAGAGAGAATCTACTGAAGTTGTAAATAAGATAAGAAGAAGAATAAAATGCATAGCAGAAAAAGGGCAGGGCCTGCGGTTCAGTCTTTAGGGATTTAAACTGTTATTCAACTGTGAAATCCTGGGCCCATGTTGTTTAGATCATGTTATGCTCCTCTCTAGATCTCTCCTTTGGGTTGCTTTTGTATTCTGTAGTAATTCCCTTTTTAATGGCCTTTTTGGGTCTGGAAAAACTCATCTTCAAACTCTGACATGAAAAAAAAAGTTAGCCTTCTTGGCACTAACATTTGGATTGAGAGGAAGCTAATTTGTAATAAAAATTGCTCCTGAACAAACTTAATACATTTTTGAGAGCTCCACAGCTGTCAGACAGTATAATTAAAATACTGTGATCCCCTGTTATCAAACAGAAAATTAAGCTTAAAAATGTGAAAGGAAATAAAAAATTCTTGTATGTATCTTTTGAAAGTGACCAAATTTTTGAGGCACAATTGTTTTTAGTGGTCCAGCTCAAGATTTCTTATAGGCGCCTAATTTTCAGCACCTGACAGCTCTCTTAAAATGACCAAATGCAATACAGATTTCTTTTTTTTAGCTAAACACAGAAGTCTAAGACACTTTCAAAGTAATAAAGCTGTGACCATAATTTCCAGCACCATCTGGGCTAGTGTTTGGTTTTGTGCTTTGCCTGCCTGCTTAGACTGTAAAACCTTTGAAGAAAATAACATGTTCTTCTTCATGCTTTATATAATCCCTTGGAAAATTTTAGTTAATAAACGAACATGCAAACAAAAGAATAAATTCCATAAAAAACATGCAGAATATTTGATGCTCTAAATAACTTTTTAATGGGATATTTCTTGTAGAAGGGTCTGTTTTAAAATACATCTGTGTCAGCTGTAAAATAAGAAAACAAGGTCTATATTTGGATTCATTTTGTGGTTCTGATCCATTTTCATTTCAGTACAGCTTCTTACCTCCCAAGCTGTCTCTGGCATGAGAAAGAGATGGGGCAACCTTGAGGATTATAGAATAACAAAGTCTGATGGGTGTTTTGAGAGACAGAGGAAATAACGGACTTGAATGTCAGGTTCTGCGAAAAAGGCACTTGGAACAAATGTATTTTTCTATTATTCTATGCTGAATTGGTTCACCAGAAGCATTGCTTGGAATTTAACAGTGGCTTTTCCTGATGAACAAGTTTGAAATGAGCTTAATCACAACCAAGTGATACTTGGCTAATTTTAAGAAGGCAGATAATTATTGGTCGTTTCCATGGGCATTCGAAGGGGTGGGGTTAGGGAGGTTGGATTTTCTTTTTTTTTTTTTTTTTCTTTTTCAGTTTAGAAAAGGAAAAGCTTGTGAGCCAGATGTTATGTCTCAGATTACAACAGCCTGCTTGGGCTGCACGTATAAAGCAGGAATAGGCCTTTTGCAGTACCAGGAGTTATATCTTAACAGATAGCATTACTGCTATTATTTACACAGTAGTCTTTTAGCTCAGTCTGAGGCATGCCGTAGTTTTACATACCATGCTTAATGTCTGCAGGACTGATTGTGAGATGGCTCTCAAAGAAAGTTCTCTCTGTCTCAGAGAAAACCCTGCTTTAAGCTACAGCAGTGGGGAGACACTTATGCTGTGATACCATAATATAGTCCAGCACCTGAAATTTCTGCTAGCTTGAGCTGCAGGTGCTGTGTAGAAGTCTCCACTGAGTACTACAATAGATTACTTACAGGAAAGCTACTGCTTGGGTCAGTGAAGATGGGGTTACTTTACTGTGACTCAACATAAATGTTACAGAGCTGTCTAATGTTAAAAAGTTAGAGTTTGGATGAATGAAAAACATGAACAAAGGAGGAAAAAGTCCAATAGAGCATTTACAAACAAGCCAGACTACTTCTGTTTATTCATCACGCTTCCATCATTGCACCTATAAAAATGCCTGTGAGAAAAATATTCTGGATGCAAACATACTAATATTCATATAAGGAACCACTGTTCCAAGCACTTAACAACCATAAATTGAACTGCCTTAGTATATGTTCTCTGATTATCTTTTAAACCACAGCCACACTTTCAAATGGTACATAATAGCTAGCATCTGCTCATTGACAGTGTTTGCAAGAAGCTCAGCATTTGTGAAGGTGCTTACACCGCAGTTACACTGTCCTGAAAAATTCCATAATTAACATGGGTACTTGATGGTGGTCATGAAAATGCAGCTGGTGCTGCTTCAGAAAGTCTGCGTGTAGTGCCGTGACAATAGGTAGCTTTTAAATTCAGAAACAGCTTTCCCAGGCCAAACATTTTTATGAACACTCTTTTTATCTTGTCAGTGCTTGTTAGCATGCTACACTGTTTATGAAGCACAAGATAACATCAACCGTACAAATATATTTTGTTTGTAGGAGTGGTTTCTCTTTCATGAATACATTTGCATACACAACCTGGCTAAAAAGCAAGCTGTGAACAACTAACTAAACTATACTGTTAAAGCAACAGTATTATTCCATAATGCAAAGAGGGAAACTGCCTTTATATCTATATGTTCTCCAGTTACGAGCATCATAAGCTGTTTTTTTTTAAATAAGATATATCCTTAAGTGGGAAAGAATCATCCAGACTTTAAAAATATAGGCCTGACTTTATAAATAGAGATTGCAGCTATCCAGAAAAAAAAAAAATACAAAAAATAGAAGTGGTAGTGTCTTGTCTGAATAAAAGACAGAATTAAGAGCCTACCTACAGAAAGTTAATTTGAGGGGAAAAAAGATTTTGTTTAAATTTTTGCAGATAAATGTTGATCTTCTTGAAGATGTTAGAAGTCATTAGATGCAACTGTTTAATTCGTAAAAATTGCTATTACATGTTTCTTTTAAAAATGTTGATGTTACTGGTAATCTTAATCTGAAGTTCACATTCATCCACAGAGTAAAATTTGTCCTAGCAAGGAAAAGGAGTCTATCCTGTAAGACTAGGAAATGATGCCAATTTTTACTGTTTTCTTTGTTATGAGCTAGCTTAATTGTGCTCCAGAACATGGGAATCCCAGGGAAATTCTTGATGAACAAATGTTATCTTTGTCTTAAATGCAAACCTGGCCAGGGCCTCACTTCCATGCATTTGGTCCAACCACCTTTTGAACTCTGCTAAACTTTAGCATGCCAAGTGACTTGTAGCAGTGAGACCTCTCATGGTATACCTGTGTTCTACCTGGAATACTGCTTCCAAGCAGCAATTTCATGACCCTTGCTCTTTCATGGTGTTAGGCAATAGACAATCCTTCTCCAAGGCAGCAGGCTGAAAAAGTACTCATCACAGACCTGCCAATTATTGCTCAACAATTCAGCCACCATCACATTTCATAAAAGGAGAAATCCACCAGAACTTATTTGTGATTGCAAAGATACAAATGACTCTTGCTAAGTGTTAGAGGTGCTGTCCATGAGGAGGCGTGTGTGTCCTGTCAGAAGCATCTGGGCAATCGAAATTCTGGGCAATTTTGAGTGCCGTCTAATACCAGAGTTCTTGTGGCCTCCATTCATGCAGGCAGTACTTTGGAACTAGGGACCATGCTCAGAGAAGAACTGCTAATCTTCATCAGTCTGTCAAGCTGAAGTCAAATATGATCTACACAGGTAAACTGCTCCCACCACATACTGCTAATTGAGGATTTTTAATACCTAACTTCCTTTGTGAATCTGGACATTAACCTTTTTACACTTTTTATTATTGGCAGTGTACATACTCTGAACAGAAATCTTTGTCATTCTCTGTACAGACACAGTTATACTGTGCTGTTGTCTGCTGGAGTACTATAGTACCCAACCTATCCTAGAAAGGAGATTAAACAACATATCTTTACATGTCATGTGATCCTGAGAACAGCACCCTAAAATTTTGTACGGATAAATTCTGTCTCAAAAGTTGTCGCTTCTCTTTTGCTGTGGTTTACCACACAGTTGTCTGAGCACAAGAAAGAGTATGAGACCAAGTGGGACTCAGCTCATCTCACCATGTCAAGTAAATTCTATCAGTAGTGGGTCTGTGTGTTTGTCCCAGTTTGAATCCCTCTCTTTTAAACATGGATATGTAGAAGAGTGTAAAGTTTTATACACACACGCAAAACAAAAAAGCCTGAAAACCAAAAGGTTGCCTCTGCCCTCTAAGCAATGGTCACACACTTTCCAGTTTTTACTGGAAACATTTATCATGGAATTACAGCAGTCTTTTCCATTACAGCCACATGCAGTGGCTCTCTGTCACACTGTACTGACCAGGATTTTCAATCTTTCCTGAGATTTTTCCAAATGGAGGATTCGTAGGTTTTTCCGAAACCTTTTATCATTAGTTCATAAGTGCATGACCCATTACACTTCTTTTATCCTAATAGTCAGTGCAGTTCTTCATGTGTGACAGTTTGATCCTTTGCTGTACTGGCAATGTCCCAGATTCTCATTAAAAAAAAAAAAAAGTTTGATTAATGCATTCCTGTGAATTTCTATTATTGTGACAAAACTATTCATGAAAATAGTTGAAGAGATCAGTCCAAAAGCTGATCCTTTCATGAGTGCACAAGAATGTTTTTGCTTCCACCTCCGATGTGGCAATCCCCATTGTGTGTTTGTCACAAAGGCGCATCTTTCTCGTGACCCCAGCCCTGACACAACCTTCTTGCATAACTCCTGAGATTGGCTGCAGCTTCCCCTACTTGTGAGCCTGACTGACAAATTCAGCTGTGACTGTCACAGCAAATTACTCCCATGACCCCACCAGAGAGAAAGTCTAAGTAGACACAAGATGGATCATCAGTCAGAATGAGGCTGCAGGTAGGCAATACATATTTTCTATACTGACCATCTGATAAAAAAACAGTATCCTCAAGTGAGAAACTTTGCAAAACCTTCATCGAGCTGACTGTTCATGGGCCTTAGCCATCTTCCTCTGAGTGTGTGCTTATCCATGGCTTTCTGGCTGTTCTCTCTCTCCTTCACTACACTCTACTTAAGCAGCTTGTCTTTCAGGTGATTCCTTTTATCCATGCTTCGGGGAATACATTTGCTGAAATTAATGTCAATGTTGCCATTATCCCTACAAAAGTTTTCTATCAGGTAATGTGCTATTCCTTTCTGAAGGCTTGCCCCACGCCAAGTAAAAAAAGATTCAAATATCTCCATACTTCCTGTCTCTCAACCCTTAGACAAGACCTTAACATATTCCTATACTTAATACATCACACTGAAGAACAGCAAATGTGCAAATGTGAAAATGTGAAAACTATTTCCATGTTCTTTACATTGTCAAAATCTTTTTCTGTTTCTCCTCCTGCCTTTTGTATTGCAGTCATGGCCTGTACATTCACTGAAAACTATGGCAAAGGTTTTGCCCTGTTTTCTTAGACCTACTTAATTTTTAAGCAAAGAACTTTAAGGCTCATTTTTCTTTTTTCTAACCACATGGCTGAGGAGCCCTTTGTAATTTGTTTCAACGCAGTTGAATTTTCTGAAAGAATTGATTGCAAACTTCTCTCAGTAGCCCAACATTTATCCATCTTTTCTTGGACAGATCTTTTCCAAAGATTGAACATTTTCTCAATATTTTTTAGGATCACTGATTACTTATGATTATATATTTGTTTTGAGATAGGGTGAACTGTGCAGTCCTTCTCCAAACAGCAGTCTGAGACAAGTTCCAAATAAGTTTGTGTGCACTGATTTAAAAATAGCCTAAGCTTACTCCATGTTCAAATCATAGAAATTCCCAGGCCAGTTTTTGTCACTAATTGTTTCCTTAAATCCATTGAAATTTCTCCTTTATTTATAGTTCCATTTTGTTTTTTCTTCTGATGAACTTATGGTGGGCTGAATCATGAGACTTCAAGCTAAGGTTAGTTCTCTGAGCAGCTCGTCTGCCCTTTCCCCACATACCTGCCAAAACAAAATCTCCTTTTGCTGGTTTCACAAAAGGAGACATGTAATAAAATAGTCAGATACTTCTGCTAGAAACCTGTGGTACCCAACACTGGTAGAATTTATTCTCCGACATATTTTTTGGAAAGTATTTCAAAATAGCAGAAAACTGAAGTGTTTCTGTCTATACTACTGTTCCACATATCTTTATTCATATCAAAGCGTGACTCCAGTCTGCAACCCAGATTTTTTCACATTTTCATTTGAAATGATGGTGAACAGATAAATAGTCATAGGGTGTTCTGTTGCTGGTGGAGGCAGAGGTGGTTGTTTTGGGTGTATTTCTGTTGTTGCTGTGGTTTCGTTGTTGTTGTTGTTATTGTTTTCCTGTTTATCTATGTTAGCTCTCTTAATGTACGGGGTTACCCATTACTTCAATCATTACATATGTAGTTTCAGAATAGTAAGTATTTCCAGCAGCTGTGTTTTAGTCATAATACCTATTCCAGCCATTATTACACCACGTTTGTGTTATTCCTGCAAGAAGTGGGCCTGTGACAACCTAAAGACATTCAACAAGGCCAAGCTTAGGGTGTTACATTTGTGTCAGGCAATCTAGTAGAACTCATTGAGAGCAGCCTGGCCAAGAAGGATTTTGAGGGTCCTGTAGGATGAAAAGTTGAATATAAGCCAGCTGAGTGCAAGTGCAGCCCAGAAGGCCACCTGTATTGTGAGCTGCAGTGAAAAGTGGATGGCCAGCAGTGCAAGGGAGTTGATTGTCCCTCTCCATTCTGCCATCATGAGGACTCAGCCAAAGTACTGCATCCAGTTCTGGGACCTCCAGCACAAGTTAAATATGGAGCTTTGGAGGAGGGCCACAGAGATCAGAAGGCTCAAGTACCTCTGCTACAAAGAAAGACTGTGGGAGCTGGGCTAGTTTAGACTGGAGAAGAGAAGGCTCCAGGAAGACCTCAGTGTGGCCCTCTGGTAAATAAGGGGATCTTCTAAAACAGGGGGAAAATTGACTTTTTACACAAGCAATTAGTGATAAGACATGGAGGAATTGTTTAAACCATGGATGATGGGTGTCCAACATTTTGGCTTGCCTGGACCACACTGAGTGAAGAGGAATATAAAATACATAATATAGTTAATATATATTAATAACAAAACTTCTAAAACTAGTGGAATATTTGACCCTGTTTTTGTGAAACCAAGGCATCAATGTCTGGTTCAATGGAAGTGGTTGCTATTTTTACTGAGTTCTCAAGAGATAATTGTTGTCAGAGATAATTGAGCTAATTTTGCTATATTTTGGTTACAGGAGAAGAACAATGTTGATAGCACATTGATGTTTATTGTTGCTGCTAAGTAGTATCGTACGGAGCCAAGGCAATTCTCAGTGAAGGGCCCAAGGAGCTGGGGAAGAACAGAACTAGGATTGCTGACTTCAGCTGACCAAAGGGATATTCCGTAACATATGACATCATGAGGAAGGAGTTTTGAAGGGGGTGAGAGTTTATATCACTCTCTTCCACTGCTTGTAGGATGAGCTGTGCATCAGTCAGGGGATGGTGAAGAATTGCTTGGGAATCACTTGTTACGTACATTTATATACATATGGGCCATGGATAGAACACATCTGGTTTAGACTAAAAGAGCAGAGATTTATATTAGATACTAAGAAGGAAATTCTTCACCAAGAGGGTAGTTTGTTACTGGAACAAGTTGTCCAGGGAAGGTCTGAATACTTCATCCCTGGGGGTGTTCCTGGCCAGACTTGGCAGCCTGATCTAGTGGGTGATGACACTGCCCATGGCAGGGGGATTGAAACTAGATGGTCTTTAAGGCTCCTTTCAACTCAAGCCATCCTATGATTCTATGATATTATCTTGAAACAGATTTCTTCATTTCAGTGAATGTCCTGACCTTTCTGTACAAAACTGATTTCTGCTTCCAGTTGGCCATACCTACCACAAGCAATCATCTTCCCAGATGCTATTCTCATCCTTACACTCTTTCTACAAATTTCATCTTGTTCTTTCAGGTACTGTAATGCCATTCTTTATCAAGTGTGCGCCATGGAAAGGAACCAGGCATGAAGATCACATGTATCCACTCCAGCTCTTTCTATTTGATGTATAATAACAAGTTTTTCTCTTACATTTTCACAGATTGTCAATGCCCCTTTCCTATCCTACTTTCCTGTAGTTTCTTAAGAAAAAGAATTTTGGAAAAGGGATTTTATTTCTCATATGGCCCCAAGAGTGGGCCATTCAGACGTGTTTGTCTTTGTTGAGGTCAAATAAGGAGGTAGATAGCAATGTACTTGAACAAGCATAATTTATTATTTAAAACAAACTACAATGAATGGAGTTATGTTGAGTTAAGATCCTTTCATTTGTTTGTAAACAAGCTATTTAGATTATCATACAAATCCCACAATGGCTGCTGATTCTGTAAAAAGGATTGTACAGTTTGTTTTTGGAAAAGTCCATTGCTCAATTGGACTGATATTTATTAATCAGAGGTATGGACAGCAGAACAAGCTGCCACATGTGCACAACAATTACTTTACTGTTGCAAGTTCACACCTGAATTTAGCTTATAGGAGCAGGCTTATCCAGCTTAACTTGTAATGTAATGTTGGACACATTTCAGCTCTCATCGAATAGTCTTGGAAGATACAGGAATGGATCTAGATAAATATTTATAATACTGAAATTCTGCCTCAAGTTGGTTAACTTCTTCTGATGTCTCATTAATATGTGCCCTTAATACTTTAATAAAGGGTTTTAATAGATTATATCACTGGTAATATGGCAAAAAGTTCATATAGAGACCTCAATAAGTCTTATTATCATACCTCTTTGTCCTATCCTTTCCTGGAGACTTAAGATTTATGTTTCTTACTTTCATTTTTAGGTCTTCTGGCAACAACTGTTGATGAAAATTGACGTCAAAAAGAATAATTTCTTAAACAAACAAACAAAAAAAAAAACCACATAAATAAGCAAATTAAAAGAAAAAACCAACAACAAACAGCAACTTAACAGCAGCATTGTCAAAAAAAAAAAAAAAAAAAAAAAAAAAAGGTTGGGCTTTTTTTTGTTGTTCTGCTAAACAGAAATCTATATTTCTGCAGTGGACAGACTGTAAAGTGTTTCAGTAGCTCAAATCAGTTGTGGCTACAGAGATATATGAGTAAATCGATAACTGATGGATGATACAGAGTAACAGGCTGGGCAGCCACACAGCCATGCAAACACAGGGCTAGTGCTGCAGGAGCTGAAACTGTTGAATGCCTAGGGGATAAACAGTCACGAGTCTTCCTCTGCGTGACCAACTGATTTCTCCTGTTTCTTCTGATCCACAACTGACAAAAACACATTTTTAAATTTACTGCACGGAGGCAGAAGAGACTCACATATTTGCAGAAGAGCTTTCCTAAAATGAAGTGTAACAGAGCAGAGATTAGAACTCAGGTATCTTCTGCCAGGTACCTGCTCCTACTGTGTTCAGTTAGCCAAGAAATAAATTTTTTAAAAAAATAAATAAACAAAACAAAACCTTCTTACATAGTTCAGATTGTATTGTATTGATTTCTTAACTTGTGCTTATATTGCTGAGAAAGCCTCAAAGGAAAAAGTAAGAAGCATTTCTAAAGCCCGTGTATATATTCTAAATAAAGAGCTGATTTGGAGGTTATAAGTCTTCCTCAAAGTGGGGCTCTGTCTAAAAACATTGGAACAAGGAGGTACTCAATGAAATACCTTCTCACATGGTGTTTAATTAAACTACAGGTCACAGGAAGGGATTGAGGCAAGAATTTTGTACTGTTCAAAGAAAGGATTAGTGTATATATATATATATATATATAGCTAATCGTCATTTCTATGGACAGAACTAAAAGGCTAAAGAAACAGAAAACCGAGGGTACAGCTGTCTCCTGCAGAGTTTCTGGAGCTGTCCTCTGAAAATGTTCATGTAGCATTCTCTTGAGTTTAATGGTTTAGTTTAATGGGCTGCAGAGCTGGAGTTGGGATCCAGGACTCGGCTGCCCATAGTCAGCCACAGAGCTCTCCAACAGTGTCTGCATGCTGCTAATTGAGGCCCGACAGCTATAAGGAGGGGGCTGCAGGGGCTTTATTCTTCCTTCTCCACACTTAGTTTCTCCATCCTGCTCCTCATGTGCCAATGCTTCTTATTCCTCCCTCCTCCCAACACTGGAGAAAATTATGTTTTCTCCAATGCCTCGATCCTATAACCCACCCCAGGTCACTCCATTGTTCTCTCCTCATTTACCTGTTAATCAGAGCAACACTGTCAACACGTCTCCTTTTCTCCAGAAAAAAGACCCAAAATAGTCTGCTGTCCATTCTACAGACAGGAATCACTGGGAGCTTTCTCACTGTTGGTGTGAGTGAACATTATCTGCCCCAGCACTACTTCCCATGGGAGAGAGGAGAGTAAGAAGAGTAAGTACACTACAGTGTTGCAAGCAAGTTGACATGAAACTGGACATTTAGATGTATTGCTCTGAAGTCAAGAGGGTAGCTTAAATGGAAAAAAAAAAAAAAAAAAAAAAAAAGAAAAAAAAAGAAAAAGTAAAATAAGAAAAAGTTAATACAACAGAAAAGCTCAGGAACGAAACATGAGGGGTTTTTTATTTTATAGCCCAAAGTTACTCTCTGTCACAGCTACAGGACTTGTAGAAAACCACAACTTCTCCTTTCTTTCTTTTCTTTTAGTTTAGTTTAGTTTAGTTTGGTTGAGTTTTTTAATCTTGCTTGAGTATTGCAGCCAACAGCTGCCAATTAACTTCTTTTATTGCTCTCATCATTTGCTGGCACCTAAATATTTATTTAAGGATATTTAATTTTGCTGAAATATGAATGGCAATTTAGTAGGAACAAAAAGTCAAAGTGAAGCAGAGGCTTTTCAGCCTCTGGCACATCAGAAATCCTTAATTTATTGAGTGAAGGGGTCTTGGTATCCAACTTTCAAACTGGTACAATCACAATTCTGTTTTTCCTTAAACAAATAAACACTAAGGGCAGTTTGCAGGACTGTAGAACATGCAGGTATGTTGACTTGCTTGCTGCATATATGCAACTTTCTTAATGCTGCGCTGTGCACCAGAGAGTTTCTGAGATTTTTTATGTGAACAGAGTGCCTTTAAGGACGCGATCTTTAGTCTACTGAACTCAGTAGAGAGGCGCCCAGTTTCAGCCTCCTCTGAACCAGTTCTACTTCCAGTATCAAAAGCACATTTTAAATGATGTCATCCCTTGCAATGAAAATATCGTTGCATTATATAGGGTAAGCTCAATTCAGCCTATAACTAACTTCAAATATTAGGCATTTTTAAACAAAAATGTCTGCATGTACAGACATGCTTCTTGGACTTGATGTATCCTATGAAAATAATAGTTTTAAAAAATCTTCATGAGCATTCATTAAGATTCTCATGTTAAGGCAAGGTACACTTGCCACAGCTAAGAGAAGGGGCAGGAGGGAGACAAAGAAATGAGTAGAAGACACAGAAATAGGAGAATTCTTATGAAAATTAATCAGAAAAGAAGTATTTTTTCAGTTCTAAATGTAGCCTTCTATAAACCTGTAGTAAAATTTTAAAATACTAGTGTAGTGTTCAAGTAGAAAAAATACCTTAAATGGCATGAAATTCATAGAACCACAGAATAACCAAGGTTGGAAAAGACCTCCAGGATCCTCTAGTCTGACCACCCTGCTACCAACAATATCTCCCCAATAAATCATGTCCCTTAGTACAACATCTAAACATTTCTTGAACACCTTCAGGGACAATGACTCTGTCACCTCTCGGGGTGGCCCATTCCAGTGCCTGACCACTCTCTCAGAGAAGTATTTTTCCTAATATCCAACCTGAATGTCCCCTGGAATTACTTGAGACTATTCCATCTAGTTATATCACTAGTTATGCAGGAGAAGAGGCTGACCGCCATCTCTCTATAACCTCCTTTCAGGTAGTTGTAGAAAGCAATAAAGTCTCCCCTGAGCGTCCTCTTCTCTGGATTAAACAATCCCAGTTGCCTCAAGCCATTCCTTGTAAGACTTGTGCTCCTGATCCCTGGCCTGATTTGCTGCCCGTCTAAGGACATGCTCCAGAGCCTCTGTGTCTTTCTTGTAGTGAGGGGCCCAAAACTGAACACAGAACTTGAGGTGCAGCCTCACCAGAGCTGAGCACAGGGGAATGATCACTTCCCTGCTCCTGTTGGCAACACTATTTCTGATAGAAGCCAGGATGCCATTGGTCTACTTGGCTAGCTGGGTGCACTGCTATCTCATGTTTAGCCAAGCCGTGTTTAACCAACACCCCAGGGCCGTTTCTTCCACACAGTCTTTCAGCCACTTTGCCCCAAGCCTGTCATGTTGCTTGGGGTTATGGTCAAAGTGGTCAAAGTTTAAGACCCAGAACTTGGTGTTGTTGATCTTCATCCCTTTGTCCTCAGCCCAGTGATTTAGTCTGTCCAGATCCCTTTGTAGGGACTTCCTACCCCCAGGCAATTCAACACTTCCTCCTAACTTGGAGTCATCTGCAAACTTACTGAGAGTGCACTTGATCCCTTCACCCAGGTCGTCAGTAAGGATATTAAATAGGACAAACCCCAATACCTACCCCTGGAGAACATCAGTCATATATGATCACCAGCTGCATTTAACTTAATTCACCAACACTCTCTGGGCCCAGCCCTCCAGCCAGTTCTTTACCCAAAAAAGAGTGCACCTGTGCAAGCCATGGGCTGCCAGGTTCTACAGGATCATACTGTGGAAGACAGTGTCAAGGGCTTTGCAGAAAACTAACACCACTGCCCCTCCTTCTTTGCCTATCCCTTCTGAAGAGCTTATAGCCATCTGCTGCAGCACTCGAATATTTTAGTTAGAGGAATGTCTATATGATTACACATAAACATTATTTTTCTTCTTTTTTTTCCAATTGTTACTAAACCAAATAGAATAACTCTGCTATTTTGGCCAACTGAAGCCAAGTCTGGGAGGGTTATAGGTAACAGGAAGACGTTTCAATTAACATTGCAGCTACAATACTGACTAAAAATCTCTACTTAGAAAACTACAGTTTCTGAAGGAAAACTATTTTATCTTTCTGATGAAAATTCTTTGAATAACCTTATCTTTACATGAGAGAAATATGTTTAAATAGTCAATTATGAAGTGAATGCCATGTTGAGAATTTTTTTTTTTTTTTGCAAGGTTGCAAAAATCAGTAGCATTCTTGCATACACACTTAAGGAAGAACCTGCTGAATGTAATTTCATTTGCACTGCATCACTCACCAGCTTTATTAGAAAATAATCAAAACAACTGGCCAAAACCATTATTTTTTATATTCCATCTATTTCTGTAGAATTGTTCTGATAACTGAGTTCTTAATGGAGAACCCTAAAACTTTTATAGGAGTGATTATAATTAAATTAGTAATAACAGCAGAATAATATGCATAAAAAACTTCTGATACTGCTAAAAAAAAAAGCTCATTCATACCTTTTCCTGCTGTAAAGAGACTTAAAAATCAAGTGTAAATGAAGCTATAGTGTGAGAATCAAAACCAAATTCTGTAATAACTCATGTACTACTTGAGCTTTCCAAGCAACTGTGTGAATTGGGTAGAAATATTTGCTCAGCTATGCAAACAACAGGAGGAATAATCAGAATAATAAGAAAAACAGAGGGAATATTAATTCAGGAAGTAGAGAAGAACTGAGTTTTATTTTTATCTTTCTAGCTGTAAAGTTTTATTTCACAGGCCACTTTATTTGAATGGTCTTTGCATGCCTTTTGCAAGCAATGGCCACGCAATGAGTAAGGTTAGTCGTCAGGATGTGACAGTTTTAAAATGTCTTCTTTAATCCTAAAGCATGAAAAGTCAGATTAAATTTGCCACATTTATTGTGCCATACTTTATTGCCAAATGTTCTGTCTTATCCAAGCTAATAGAGGATCTAAGTAAAAATGCAAAATAAAGCTTTTGAAACTCTACAGAAATGTTTACTGGGAGCAGTATAAATAGACCTGTGACCTTCATTGCTCCTTTCTAAAATCTTAAGGCTTTTTGAATCAGCTCTTTTCTCTGAGGAATCCATTAACATCTTCCCCATGCTTTAGAGACAACGTCTGCCTATTGCTCACAATGGTGCATATCACCATACCTGCAGTCTCAGTGTGAGGGCTTCGTGTTACCATGCTGCATTGTGCACCTCACTTACAACTGCAGTGAACTTTTCCCCAAGTGCAGCAGTTTGGCAATACTGCTGTCTAAGTGCACTGATGTGGAAGAGTCATCTAGGCACTGAAATGTGGATGTGGAATATGATGGTACCAGGCACTCTTATTTGCCTGGGAGAGATGATGGCTGCTCTCCAGGAGACAGGGAATTTCACTTAGTCTCCAGGAAGGGACCTTCGTGTTTAATACAGGGGAATGTTTCCACACGTTACAGTTGGATGTAGGATACTACATCTCCTAGCATCTCAATGTTTTCTTCTTTAAACACCCATCACTTGGATCAACAAGGAAACCTCACCTTGCCTATGTCATGGTGAAAAGTTTCACCAAGAAGTGGAAATTTAAACTGTTGCAGCAGTGCTACCAATCCTTCAGCCAAACTCCCAGACACTTCAGTACTTGCTGGAATTTGGCCCTTCCTCTGTAATTCTCCAATTTTTTATTTTATTTTTTTTCTCTCCAAAGAAGTAGCCAAGCAAGACATTGCTCAGGTCTTGAACTGGGTCCCTGGCACAGCTCCCTAAACTGTGAGAAGCTGTGAGAAGGAGAACTGCTCACAGCTCCCCTCAGGGCCCTCCAAGCATTTCCAGATGGATGGACGGTTGACACAGAGCAGCAAGAAAGAGATTGCATCCAAGAGGAATTTCCCTGCCACCCTAAAAGACATGGCTTTTAGTCTTGACTTTTCAATATCTTAAAGAATGGCAACTTTCCATGAGGCTTAATTGTGGGGGATTATGTGGTTTGTTTTGGGATTTAATCTGTGTCAAAACAAATAGACTTGTCCTCCAAATCTGGACTAGTAGCACTCTAAAATTTCCTAATGGTCTGGCAAGGTGTTTGTTAACAGGAGGCTAAGATCTATTGCATGTGTTCCTGTCTTCTCTGTATTCTGTGATGAACTCAAGGACTCAAATGTGGAAGCTTAGGGTAGCTACCTATGCTGAATGTGTAGATGCAACAAGCAAATCCCAGTCTGCCTTCAGATATCCCTTGTTGTACTCGTAAGCATCCAGAAGCCTTCACATTCCTCTTAGGCAGCCTTAGGACCCATCCAGAGCATATGAACATTGACCTTTGTAAAATATGAGTCTAACTGGATAGTATTTAGAGAATAGTGGCCTTCTCAGCATTCATACTGAGCTTTCCTGAGAACTAGTTAATTCACATTTAATTCAGAAGTTCCAGCTTCTATACAAAGCACACTTTCTCTTCTTGATTTCTTTATTCAATTAGAAATCATTTCAGCTCCACTTACTTTATTGGAGCTTTACTGGCTTACTCCAGCTGAAAACTTGGCTTGCTGGTCTCTGACTTGTACATATGCTGAATTTCCTCTTTCCTTTCCACTTCTACACTTTTTCCCTCTAATCAATTTTTCCAGCAGTTTGTTTCCTTTTCTTTTTCTTTTTTTTTTTTTTAATTTTCAACATTTCCTTGTTTTCCTTTCCAATCTCTCCCCCAGTTCACTTAATATTTGCCTCTCTCCATTCCTTTTGGAGGGACACCAAAGACTCTGGTGCATAGAGGAATATGAAGAGACAGTTAGGTGCAGAAGGGGGTGTATGAATTACACAATATGTGCAGATGACACTGTAACACAAGAAAATTTTTCTTTTCAGTTATATCCAGAATCTTGTGAAACCTTCAGTTTATGTCAACGTTTTCTCATGGTTTTTTTTTTCTATTTTTCTTTTCTTTTTTTTTTTTTTAAACAAGGGCTTTTTTCCCTTGTGTAGTGGTATTCACAAGAGTATATTTTTTCCTGAATTTAGTACAGCGAAACAGAAATATACTAGGTAGACAAATACATTCATTTTCTGCAAAAGCAAAGACACAATCTGAATCTACACACACATAAGCATGTGTGTGATTATTACCGAAACATGGTGGGACTGCTCCCATTACTGGAGTGCTGTGATGGATGGCTACAAGCTCTTCAGAAGGGATAGACAAAAAAGGAAGGGTGGTGGTGAGGCCTTTAATATTAAAGACTGTTTTGATGTTGAAAAGCTTGGTGTTGGGAATGAAAAAGTTGGGTCTATGTGTAAGGATCAGAGGGAAGGCCTGTAGGGGTGACATCTTGGTGTGGATCGGTTATAGATTGCCTAATCAGGATGAAGAGATGGATGAGGCATTCTATGAACAGCTTGAGGAAATTGCGTGATTGCCAATTGTTCTTGTGGGATACTTCAATTTCCCTGATATATGTTGGAAATATAATACAGCACAGAGGAAGCAGTCCAAGAGGTTTCTAGAGTGTGTGGAAGATAGCTTCCTTACACAGCTGGTACAAGAGACTACCAAGGGTGTTGCCCTGCTAGATTTGTTCTTCACTAACAGAGAAGGACTGGTGGGAGATGAGAAGGCTGGGGACTGTCTTGGGCTCATGAAGCTGTAGAATTCTCTATTTTTGGAGATGTCAGAAGGGTGGCTAGCAAAACTGCTATCTTGAACTTCAAGAGGGTGAATTTTGACCTGTTCAGGGCCCCTTGGGAGTTGCTCCTTAAGGGTGAAGGGGTCCAGGAAGTCTGGATGCTCCTCAAGATGGAAATCTTAAAGGCAGAAGAACAGGTTGTCCCTGAGTGCTGTAAGGCAAGACATAGGGGAAGAAGACCGGTGTGGATGAACCAGGAACTACTGTTGAGACTCTGGAAGGAAAAAAGCCTATGTTCTCTGGAAGAAGGGACAGGCTACTAGGGGAGATTACAAGAAAGTTGCTAAGGTATGCAGGGAGGAAGTTAGGAAGGCAAAAGTCCAACTTGAACTCAGATTGGCCACTGCAGTAAAAGAGAATAAGAAATTATTTTACAAATGTATCAGTGGTAAGAGAAGAACCAAGGAGAATTTCCATCCTTTACTTGATGCAGTGGGGAATGTGACCACTGAGGACAACGAGAAGGCTGAGGTACTAAACGCCTTCTTTACGTCTGCCTTTAATAGGCAGATCAGTTATCCTCAGGGCACTTTATGCCCTAATCTGGAAGCCTGCAATGCTTTGCAAAATACACCACAGTGATTCATGTGGAGACAGAGAGCTCCTCCTCCATCTGGACTTCACAAGTAAAAGGGACCGGATGGGCTTCATCCTAGGGTGCTGAGGGAGCTGGCGGGGGTGATTGCTGAGCCACTCTTTGCCATCTATCAGCGCTCCAGTTTAACTGGAGAGGTCCCAGAGGATTGGAGGCTCGCCGATGTGACTCCCATCTACAAGAAGGGCCATAAAGAGGATCGGGGATCTACAGGCCTGTCAGCCTGACCTTGGTACTAGGGAGCAAATCATCTTGGGTGAGATCACACAGCACATGCATGGATTCTGGGAGATGAGACCCAGCCAGCACAGGTTCATAAAAGGCAGGTCGTGCTCTACCAACCTCATTTCCTTCTACAACTGGGTGACCAGAATTATAGATGAGAGAAAGGCTGTTGATGTAGTCTACGTAGACTTCAGCAAAGCCTTTGACATGGTCTCCCACAGCATTCTCCTGGGAAAACTGGCTGCCCATGGCCTGGACAGGTATGCCCCTCTTTGGGTAAGGAACTGGCTAGAGGGCCATGCCCAATAGGTAGTGGTTAATGGAGTTAAGTCCAACTGGCAACCCATTTAATATATTTATTGATGACCTAGATGAGGAGACTGAGTGTGCCCTCAGTAAGTTTGCAGATGACACCAAGCTGGGAGGTGGTGTTGATCTGCCTGAGGGCAGACCCCTTCAGAGGTATCTAAATAAGCTGGATCGCTGGGCTGAGGTGAATGGGATGAGGTTCAACAAGGCCAAGTGCCAGGTCCTGCACTTTAGCCACAACAACCCCATGCAGCACTATAGGCTTGGGATGAGTGGCTGGATGACTGTGAAGAGGAAAGGGACCTGGGGGTCTCTTGAATGCTGGTTGCGCAGCTGAATACAAGCCAAAATATGCCCAGGTTGCCAAGAGGGCCAAGAGTATCCTGGCCTGCATTAGAAATAATGTGTCCAGCAGGAGCAGGGAGGTGATCATCCCCCTTTACTCAGCACTGGTGAGGCCGCAACTTGAGTACTGTGTTGAGTTTTGGGCCCCTCACTACAAAAAAGACATTGAGGCCCTGGAAAGTGTCCAGAGAAGGGCAACAAAGCTGGTGAGGGCTCTGGAGCACAAGTCTTATGAGGAGCGACTGAGGGAGCTGGGGTTGCTCAGTCTGGAGGAGACTCAGGGGAGACTTCATTGCATTCTACAACTTCCTGAAAGGAGGTTGTGATGAGGAGGGATTTGGCCTCCTCTCCCAGGCAACAAACAGGACCCCAGGAAATAGCTGCAAGTTGTACCTGAGGAGGTTTAGATTAGATATAAGAAAAAACTTTTTCTCTCAGAGAGTGGTCAGGTACTGGAATGGCCTGCCAAGGGAGGTGGTGGAGTCGCTGTCCCTGGCAGTGTTCAAGAAGCATCTGGATGACGAGCTACAAGGTTTAGTAGCTTGTGGTAGCAATGATAATGGGTGGACAGTTGGACTAGATGATCTTGTAGGTCCTTTCCAACATTCTGATTCTATGATTCTGATTCTATGATTTTACTTGCTTGAGAAATGCCTATAAAATCAATCAGATTAGCTGTACAAGTGAAGTCACACCATGCTGTTTGGAGCACTTGGCCTTTTCCTATGGAAATGAAAGAATACAATTGGAAGGAAAATGATTGTAGAAAGTTTTGACCTGTTTTAAAAAAATTATTTCTCACCTTGTAATTCCAGGGAAGATCTTGTTTGTATGTTTTCTCTCTAAAATTTTTACAGGTGGCGAAGAAACAGGATTCTTAAGTCCACCAAATACTACTTTAATCTTTTTACATCCTTGCATTGCTTCTTTCTTGTACTATTCCTGATTTCGTAAAAACTATGCAACTTGGACTGATTTTTCACTTTGTGTATATACCTGTATCTGTCACAGTCCTTTTCTCTGTTTAGAGACAATGCAAATGAGTTTAAACGCTGTAATGGCAATATTAAAAACACACTAGCAAGAAATAAAATTGTACTTATTTATAGTGATGCATTGTAAAGAAGGCATATCAAGGCTTCAAACACTAAAACTCTTTTAAAGACTTCTGAGACAACAATGCTGTGTTCTTGGCAATTGCATTATTTAGAGGTAACAAATGATGTTTTTGCTCCGATGGAATAAAACTAACAAAACAAAACTATTATCTTTCCCTACTCTGATAGTAAACTGATTTCACACATGATCTTTGTTAGCTGTTTCCTATTCAGAAAAGTCAGGGCTCAAGATAGCCTTAGCATCATGGGCTGCTTGTTCCAAGGGTTGGCTTTCCCCACATTTTGACTTCTTGTCTTGAAATGACATCACACTTGTCACTTAGTGTCGCATGCCCTTCTCATGGCCATTATAAATCTTTATAAAAAGCATTTCTAACATTAGCCTTACAAGGCCATCTTTTGCTTTCTCTTTTTTTCTATTCTGACACTTTTCGTCACCTTCCTGACCCATATAACAGTGAAAGCTTGAAGGAGGGAGAAAAGAGAACAGTGATTTTGAGATGGCATAGGGAGCCATATTTCCTGTATTCCTGCTGCTATTTCTTCTTGTCATATCCAGGGCTTAAGATACAGTTTTTTCCAGATTAGGTTGCAGATATTTCTGACTACCTTTTTGCTGCCAGTCATCATTTTTTTATTACTTTGTTGGTTTTATTCTGGGGACTCTTCCCTCCTTCTACACATCAGCCTTGGGTATGTATCAGGCTTGGCTGCCAGTATCAGTTGGATTTCTCTCAACTTATTTTCTCTGAGACTGCAGATATCTTTTCATCTCTTATTTTTTATGTTCGTGGCATGTACTTTAATCCCCATGTAGTTAAAGAATTGTAGCCTTGCTTTTGTCTTTGAGCTTAATATACTAGCATCTGGGTGAAACTTAATGAACTACGCAGGAGGTAGATGATCTAGTTATCTCTTCTGGCCTCTAACTTTATGAAACTTGCCTATCTGATATTCTGTAATAAATCAGGAGAAAGAAATGAAAGACCATAATGTCTCCTGTACACACACCTGCTGATCATAAAAAATGGAGAAAGAGGGGCTGAGTGATGAAGGGATACTGCAGCTTTTACACATGAGTTACAAGTTCAAATCCACCCTTGAATGACTGAAAGTTTTTGCTGATTGGAGCCTTTATAAATATGCTTAGTGGCCTCTGCCAGTTTCAGTAAGCGTAAAAAAACCTCAGTACTCTAATAGCTCACATGAACTGGAATGGGTTCTCAGTTTTAGAAGTTTTATTCATATCAGTGTGGGGGTACATTGGGTGAACTGTAATTTTTCATTTTGTCATTGGCTGGTTGGAGAACTAACAATGGTGTTTGCCTTTCAGAAATGCCAGCTTCCCAGAAGCCAGAAATTCTTACTAAAGCAGGCTGGGACACATTGCCACACAGAGAATATAATAGACACAGAAATCCAAAGCAAGGAATACACTACAGCACCTTGTCATGTTAAGTTCGAGTTCATCATTTGTTCTGTTCTGCATACTTTAATCTTTCACCGTGCAAAGTAATTTTATGGACATTCTTTCTGAGGAAGGGAAAGCAGAAGGGGAAGTGGAGGGGCAGAGAGAGGAGAGGAGAGGAGAGGAGAGGAGAGGAATTCTATTTCTTATTATTGAATTTCAGAGTAACATAAAAATTAAAAGCCCCACAGAGGATTTCCCACCAGGAAAAAAAACTGTAGCTGTGCTCATGCTTGTTCTGCTAATCCATTCAATTTGTTTTAGAGTCAGAAGTAGCAATCTAGCAAGAGAGTCCCAGCTTTCTAGTCAATACCCATGACACTTAAGTAGTCACCCAGATATTCCTCCATGTCTTGCTCCTGGCTTTCTCCTAGAACCTAAGAGCACCTAATTTTTTACGTATATAACAATATATCACAGGGCACATGAGAATGTTGGCAGACCTTCATCCTGTTCCTTGGTCACATGAGTAAAGAGCTATCTGATTTCTAGGTTTCACCTGTAATGAAATTAAACTCTGAGACCAAAGTGCGTAGGCAAACATGTTGCATCTAGTGAACAAGTCATTTTTCAGGATATGAATATGCTGAGATAAAATTTCCAGTATGCTAGCACTGCTGTCTTTATCTTTCATTGCAAGAACCCATCCCCTCAGTAGCTTTTAGTTTGCATAATTTTACACACACTCACACAGGGGTGCGTGTACAGCACAGTAGATAGTTCCGCCCTGGCACACAACTGTTGTGCATATTTGGTCCACGGGTGTTTAGTTTTACATTGGTTCACCAGCTAGCTGCAGCCAGATCTGCCTGTTGTCCTTGAGCAGGGCTGGTGGGGGCAAGGAGCACGTGCATGCTGCATGAGTGTGCCACCAGCAGTTGTTGCCCCAAGGAGGGTAATTCTGCTATTAATCCTTCCCAGCAGAGCTGTGCCAAATCTCCTGACCCCGCAGCGGTTCTGGGCAAGAGACACTTCTACAGGGACTATATCCAGCTCATCTGAAAGGTGAACATCTTGCAGACGCTGCGCACTCACAGCATAGCACCTGCTACAAGGTCCTCACTGTCCCACTGATTTATATGCGAGCACGAATCTCATTGACCAGGAGCTGAACTCCAGTAAAATCACTTTAAAGCCGCCTTTGTGACTATTGCAGTGAATTCAATTTTCTTTTTTTTCCCCACGCTTAGGCAAATGGGTCCAAAACAGCAAAACAAACTCTTTCCTCTCTTCTTTATCCCATGTAAAAACACAAAAAAGAAAGCATTGAAATGGATGACTGCCTTCTGTGTCAGTTTAATGGGCTTGTACTTGAGAAGAGCATATTGTGGTGATGGGCACTGAACATATGCATTGGAAAGAGCTCCTAAAGTCTGGGCATAAACTTGAGACTTGCAGAAACAATTTAAAAATTATATTTAAAAATTAAAAAGTATTTCTAGTGTACAGAAGTTCTATAATCTTCCTTAATACCTTCAGGTGGAACACTCACGTGTCAGGTTTTTTCATTAAGAAAACTGTGATTTCATTTACAAAGATGGGAACTGTCAGTATCCTGGTTGGCATCACTGAACAAAAACAATAAATTATTAAGAGGTTTTAAGAATGAATAATTCACAAATTATCATAATTGATTCAGTAAGGGAGTTTTGAGTGAAGACAGTATGCATTTTGTCAGCTCTGAAAAGTCCATCTCTTCAGAGCTCAGCCATATTAATTTCTTCACAACCTTTGATTTGTAGATCCTCGGAACTGCAAAGGATGCTGAATATTAATGCAAAATGTAGTCTATCAGTCTATCACTTTGAACAATTAATTTATGTCATCTACATACAGTGTAATGTATATATATACAAACACGAATAACACTTTTATTAGTACAGTCACTAGTGTGTGTGTCTCAGGTGTAACCTAGAGATGTGATTGCAGCACCTGAGCTAATTTTAAGCTAAATTTATGCACTTGTCAAAGAACCAGTGTCTCCTACGTTCTCAGTTAGTGTTTCCTGAACCCTGAGCTGCTGCTCCACTTGCAGCGGTGAGTGGAACAGCCTTGCGGTAAGTATCTCAGACACAGTGTGGAAGTCTTGGTTAGAATCAAGCTTGCCTATCCTCTCATAAGCAGATCCATATCTGGAGAAGCTGACAGAAATATAGCTCTGGTGTTTTGGCCTTTCCTCATCTCCTCTGGGGATTTGTTTCCTAAGTTTGCCATGTAGCAAGTAATTGATCTTACAGCAAGTGAGCTGATCAGAGACTGGACAGAATTGCCTCACTCATCTGAGTGCCAGATCCAGGTCCAATAATTTGTCTGGGTGATTGGTTTGTGCAGCTTTGAGCATTGATTATAGCATAACAACAGAGCAAAGAAGTGCAAAGGAAACTACACCATCCTATATCATCCCAAATCTTTCACTAGCCATAGTTATCAGGATATTACGTCAGTGTGCATATTAGATCCTTGGCTTACTTTGGCACTTTCAAAGAGAAAAGCTGCCAAAACACTTTCAAGAATTTGGCCTTGAGAAAAAGCAAACATGAAGTCAGTTGGCAGTCAGAAGATGTACCCATGCCTCCTGAGTCTCAGGGCAAAGGCTTAGCCATGAAGCTGCTCTTCTGCACAAGGTCTGTTGGCAGTAGACAGCTTTTGTTTTCAACAGATGATAAATGCACTCAGAAATAGAGTTTTGGAGAAATTAAAACAGTTCATGAACTCAGTTAAATACAGGAATGTGTTGCAGCAAAATACAGCAAAGGAGAGTATTGAAAACATTAAAAAAAAAAAATTGCACTTTTAGAAGTGGAAAACTATTGATTATAGAAAGTTTAAATGTTTTGTATCATTAACCCTAAAATAAAATTTGCTTTTACTCCAAGACGGCCTTTAAACAATTCAAGATAAATTTTGTTAAAAATAAAGGGAAAAAAAACTTTAAAGCATTTCCAAGGCAAGATGACATCATTCCAATTAATCCATAAGATCATTTTAAAGTTTACCCATTTCATTATAAAATGCAGAAAAATTAAATACCTTGCCAATTGTGCTCTCCACCTCAGGTCACTTCCTGTGATATATCTGTAGATTTTGCTGGGATTTTTTCACCCTTATCCCCTTATCCCCTCTCTGGCACCACTTCCCTCATAAATCTAGACCTCACTCATCACCCTGTTGGCTGAAGCACGCTATCAGCTCTCCAGTGCTGCCATTCAGTTTATTCAGCTATGCATTTAAAGCAGAGCAAGCTGCCAGTTTGCTGCTACTCCAAGTTGGAGTTCTGTGAAGACATCAGACGGAGACTGACTGAGTCAACTCCTCAGGGATGCTGCATCAGGCTTAGCTGATGAGCTTCTAGGATTTTCAGGTGAGGCTGCCCTTGGAAAAGAAAAACAAAAAGAAGAAGGAAAGAGAGAAGGATTGGGAGAAAGAGAGAGAGAAGGGGAAAGAAAGAAAGAATGAAGGCAAAATGAAGCAAGAAAGCAAGAGAGAAATTTGGATCATAACAGAGTAAACTCAAATTGGAACACTTCAGAATTAATTAATTCCTGGAAAACAAAGAGAGAAAGAGGGAAAGGGAAGGGAAGGGAAGGAAAGGAAAATAGATGTAGTGGGAGATTCATTGTTGGAAACTGTACAAGACAGTCAGCCCCGGTCATGACAACTGTGCACACATCATACTGCAGGCTGATTACCTGACATAAAAGGTGTTTCCCATAGACAGACACTGGGGCCAGCAGTTCTCAGCTGAAAAATTCCCCCTTTAAACACACATTTTTTTTGCTTTTGGTTCAGAAGTTTCTCTGTGGCAGGAGCGCATCCAGTCTTAGCTCCTGCGGCTGGCACTTACAGATCTGCCCTTGCTGGCAAGCAGTGTTCAGAAAGAAAGGTACCTTACATGTAGGAAAATCAATTCCCTGTGGCCGCTGCAGGGAAAGTGCTCCAAAAGTCCCAGTAAGAAATGCTGGTGACAAGATAGAGGCTCTGGGGAAGCAGTGCAGGGAATGAAACATCAGGACTGTGCGTATCCTGGTGCCCCCTGATACAAAGCCAATAAACAGCTGTCTTGTGTCACAAATGGATCTTTCAAGCTGTTTGGCTTCCTTCCCAGATATAGCGAAGAGTTTCAAGAAAAAGCAGAGCTAGCTCTGACAGAAACAGCAAGGCACAAAACCTGTTGTTTAGCTACCATTGAACCTAGTAGAATTACAGTATTTACAGAAATTTGGTCATGAATTTGGTTATCTGCAGTGGAGAAGACAGTAAGTCCATCATGGATTTGTTTCCCTTGTCTGTAGAGAAACAGAGAGGTCTTTGGATCCAGCAACTACAACCTGTCATTAGGACCCAGCCTACAGTATTTCTACATGTTGCAAGCTTGTGAGATGCACTAAAGAGCATTTTTCATTACATTTAATTCACTGTGGTATATCTGGAGCGTACTGAGTTGCAAGGGCCAAGGCTTCAAGAATGCCTAGAATGTAGTTTGCAAAATATGTAATGCAGCACTCTAATACATAACCATAAAACAGCTAAGGTTGGCAGGACCTCTGGATCAACACCTGTCAGAGCAGAGCTACAAAGAGCAAGGTGCCCAGGCCCATGTTCAGGCAGCTTCTGGGTGGCACATAGAGAGATTCCACAACCTCTGCGGGAAAACTGTGCCAGTGCTCCGTCACATGCACAGTACAGAAGTTCTTCCTGGTGTTCAGAAGGAACCTCCTGTGTACAGCTTTGTGCCTACTGCCTCTGGTCCCTGCACTGAGCACCCTTGAAATGAGCCTCACTCCATTCAGTTTGCACCCTGCCTTCACATAATTGTCCACATTGATGAAATCTCCCTGAGCCTTCTCATCTCCATGATAAGCAGCTCCAGTTTTTCAATCCTTTCCTTCTAGATAAGATGCCCCAGTCTCTTAATCATCCATTTTTTTTTTTTGTTAATTCAGAGTTGTGGAGGGGATTTAATGAGGATCTTTATGCATAGAATATGTCAGCTGATGTATGAATCAGCCATACCTATCACAAGAAAAACAAGATTCAAAGAGAATAGCAGGGAGGGTCTGCTCCTTCTTCATCTATTTAAACTTAGACAAGAGTCAAAACACTCACACAGCTGTGCTTTTTCTCATGTCCTACCATGGCTAAGTGTAATCACACCCACATGCACCTGTGTACAATAGCTTTCCTTCCCATCGTGTCTTCTGTACCAGGATGATTGTTGGCCTATGTGACAATTTAGTCAATGGCTAGAGTTAGAATATGGTCTGTATAGATATGACAGGGTTAACAGCCCTATGTCATTACAACTGTGGTGCCTGACAACTGGTGGGACTCCAGACTCAGGAGTTCTACAACAACATTCTTTCTCTTTTTGTTTGTGGCACTCCCTTTCTGATGGCAGAAAACCCACTTGTCACATGTCTCCTGATACTGCATCTCTCACACAGAATTTGGAAGTCTGACTGCTCTTTTGGTTCTCTTCTTGGAGTAGCTGCAGCTGAGACAGACACAAAACCCCAGGGTGGCAGAAATTTTGCCATGTTGCACTTCTTGCCAAGCTATCAAATTCCAGTCCTTGCTGTTGTAGACATTGGCAAGAATCCCTACACCAATGCTTGCCAGAGGCTTCTGAATGGTTGTCACAGAATGAGGATGTCCCTCAAGATCAATAGATATGTGATCCAAAAAGCCAACTTAGATAAAACTTATCAATTTCTCTGCTGCAGATGTACATGCCAGCAATGAGAGCACAGACTCCTTCCTCTCCCAGCAGGTCTAGAAGTGCAGCCCAAACTTAGCAGTCTCTCTCCTTTGGCAGACATTTCCAGTTTGTATGCTTGAGAGGCACAGGAAGTGTGGAGGAACTTGTTACTGGTGATTGTGGTTTTTCAGTGCAATGTAGAGAATGTCCCTATGAAAATATCTGTTGGAGCTCAGTTGCTTTGAAGAGTCGGCTCTCAGATGTCCTTTGATTCAAAAAGTATTAAGAATAGATACAGGTTTTGGAAATAAGGCTTTAGGCTTTTTATAGTAATGTTAACTTCCAGCTACCAGTATCATTAACTACAGAATGGAAAAGCTACTAACGTTCAATGCTATCAGTTAAAATCCGGAAAGAAACTTTTGTTTATTGAAAAAGTATTTGCCCTCCAAAAGGGCCTTTTCTCTTGAGACTCCTGAAGTTCTTAAAGTAAAGCCATAAGTTATTCTCACTGGGTCTGACAAGTGAAATAATCATGGACCATAATTACCTTTGATTTGATATTTTTTTTCAAGCTTTGATAGATCTTTGGCCAATTTACATGTTCATGAACAAAGACTGGCAACTTAAAGACCAATATGTCACCCAGCCTGGAAAAAAGCTGGTCTTTCTATGACTACAGTGTGAAGATCCTTGTTGTTTGAAAGAAGCATTGTAAAATAGCATGTCCTCCTTTGAGACTTGTAGAAAGCCTAGCAAACTGTATACACTAAGGTAAGAATATTCTGCACTTGAAAATCAGTTTTGCATTTTCTATGAATGCCATGGTTCCAGAAATAAATAAGTCCCAGATTCTGCAGGTGATGTTTTTTTATTTTTTTCCTGCATATGATATGGAGAGGGAGAGTTGATTCCATGCACCAGCATTCCATGACAGCTAGAAAGAAAACAGTGAGTGCAATGGTCCACCACAGAAGTTCTCAAGAAATAGACAACTGTAAATGATGTCTGAAAGGCAGATATCAAGAATGGCTGAATACAAATCAATATCCCTGAATGTAAGGGAGTTTAAAAAATGATTCTTTTGGTATCATGATTTATTCATTAACCCCAAATTCAAGATGTACTCAAAGCTCAGCAGCAGACTTAGAAACAGAACTTGAGAGGCAAAAGCTGGGATTTGTATCATTTACCAAACTTCAGATACTGGCTTTTCTCTTTTCTCACCAGCCTCCCAAATCTTCTAACACAGAGTACAGATTTCAGCACAGTTCTCTCTAAAGTGTCTGATCTACCTCTTTCATCAGGCCTAAGTGGATGTAACTGAAATGTATGTAAGTGCAGTGCGTAGTCATTTACTATCACAGAGTTAGGCTAGTATTTAACTTTTAAGGAGAAGCATAAAATAGAATGCTCCAGGTTTATTATATGACCTCAAGTTGCATCTGCCCTTTCCCGTCTTTCATCCCTTCTATATCTTACCTGCATGGGAATGTGAGGACGAAGTCTGTCAGCGCAGCATCCCCATTAACACTTGGCCTTAATATTTAAAAGGGAAGGGTGTCCTAAATTTTGAATTATACTGTTTAGTGTCTTCTGAAAACATACATCACCTCTAACACTTTATTTATTCACTGAGCCCTTGGCAGGATTTTTGCACCTTCATTCCACTCTGACTGGGTGTTCTGCGAAACACATTAAAACTTAAAGGCTTCTGAAGAGTCTTTCTTCAATTTAATTTTATTTTTTAAATATTTAAATAAAGGAGCATTTACACACCTCGACAAGTCATAAAATAAGAGAATAGAAGCAGGATTCTGGGTATTGTATTTGGGTTACTACAGAAAGTGGATGCTATTACTGAATTTTTACATCCAAAAATAAGTGTTTGGGCAAAGAGGCATTTCTGAGTAGCTGTTGGTTTTTTTTTTAATTTCTCTGCATATGGTGTCCACCAGGTGTACAGTTCTGAAGGTTCATATTTGGAAGCAGTAAACAGCAAAGACAAGAAATAATGCTTGTATACATTTCATAGATGTTTTCCAAACATTGTCATGGCCGTTGGGAAGCCATACTGTTTGATGCTGTATATCCACTATTCTAATGAACTTTCTCTGAAGAAATTGCTACTTTTATGGCTCTAGTTTTATCATCAGTATTTCTTATCCAGGTTGATATGTTAACATAGGATATTATTTGTCTTTATTTGGCATCTATTAATAGATACACAGAGAAGTTCATATAGTACATATATATGCTATCTACCATTACAGTCAAATATACACATGTGTATCTGTGTGCATGTGTGCGCATTAAGCATATATGCCTGAGATATAAAAAAGCATAAAATAGGACTCAGGCTGGCAAGAATTTATTTCATGGTTGATCAAGTTTGATTTAACTCAAGCTTGAGGTGTAGTATCCACTGCATTTTCAGGAAGGTAATCTCCTGTAACACTGCATTGTTCTCTCCCAAAAAATAAACACCTGGATAGCAGTTCTGCTTCAGGGTGTCTCACACAATACAAGTTCAGTATAGTTTTCTTCAGTAATCTCACCAAGTCATACTTGTGCTTGGATAACAATAGTTTTACCAGGTGTCTAAAGAATTTACCTGTTTTCCTTTCTCTAAAGGATCCTCATTCTAGGCAGTCTCTAGAACCTTTTATTTTTTCAGTACAGTGCTAATGGGTTCTGAGATCCTGATAGTTTGATCTGTATAACAGGGAAATTGTGCAGTTCAGCTTAAATGCAGACTAAAGAGAAAAGTACTCAGATTCAGATTTTTAATTGATCCCTTGAGCATTTCTCACACAAATCTGAAAGGTGATGCTCTCTTACAGAAGAAGAATAAGAATAATCCTCTTCCTTCTGGATATCAGAATTATCCAGTGAAGAGACCAGTCAATTAAATTTTAGGAATGGAGCCATAATGTTATGAACCATAAAGTCCATAAGGTTCAGAAATATGAAAGTGTCTTTTCTTCCAGCTTTGCTTTAACAACTCATCAATTATTCCTTCTCCCTATGTAGGTAATAACTGGATTTTCCTGGCGTTTGAATTTACTTACTTATTTACAAAACAAAAAACAGTTAAGATGGTAGACAACCATCTTCTTCTAACAACTGTTCCAATCTGAAGAGATTAATGTCTCTGACTAATTTTCATCATTCCAATTGCCATAAGTCTGGGACCATCCATGTATGTGGCTATGCTGTTCAGATGAGCACTTTCCAAGTAGCTGAAGATTGAGAAAAATACACGCTGTAGTGGGGCAGTAATGAAGAGTTAGGGAAATGCAAAATCTAATACACTGCATCCAAAAGAAGATGAGTTGCCACAGTATACCTGAGTCTTTTACTCTTTTCTTCCACTAAATAGCTTCCAGTTTCTTTGGTCTGCCAGAAAACAGTTGAGCAGCGGATGCCAACGTGTATTTTCATTTTCACTAGCCTACTAGGAAGAATTGAAACTTCTAGTAGGAATGCTTTCAAGTAATCAGTTGATGGACTAGGTAAGCTGGCATAAGAGATCTAAGATGGTATTATGACTGAAGATTGGGCAAGTAGAAAGGCCTGAAGGGACTAAAGAGTTCTGCTCCTGGAACTGGCTCTGCCATTGGTTGTAAACTGGGTTCTGCATGCCATGTTCATGTGTAAGAAGGGCTGGTGTCTGTCCCATGCACTTTACCACTTTGCAGTCATCTTAAGTAGTTTATGCTGAACAGCCTTCTTTATACCTTAACTTCAGTAGAGAAGGCCAATTCTATGCTTGTTCAAGGGTCTCATCCCTTAAGAAACACTATTAAAAAAAAAAAGTTATGCAGTGCGCTCAGACCTATATCCAAATATTTGTGCACTCAGACCAAATATCCAAATATTTGTTCTCTGAATGCATTCTCATGAGCCAGAAATGAACTTCCCCAAATACATGACTAATAGCAGTCTATGTGGGTGTGGATTTGCTGTGGTCAGACACATGCACGCCCACAAGCTCACACATTCATACAAACACACAAGTCTGGTAATTGTTTGCATGTTTAGTTGTAGAATTTTTTGGCATCTGGATGTTCTGCTAATTTTTTTAACTGCAGATACATTTGGGTCAGATTAACAGAGGCAGCCAAGGAGCCATATCAATTTCTCAGCCCTACAACATCTGGTTTTACATTTACTTAGAGCAGAAATGAAACAGATTTGCAGGCTTCTGTTTAGTGAACATCCAACACAAAATCGTATTACCAGCAACCCTACAGATAACCTAATAGGGACATCCTAGGTCAAGCGACAGATGGGTTACTAGAGCTATCTCAGAGAAGTTGCAGAGTGCTGGGGAGTTAATCCAGAGAGTAGCCATTTCTTGTTAGCCTCTCGTTTTCTTGGAAATTAAATTCACTTACAAACATGTAAATGTTCTCTATTCATATTGCAAAATGAGTAATTTGTAAAATGGCTGAAATTTTTAGTCATTTGCAAAATTTTGTAAAATTACTGTTTCATTAATTTCTGAAAAAAATTGCATAATTTTTCTGCATACATATTTCTTCAGAACCATACAGTCACTTACATCAGTCATTTCAAAAAACGAACGCATATCTTGCTTTATAACTGTGAAATACGCTATGCAACCTTTAGAACTCTTAGGAGGGGTACTAGGTGGTTATTATGGATACTTCAACAGCACAGTTCAGAGTATTGCAGTTACTGGAAAACATAATTTTTTTCTCTGAATTCTTATCCATAAGCATAGGCAATACTTCCCTTTTTGTATTTAGCGCACAGCAACTTCCTGGGCCAACCTATAGTGTTTGGCATCCCATCAAAATACCTTGTGGTGTTGCAGAGCTTGGAAACCTGAGGACACTGGAAATGAAAGTTAAACGCTGCATAAATGTATCCAATCATCCCAGTGCCCCCATTTGTCTTAGACCCAAGCTCTCTTCTTAAAAGAAGAGAAAGCTGTTACCCTATTTACAAATTCAGTGGAATGGCCTCTCATAGGTAATTCTGATGTTCCTAGCAGTACTAGACTGTAATGCCACATCTCATAAGAAGATTCTGTCTGCAATTCTAGCCATTTAATAAATGTTCATAGCCTGCTAGATGTAATGTGGTTGTGCCTAGGATAACTTCTAGCATGTCAAGTGATAATAGAAACACTTCTGATGCCTCAGGTTGCCCGTGATTCTAGGCAGTGACGGAGCCCTGAATCTTGTAGTCACAGATTTCATAGTATGATTACACCTTTATTTATGTGTGTGTGCATTAATGTATACATACTGTTTTCACAATCACCCAGATTACAAGCCTGAGCAGAAGTCTGTCCTGGCCAAGTACGGACTAAGCAAATCTCCCTTACTGCCAATTAAATAGGCAACTGAAGTAATTGCATATCTGAGATATTTAGTCCAGCTAGTAATATTTTCATCCCAACTATGCTGTGTCTGTGCTTTTTTAAATTCTTTATGGTGCTCAGGGGAAGAGGAGGTGGGGAAATTATTTTACACATTCTAAGCAACCATAATTATTAGCAGTTATTCTCTTCAGCGTGAGTTTTCAGCACGATGTTGGAGTTACAGTGTTTTTTTCTTCTGTGGGTTTCGCCTCTAAAAAATTAAAGTTGTCTAAAGTTGTATATATGTGTCAGTCTGAGAAAGGGAAAACCCTTATCTTTAAAGAACAATGTAAATGTATTGCAAATTGCTTCATATTTTGAGATGCAAATCACCTTTGGGTTTACCTTGCAAACTTGGGTCAAATTTAACTGCAGTCCTGATGGACATTAATTTCCCTTTCACCTCTCAAAGTAAGGGTCTCACAGTGACTCAGTAGTGTTAAGGGTGTTGGAGTCCCCTTTTTTTGCCCCACAGCACAGCCCTCCCACACCAACCAATCATAGGTAGATAAACATTGCTCTCTGCATTTCTTCAGGCACACAAGGACACTATTTCAGACCCATATATTTGTACTGAATTACAGGCTCTGGATGATGATCCCTCCTAAGTACTATCTAACATGCCTTTGTACAGCTCCAAACTGGACAGTTCGAAGACCAGATATACTTGGTGCTGTACTGAACACTTGAAGGTGGTGGCATTTTCTTAAGGACTTGATTTGATTCATATGGGCATGTGTAGTTTGTCCATCAGTTTCAGTGGGATTTTGATCAGTGTTAGAAAGGTGAAAAAAATGTCATAATCTGGAAATTGACATTAACATCCAGGTTGTGAAAATATTTCCATATATAATATGCTTCAGACATGTCACCTCTCTCAGCTGCATTTATCTTAGTAGGCAGTTTCATACTTTGCCACATAAGCACATGGAGTAATGTGGCTCTCAAGATGTTAAACAGAAATTGTTTACATTTTTACTTTTAATTGCTTTCAAAAGTTAAAAAAAAATCAATTGTGCATTGAGTTTTTCTTAAGTTTGGAAGTGAAGAATTCACCCTTTGTTTCTTCAACACCATGCAGGCATCAAAACAGAGCAGTTCACAAGTCATACATATATATATATACTTACATCTATCTATCTCCTCTTTTTCCCCCAAAAAAAAAAAAAAGAAAAAAAGAAAAAAAAAAAAGAAAGAAAGAAAGAAAATAGGAAAAAACACTAGTCTATTTTTGCAGCTGACAGGAGACACATTAGGCTCTCTGTGGCAGTAGAAGGACCATCAGTTGAAATTATTGTTCCTGTTGAAACAACTGGAAATTTTGTCATTTAAATTTCCTTAGCTCTGTATCTGTCAGTGTTGTCCCACTGTGAGTATCAGGCCTGTCACAGAGATAGTGAAATGAGAGAAGACTGAAATGAGAAAGATGCCATATGTTATTTGAGTAGAGTAGCTTATTGTTTTACAACAGTTAAAATGAGTTATGATGGGCTTTTCCCTGATGTTATTTAAAGAAGAAACAGCATTCATTAGAGACAAGCTTTTGCCAACATACACTGTCTAAACCATTAAAAAGTCACATGATTTTATTTCCATTTACCATGTTTTTTCAAAGCCAAGGGCATTGTAACAACAAAGCACATAGTTCAGAATAATTGTCTTAGCATTCTTTGCAACTTGGTGCACTCTTAAATAAGCACTGACAGATATTACAAGTAGTTGTCAAAAAGAGGAAGTTAGTTCAACACCCAAGAATAAATATCTTATATTTTAACAACATAAAGGAGTCAGAGGCAAACACAGTACTCTGTTTCTCACACATACTTTCTTAATGGAATCATTGAAGGATTGCAGTAGTCACATAGTTAAAGGTTTATCTTCTGACACAATGGATAATATATATGAATAGTCCAGCAGATAGGTTTACTAATTAAGGGGTATAATGAAGGGGGATCCTCAGTAACTCCAACTTGGAACAGCAATTTTTTATGTAGTGACCAAAGAAATGCCTTGAGGCTGTAAAGACATTAGGTTCCTGAACATCCATGACAGGTAGAGAAAGAGATCCTTGGAGTCCATTGATACTTGCTGATATTTGCAACGTTGGCACTTTCATATTTTTATTTCATTTCAGGCAGACTTGAGCTTCAACAGGCAGCCCAAGTACAGTCAGGCATTTTCCATAGTATAAACATTTTCTTCTGTCAGTTTGTCTGGTTTTCTGTTCTTCTCTGTGTTACACAAAAGATATATGGATAAAATACATCCTTAATACAATAAACCTATAAAGCAAAAATGTTAATAAGACATGTTCTCTGTGAGCAGTGGCAACAAAAGCCATTAATTTAGGTTTATTTCGCATTTCATGGATGGCAGAGTTCTCTGTTGCTACAAAATCATTCAAGGTAGGAAAACTATAATGGCTGTGAAGAATTTCATATAGCAGGGTAATAAAATAGCAGAATGAGTTCAATGTAGGTGAATGCAGTACACAAGGAGAGAAAACACTAAGAATCCTTTTCTGAAATTCTCTGTGAAAACCAACTGAGCCCAACAGTGAAAAAGTTATTTGGGAATTATGGGAGAAAAAATGTAAAGCAAAGAGAAGATACATTCCAATACATTGCAGAATAAATACCTAGTGTCCCCATATCGTGGATCTTGCATACAGTTCTCAATACTCCATTTCAAAAAGATTATGGTAGAGCTAAAAAGTAAGTACACATAGGGACCAGAATGATCAAAAGTACAGGAGGTTTCTGTGCAAGAAGTTGAGTAGTGTTGCACTCTTTAGTCTGGATAAGAAACAATGGGGAGGGCCCATCAGATCAAGCATAACCTACAGAAAAAGAAGTAGTGGCTTTTCCATCCTTCTAATTATACACGAGAACAGCAGTTATCAACTTTATCAAAAGAAATACCTTGTCTGTGATGGATGATGCTTTAAATATATGCAAACAGGTTCAAAGCAATAAAGAAGATTAATTAACAAAAGCAAGGTCCATCAAGTGCTCTGACAATGTGGATAAAACCTTTGGCCAGTTTGCTAAGAAATACAATGCAGAAAGCAAACTCTCTTTAACAGACTATTCTGGGATGCTATCAAATGAAGGATGTAGGTATAGATAGACCTAGGATATTCCTACATGTAACAATGCACTGTTGTATTTTCTTTCTCAGATTCAAAACTTATCTCCTGAGAGCACTGCTTCATTATATACTTCTTAAAGGTTTATGATTTACCAAAATCATAACTATAAAATAGTAATTTCTCTCTCATAATTAATCTTCTGGCCTAGCAATAAATTTGATTTAGTTATATTGGTCAGACTGGCAGCCTCTAATAATGGCCAGTGCTAGAGAGGGAGTCACCAAATTTAAAGAACCCCGAAGAAAAGGATAGTTTTTATGATTAAAACAAGATTTGGCATTAAGGGAGCTAGGGCCATGACATAGTCTTTCCAGCTGAACTTGGAAAAGGCTCTAACCAACTTTTAATTTTTGATTTCCTATTGATAATAAGGGTGGTCGTGTTTCCTTTCACTCTTCACTAATATTGGCTTTGTAAAACATTTAGGACAAGTAAGTGTTTCCTTCGTCGTTATCAACATGTTTATTGAACATTGTTTAATACTCTAAGGAAAACACAAATGCCAAGGCTTTCTATTTCATTTAGCAGACAGCATTACACAGTAGAGGACAGCATTACGCAGACTGACTAGAAAATAATAAGATATGGAAAAAAACTGAGAACATTTTGGTTTTTTATCTACTCCAGAAAATTCCTTATGAAGTCTTACATTCATATAGAAATAAAGTTTCAATATATTTTCAAAGCAAAGTGAAGTATCTGGAAAAACAGGAATAACCCTCCATGCAACACACCTTTTGGGAAAAAAAAAAGAGTGAACACAGATAAAGCCAAAAGGTGAGAAAGGATAGGAGGCTCAGATCAGCTCAGAAAAACATTGACTGACAGCTTGAAACTGCATACTGGGATTCAGTTGCAATATCATGACACGTTTCTTTGATTTTAGAGCCCACACTAGGAAAGACTGTAACTTATTTCTAGGCAATCCCCCCAGCCAGTCCTAGTGCTAGACAAGGCAACTATCAACAAGCAACTGGTTCCACCACTTGCTTTTCTTTCACTTCTTCTAGCCCTTCTGTAACCAGTTACAGACGCACAGGCAGCGTGCGTATTCACTTCTTCACAGACATTAACTGATCTGTGAAAACGGTCCTGTTCATTTGAGCTGGGCTCTGCTTTATGTATCATATAATCATAGAATAATAGAATAACTAAGGTTGGAAAAGACCTCCTGGATCATCCAATCCAACTGTCTACCTACCACCAATATTTCCCCCCTAAATTATGTCCCTTACTACAACACCCACGTTTCTTGAACACTTCCAGGGACAGTGACTCAATCACCTTCCTGGGCAGCCCATTCCAGCACCCAACCATGATTTCAGCAAACAAATTTTCCCCAGTATCCAACCTGAACCACCCCTGATGTAACTTGAGGCCTTGCCATCTAGTCTTATTGCTAATGCCCGCCTCAACTTCCTTTCAGGTAGTTGTAGAGAGCAATGAAGTCCCCCCTAAGCTGTCTCTTCTCCAGACTAAGCAATCCCAGTCTCCTCAGCCACTCCTTGTAAGACTTATGCTGCAGACCCCTCATTATGGAGTGGTTTTATCACTTTCATTTAAACTACCTGAAATACTGAAGGTGCTTAACTCTAGCTCTAACTTGTCTTGTGGCTACTTTGCAGACTCCTGTTACCACAGCTTTCTAGAACAAAGGTGGCAACTGGTACCTATGTGAGGCTTAAAAAATAAGAAGCTAAAGTTAAGTGGAACTAAATGTAATCAGAAGGCCTGAGCAATTTTATCCTGAACAAAAGTAGTGACATACTTTTTTTTTTTTTTTTTTTCTGCGTTGAAAATGATTTACCAAAGTTAAAAAGTTTTGAAAGTCCCAAAACTATTGCCAGCTCTGGCCTGAATTTGTAGAAATAATGTTGTTTGAAATCAGTTAAAAGATAGAGAACAGCTGTAGATTTATTTAAAAAAAAAAAAAAAAAAAAAAAGTAAAGCTTCTGCAATAAATAGCTTAATGTATTGAGTAGTCCTTAGTCCTTAGCAGTCCTTAGTAGACAAGAAAAATTGATAGGGAAGGATGAAGATTTTCTGTCTTGCATGATCAACTGCAAAAATGTTATTTTCACTGCATTCGTATTACTTTTGGCTTAAGATGGTAATATACCTATTACAAGGCCAGAACTACCTAGTTTTATTTCTCAAAGACTCTCAGGCAGAAGAAAAGCCTTGTGCTTTCATTGTCAAGTGCAGGGTGATGTTTGGTCAATATGCTCCTATGGCAAGTGTATGGCTATAGTACTGCCATCAACCATGTGTATGCCAGCAAGTGTCTGTGAGCCCAAAGCTTGTGAAATCACAGAGCCAAACCAACTACACACAGTAGTTTCATAGAATTGTCTGGGAACTATTTTCTGGGTGCCCCGCAGTCAACCTTATAGTCTCAATCAGCAAGAGTGTTTGTGGCAGTAAATCAGCTATCGAAAAGCAGTTTTGGGATTCTGAAAACATGGCCTCTTTGACTTCACAGAGAACATACTAAACAGCAAAATGTCTACTCACTGTGTGAAGGAGTTCCTCAAGTTTGGACCACAAAAACCCTCAGGACCTCCTTTTAAAATTCAGTAAAAAATAGCATGAAAGTTCCTGTTTTCATATTACACTGAGTTTTAGATTAAAAGCAAAACAAGAGAAGTGTCACAAAAGGAGAGTCTCGGCACCACAGGAGGGGGTGCCTTGGGATTCATTATCTTCCATTTGATGTTGCATAGAACTATAGACTGAATAAAAGCATGTGGGAACAAAACCCCTGCAAATTTGAGCCCTTCTAAACCAAATCCGCCTTAGGCTTTTGACTGTTTTTGAGTTTCCAGGTGTGACTGAAACCCTTGCACAAAACAAAACAGAATAGAGGGAAGAATGCCTGTGCTCTTCCATTCAATGCAGGGAAGGAGTTGTCGGTTGCTTGAAGTCAGACGCATATGTATTGTAACAAAGAACATAAATTACATATTTTTTAAAGGCTTCCTACATTAGTTTAGTCCATCCTTAAATATGAACCGAGAGTTTATGTTCCTTTGATTCCTTTGTTGGAAAGATTTTCTGCCAAGTCAGATTTGAAAAAGCACAAAACAAGACTCCTGCATCATTTTTATAGATCGTGCTAAGTTCATATCAGGCAAATGTGTAAATCTAGCACTTGGCTTGGTACCCTGTACTTTGAATGAACCACGTGCCGTAGATGTGTTCAAGTGAAAATACTATGTTGATTTTGGACACTTTATGCTTATATTGATGCATTTTGGCCTGTGTGGGCTGAAAGAGAACGCAATGACCTGAACAGCCAAGCCTGAATCTCAGTTAAAACATTTACACAGCTGAGATCAGGAATCTCTCCTGTGCATAGAAACTGTGAAATGCTTCCCAATGTATTGCTGCCTGAAAGTGCAGCATGAGGGAAGACTGGTTATGAAATTACATTTAGAAAGAACAGAGAGACATTTCAATTGCCATCACTGGAGTCCCATTTTTACTTCCTCCCTTTGCTGAAATTGTCATCCATAATAGGAGAGCAAAAATGATAATAAAACATTGTGAATAAAGCACTAAGTTTTGAATATAGTGACACAGTTGCTTCAGTAATTAATATTTTTGACAGAAGAGTTTTGTATGTGTGTGTGTTTGTACACACTTATCTATGTATGTACGTATGTACATGTACTCATAGAGACACACAAACTGTGATGATAAATATTAGGTCAGTGCTCTTCAAACTATCCCCTAGAAATGAGTCTACAGGAAGACAGAACTTCTCAGCAGACATCTCCTGGGCCTCATACAGCATTTGGTAAGCCTGACATGTTTTGGCAAAATGAAATGGGAACCCAAATGCTCACACAAATACTGGGACAATGCATGTTCTCTGCAGCGCCCTCAGAGAGACTGCAGGAGGTATTAGGACGGCTCTTTACTCTCAGTTGGCTTAGATTCCATGGAAACGTAAACTTTCAAGACTTTCAATTCTGTGGAAGGCCAACACTGTTTGCAGAGGAAAAGAATCCCAGAGATAAAAGAAGTCATCGCCAGCCTCCAGCTGGGCGTAGAGCTATTGGCCACAACCCTCTGTCTGCAGTAATTTTCTTATCCACTTAATAGTCCGCACTTGAAACCCATATCTGTCCAATTTAGAGATAAGGATGTGATGCAAGACCATCAAAAGAGAAAAAGGAAAAGAGAAAAAGAAAAAGAGAAAAAGGAAAAGAGAAAAAGAAAAAGGAAAAGAAAAAGAGAAAAAGGAAAAGGAAAAGGAAAAGAGAAAAAGGAAAAGGAAAAGGAAAAGAAAAAGAAAAAGAAAAAGAAA